>NC_033797.1:1957621-1986090 GCF_001876935.1 Asparagus officinalis
TGTATACGGACGCTATAAAAAAAAATCCATCTCCTCGGCGGCTATATATCTTTCTTTCTTCTCAGTGACACGGCTAATCCAAAACCTATCCGCGTAAAATATCGGATAATTACCATGAAAGGACAAGCAATGAGCATTAATCCAACAAAAGCTACGCATTTAGATGAGAACATTAAAGTAACAATCTGAAATAGTCCTGAAAATTCATAGTGAGTACTAGTAGATGAGCGCCAATTTTGGACGGCGGGACCTACACCAACATCACTCATTTCAAAAGCATTAACACATGGAATAACAAGAGTACATACATAAAACCCACCACTTACTCACAAACTGATGTCTAGTATAACAAAAGTACATACATAAAACCCAACCACTTCTCACAAACTGATATCTAGTATTTTTTCCCCCCTCCATACGCATACTCCCTCAAAAAGAGTTGCAACTTACACACTCACGCACATTTTTCCCCCCACCATGTACGTACTCCCTCAAACGAGTTGCAACTTGCACACTCATGCACGTTAACCTAAAGTTCAATGCATTTAGAACGAGACTTTAATACCAAGCAAGGCCATAAGCTGAGAAACAAACTCTGGATGTCCAGGCCAAGCTGCACCTGTGACTAAATTTCCATCAGTGAAGCAACGGTCAATAGGGTCAGGCTCCAACCACGTCGCTCCTCCCAGCACCACATTGAGCTTCACTGCTGGATACGCCGTGCATTTCTTCCCCTGTAAGGTGCGATATTAAATAAATGGTAAGCATGGAACAATCATGGTGAAAGTTCGGTATTTTAGCAGTTGTTGCTTATTCCCCCCTGAGGATAAATGCACTGCAACTGTTCATTCTACCGGCAAAAGCCCATGAAGAAATGGACTCGGCTATGGGGTTAACAATTCAAAAGTCAGTAAAAACAAAATATTGAATCAACGTTATCTATTAAAGTAAATTAACGGAAACACTAATTTTAATAATCTACATCGTGACACATGCCATCCTTTTATTTTCGCTCTCCCCTATATATAATCTTTCATAAGTTGATGTCCATATAATTATTTTCCCGATAATTACAGATTCAGTCTTCCTACGTGGTGAACCCCTATAAGGAGGGGCGGCTGAAGACGCCGGCGAGATTGCTGCTAGAGTAGGATAGGATGAGGCCAATTTGAATGATGTGGAGGGCGTCGACTTTGTTTCATATTGCAATACCGATCAACAGGGGTTTGAAGGTTGTAGAGTCTGGAGAGGTGGTAGATAACGCCGAGGAACTCGGTGTCGACCACAATGAAGGGGTAGGTTTTGACCAGGTTCCAAATAAGGAGGAACTCGTTGGTGAGGTTGTCAGCCCACACCTGGTGGATGCCGAGCGTAGGTTGTGTTGAGGTTTTTTGAATTCATGAAAGGAGGGAAGGTGAGAATGTTGTTTTCTTTCTTTCTTTCTTTCTTTCATTCTTTATTATTATTATTATTATTATTATTATTATTATTAAGGAGGAACTCGTTGGTGAGGTTGTCAGCCCACACCTGGTGGATGCCGAGCGTAGGTTGTGTTGAGGTTTTTTGAATTCATGAAAGGAGGGAAGGTGAGAATGTTGTTTTCTTTCTTTCTTTCTTTCTTTCATTCTTTATTATTATTATTATTATTATTATTATTATTATTATTATTATATATTGTTATTATCATTATTGTTGTTGTTGTTATTATTGTCATTACTACTACTACTATTTGGTAATTTAAGACGTGTTCACAAGATGGATAAGATTCTGGGTTCCTGATTGATAGAAAAATATTATATCGCAAGCATTCTATGGAAGGTTGCATACGGGAGAGGGAGGATAAAGGATGCCATGTGTTACAATA
Organism: Asparagus officinalis; assembly: GCF_001876935.1. Classification (NCBI taxonomy): domain Eukaryota; kingdom Viridiplantae; phylum Streptophyta; class Magnoliopsida; order Asparagales; family Asparagaceae; genus Asparagus; species Asparagus officinalis. The sequence continues at coordinate 1,959,486 of NC_033797.1, forward strand.
TAGATTGTTAATTAACGCTCCATTAATTTATATTAATAGATAAAATTGATTCAATGTTTTGTACGTACTGAGTTATCAAACGTTAACACCATTTAAGTCGTGACCTAACTGTTTATTCAATGTTGGACTATATCTCAACCCACACCTGAACTGAATGGATGCAAGAGATTCCTAACACTTGCTAGTAGCCAAACTCTCTGAATGGCTCCATGAAGAAGACAAAGGTGCTATCTTCCAACGTGAGTGCTGGAGTATGAAACTATGTTGTGCATAAAGTCAGGAATATGCATGACCTATTGGTAAACCTACAATATGTCAGATATGAACAAACTATGTTTCCAGTAATGATCATTTGTGTAAACCAATTCTGACCATATCCATATGTTCAATGCTATGGAGTACACCTACGATATGTCAGATATGAATATATGTATCAAATTGGTCAAGAATATTGAAATGTCACATGATGATCATGTGTTGACCAAGCCAAACATTTGACAACAGCTACAAATTTGACCATGTAAGAAAATGATAAAATCAACAGATAATCCTAAAGGACATGAGGTTTTATTATTTGAATATATGATTTTAGTCTGATCTTATACCGGATTTTATGAAACCAATAATCAATTTTTATGTCCTTATAACAAGAAAGCCTACATTTCTTGGCAACAATGATCATTCCCGGGAGCCAACTTTGACCCCGAGAATAAGGGTTGATCAAGGTCCATGTCACAAAGCATAAACATTTATAGCCATGATATCAGCACACACTTCAACCTCAACAGGATGCCCTGCTCTTTGCATGTCAAGGATGAATTGTGTTTCTTAACCCACAGACTGTATCTACCCAAAACGTTTTATGGAGAGGGAAGAGCTCGGGAAGTCAAGTGTTCTGGTGAGTGGCATGCTAAACTCACTTTAATTGAATACCTTATTTTCACCACATTCAAGAGCAGCGAGTTCTTTCTATAATAGAGGGGGGGTCTTTCGCAAGATCTGCTGGTGACCCATTGAAACAAGGGACAGTAAGATTGGTAAACTTTCTAGATGCAAGCAAGATGCACTAGGCCATGGATACCATTTACCTTTGTTGTTTTCAGAGTCTAAAAAATCAACCTGAAAAAGTGCTTACCACAGGTCAGAGGTTAGGAGAGGTGAGAAGACATATCGTTAACGGGGCGAAAAGGACTAGAGGTAGACTTAAAAGAGCTTGGTTGGACGCAATGAAGAAGGATATGTTAGTAGTTAATGGAGGGGATGACCCATAATGGAAATGAATGTAAGGATACTCATGTAACCGGCCCCAAATTTGAGATAAAGTCTTCGTTTTTGTTGTACTAAGTGCTCACCATACTTGATGAGAAAACTTAGAACAAAATGATACCATAAACCATGGCGCATTATCATTCCAAACTATGGTTTCATAACAATTCATAAAAATTAGGGTTAATTGCGGACAGACCCCCGGTAGTTCTATTTCTATGGACAGACCTCCTGAGTGAACATTTTTTACTCTTTTAAGAGTCAAAAGAAATTTACTTAGGGGCACTATGTGCAATTAGGCAATAATTGAGGGGGTCTATCCACACCAGCAGAATTACAGAAGGTCAGTCCGCAATTGGGCGATAGTACAGGGGTTCTATCTGAATTAACCCTACAAGGAATAAAGTTCATAAATCCATTTCACTCTTTATATGTACAACATGATTTGGGAAGGACACTAACATTCTCCTTCAAAAAATTAAGTTATTTTTCTTGAGATAAACAAGGAGCTAATTTAAGCTAGTCCATTGTATATTTAAATTTCAAATTTCCCCTGAAACTGTCTTACCCAACAAAAGTTCATCAAGAAACAGGATTGTTATAATTACCTTAAGAACTCCAGCAGCTGATAAGATCTGTTGTCCATGGCAAATTGATGCTACTGGTTTCCCCCCATCAATAAACTTCTTCACCAAAGTAAGAACTTTCTCATCAAGAGCAAGATACTCTGGAGCTCGACCTCCTGGGATCACTAGTGCATCATAAGATGAAGCACAGGCGCTATCAAAAGTCGCATTTAGAGTGAAATTATGGCCTGGCTTCTCACTATAAGTCTGGTCACCTTCAAAATCATGGATGGCTGTAGGGCATTTTTCTCCTGCAATTTTCTTTGGACAAACGGCGTCAACTGTACAACCTAGAGCCTGAAGAGACTGAAATGGAACCATAACCTCATAATCCTCCATATAGTCCTGCAATTTGTGATTAACGAAAATCTATTACGTTAAGCCTAGAATTACACGTTGTCGCACAAACATTTTAGATTATACATTTAGTAGTTAACGCGAACATAAATAGGAAATAAAGAAACAAGAATGTTCAAGTAGTGATATACAAGTCAAATTGAAATGGGTAGCCCTCAATTGAAAATATTTACCATCTTAACATCCCTTTGACAGAGTCTGTACTACAGCTCCGATTGAAAAATCATTATGGGGTTTATAATTTTCATACTCTCTCAATCATCATCATGGTCATGGTGCAATGAGCTCACAAGAACAGAAACAAGATGAGGTTTCTTTTCTAACTTGCGAAAATCAACATATCTTATAAACAGGTTTAATCATCTAGAAATAAATAGACAGCACAATAAATAGATAGCACATAACAGAATTATAGTGCCAACAATATATAGGACTGGACAATATGTGACAAGTACAACTGAACAGCTGTCAAAGGCTTTATCATTATTATTAATATTTTCCTTAGAGACATGTAGCGGACTAAATAAAAGTATAAACCGCTATTAAAATACAGAAGAATCGTGACATAATATTAACCGTATATTTTTGAAAGAAAATATGTCCAATACATTTCAAAAGTTGAATTATGAAAGTTCTTATCTGCAAAATATCCTCATGACATTGCTTTAGTAATAAAGTGTACTTGCATTCAGGTCAGATTAGTAAGCGACGATAAATATTAGTTGACAAGAAATAACTGATATAGTAAAACGACGACAATACTAGTTTGCAGTGCAAAAAGACATACCCCACAAAGAAACAGAATCTTTTTATCTGATCCTGTTACAGAGCCACCTACAGCTTTCACAAAGAGCTCGATAAACTTGGGATGCCCCTCATATGTTGGTCCAGTTATCAGATTTCCATCAGCAACACATGTAGCCATTGTCTCTGGCTCTATCCAATGAGCACCAGCAGCAATTAGAACTGGCTTTACAGGAGGATATGAAGTACATTTTCGGCCTTTCACCACATCTGCTGCTGCTAAAATCAACTGTCCGTGGCAGATGGATGCAATTGGCTTTCTACTTTCTTGAAATTTACGAACTATAGTCAAAACCGAGTCATCCATTGCAAGATACTCTGGAGCTCGTCCTCCAGGAAGAATTAGACCATCATATTTACCCACATCAATCTCAGAGAATGTGGCATTGAGTGTGAAATTGTGACCTCGTGACTCAGAATATGTCTGCAATCATGACAATTACGACATGTGTCAGGAGGATTCTTTCTTAAAACATGAAAATAAGCAAGGGCACATCAATAATAGTGTACAATACGGTATCTCACTCATGAGTATATATTTTTGAGACCAACCACTTGTTCCTAATATCTAAATGAAACTGCCTGTAGCTGGAAGCCTAATATTCAATAATGTGATCAGCCTCATCATCTGAGCCACAGTAACCAACTTTTTTTTAACCAACTTTAAATGACAGTCTTGACCCAATTGACAGAATCATAACTACAGCTGTTGCTATAATATACAGAGATTTCTAAAATTTGAGTCAACAACGATACTCATAGTTCCATCTTTTCTAGAATGGGACGGAGCCCAGTTCAAGTAGAATTTAGGCAAAAGCAGGAATTAATTCCAGATCTCGTACACAATGCAAACAGACTCTGATAGTTTTACACCGTGTTATGAAGGCACTTTCTCAATTACCTACATTTATTGTTAACTAAGCTAACATTCAACTGAGCACAATCATAATCCATTATAGAAGAAATTTTAACTTTTAACAAGGAGAAAACACTAAGATGTCGTGATTAGAGAAAAATAAGAGAGGATGAAGGAATTCTGAATAAGGTTTATACACACATATTTTCCATAAGCAACACTGTATAGCTTAATCATGCCACGTAAAAATAACCACTCAGATATCTTTGCAACATATTACCGTTAGAGGTGACAATGTGGAGGTTAACCCATTAACCCTAGTCATCTATCTTAATTTATAGGATAAAGCTATAATGCTTTTACCTTCATATCTAACCGGTCTAACCGGTAGTGCAGGCCAAGTGTCTATACTTACCTATTTATGCATTTATCTATGAGTTAATTAACTCTTTGCTAACAAGTATACATTCAAGGATGGATGTACATTTTTTGGGGGGCCCCATGATAATCATATATATATATATATATACTATATATATAATATATATAACATATATATATATATAGTTAATATATATAGTTATATATATATATATATAGTCATATACACACATCACGTTTTCATGGTTTTATAATATAGTTATATATATAGTTATATATATATATATATTTTATAATATATATATAATATATATATATATATATATATAGAATATATATATATATATATATATATATATATATATATATATATATATAATATATATAATAATTATATTAGTTATATATATATATATATATATATATATATTATATATAATATATATATTATATTATATTATACTATATATATATAGTTAATATATCATAGTTATATATATATATATAGTTATTATATAATATGATATATATATATATAATGTATATAATAAATATATTATTATATATATATAGTTAATATATTTAGTTATATATTATAGTAATATTATATATATATAGTATATATATATATATAGTATATATATATATATAGGGTTAATTAAGTTAAAACAAAATTGGGGGGTTAGGGGGCATGGGAGTTGATTTTAAAGAAAAAACTTCGTAAGGAAGAGAAAAAGGAGAAAGAGAAAACTAGGTATTCTATTTTTGGATAATTGTACCCAAAAAAATTTGCTCTTTTCCTCCTAGGTGCCCCATAAAAGTTGTGAAAAATCAGATATTTATTCTACATTTGAAGAAAGTGACTTCCCTATTAACATCATATATCGGTTTTGGTCGCCTCTCTCCTCTCTCTTCCTTCGCTCCTCGTGAGGGATAGAAGATGCACTATGAACCAGAAAACACTAATTGATAGGAAAACTTAATAAGTGCTCCTTTGTGTTAGTTTTTGTGTATGAAAATGGATCATATCTTTATTGGATTGTTATAATAGTCAGCAGACAATATTTATTGCGCATTAACGAAGACGTATTGTGTTGAGATTATGATGTCTTTTTTTTACTTTTATTTATGTTTTATAATAATGACTTTATCTATCCTTATTGGTAGAATCTTATTTATTTATTTAATAAGTCGTTTAGTATATAATATGTATGAAGTGCCCCACAGGGGAATGGTTTGTGTTCTTGTTGCCTCTCTAACTTTATCTACAAGCAGAATCATTGTGGATATTTTGACTCTTTTAGTCTTATAATTGATAACTTTAACGTTGAATTTTGTTGTCCAATCAATTTTGACTTTGTATTTGGGATATCGGCTCCATACAATCTCATAATTCGTTGCTGTATGTAGATAACTTATTGGTATTCTTCAATGCGCTCTTATGTCTGTACCATCCCTACTATTTGGTATTGAGTTTCGCGCTACTTTTAACCTGTATCAGTTCAAGTGGCAATGGGATTGTGCCGAAGCATGTTATTTACCTGTTTGTACATACAAGAGTGTATCTTTTCATTAACGATATGATCAAAAAATTATTGTGAGTTTGACTATGTGGAAGAAACGTTGTTAGACGTTTGCGTTAAGATTTTTGTTGTTGCTGATGAGACCAGGTGGTATTTTCTATTTTGTGGTGCAGTGGTAATTACTCTTTTATAAGCAGGTATTTGACTAGATAAATCTTGATTTGAGATGTACACTACTTCTGGCTATGATTTTTTTCCATCACTTTTTAATCTTGCTAGTGATGATAAATGATAACTTGTTTTTGAATAATCATCAAGATCTTTCTATTTCCCTTGGTTTTAGCTTGCAATGTTTTATTGTATTGACGTAGTTGAGATTGTAACAAGTCTTCGCACACATTCCTCACAGCTCTTTTTTTATTGTTTATTTCGATTCGGTGTATACTGATTGGCATTAGACTATGGTTACCTGAATAGGTGCTTCTAATGTTGAAGCCATTACTCGTCGTCCGACACGTATCCATCACCATTATCATACTCCAAATCATTGGACACTTCTTGCATTATAATGCATAAATGTTCAATATCGCATGTACTCAATTATACATATACATTTTCTAATTCAAACACGCTTGCATACATTTTTTGGACATATGTACCTCACTTCCAACAAATCCCCTTCCTCGAAACTCATTCTGACATCATGGTTACTTCAAATCTAATGATTTCCCCTTGACGCGAGGGGTGTGTCTGGCATGTCTAGTTAAAAAACTGTATGGAATAGCAATGTTCCTAATTTTGTTTTCGGTAAACAGTTATGGTACTAAACTCTGTTTTTCGGTATATGCGTTTGTTCCAATCTGTTTTAGGTAACAGGGTTATTAGGATTTCTATCTGTTTTGTTTTTGTTTTAGAATGTCGGCGTTATATGTCTATGATTGTTAGGATTCTCAGTATATATATGGAACAATTGGAAGAGAAGAAACATTGGGATATTTGGAGCACAGAAAAAAATACTTTTCTAGAGCTATTGGTTAGGGTTTTGTTTGGAGAGAATTAGAGAGTTTGTTAGGTGAAATTTAATTAGGAGTTTTTTTTTGAGGTTGATTCTGTATCTAAGTTTACAATTGTAGTACTCTTCTTCAATACTATTTTAGTGAAAATAACAAGAGATTCTCTTTAATCTCCATTTTCTACTGTATATATATATATATATATATATATATATATATATGTATGTATATATGTACATATATACATATATATATGTATGTATATATGTACATATATACATATATATATATATATATATATATATATATATACAGTAGATTTCTCATGCGAACGAGTTCGTACGAATCACCTCCGTGTTTGTTAAAGCAGGGGTCTTTTTGAAAAATTGGCGACGACGAAAAATAAAACGGCACTCACGAATCTCGAGCTGGGGATTGTTAAAGCAGGGGGTTTTTTGAATATATAGCGACGACTAAATCTACAAGCGCACAGCTCGTGACCCCCAATCTTCTTCCCCCATTTCTCCCCCATTTCTCCCAAAATCACAGCTTCAGCTCCTTGTTGAATCAGCCGACTTTCCTCCTCCGTCGAGTTCCCCAACTCCGCCCACCACGAAAGCAGCCTCGCCGCCGACAAAAACCGATCTTCCTTCGAGCTCGAGCGCTCTCTCGAGATCCCCATTTCTCCTCCTCCATCAAGCCACCTCCTTCCCCCAACTCAGGTAAGGATCACGGCCATCCATTCCTAGCTCGTTACAGGTTTTGATTAGGGTTTTTTTTTATTTTTTTGATTTCAAGCGTTTCAGCATCCTCTCCCCAACTCCGGCTCCAAGTCACCGCGGACGAGCTCGAGGTCGAAGGTACAGAGCTCTGTCGCTCTTTTTTTTAGGAATCAATCTATAATCCTTGAAAATTTGTTCTTTAATCCTGGAAAAACTTGTTCTTTTATCCTGGAAAATTTTGGTTGAAAGTACCAACTCCGGCCCCAAATTTGTTCTGAATTTGGCTTTTGATCTCTGTGCTTTTTGACTCTTGATATTATTAGTATTGTTGTAGAGCAGGGATATGAAACCCAAAAGCATCAACTCTGCATGTCCAATAAATTAGTTTGTTAGGTAGATTAACTCAAAAAAATTGAAAAGGGGAAAATGCAGTTTTTGGTTTAACAAAAGAGATGACCGTGAAGGATGTTTGTGTTCTTTTGGGTAATTATGTTGAAAAGGAACTTGACACTATACGAAGAAGCTATAGATGGACAACAACGGGTCCAATGCATTTTGAAAAGGAATCTGTGAAATATTGTTGTAGAGTAGTTAATATGCATCGCCACCAACAAAACATACACACCCAAAAAAAAGGATGCAGGCTTTTGATCTCTGTGCTTTTTGAAAAGGAATCTGTGGAATATTGTTGTAGGGTAGTTAATATGCATCGCCACCAACAAAACATACACACCCAAAAAAAAAGGATGCAGGCTTTTGATCTCTGTGCTTTTTGAAAAGGAATGTGTGGAATATTGTTGTAGGGTAGTTAATAAGCATCGCCACCAACAAAACATACACATTGATGAACGTTGGTTATGATTTTATATAACAAATTCCTGTCTAGATAAGTTAATGAAGTGAGAGCACAACGGTATGTTCCAATTTAAGTGTTCAGTGCGTAGGATAAATAAGTTTGATTGAGCACAATGGTATTGGGTATTAATTTTATATAATTACTTTTTTAACTTTGCTTGCTAACTTTAGGTTGTAAAAATTTTGTTTACCCTCCAACCTGGGGTATTTTCAGGTTATCCATGGCTAGAAAAAGTTTTTATGTTGTGAAGAGAGGTCGACGATGTGGTATTTTTAATAATTGGGAAGAATGCAAATCTCAGGTAGATAAGTTCCCAAATGCCTCCTACAAAGGGTATGCAACATACGAAGAGGCTTTGATTGAATGGGAGAAGCACACACTCTCTCATGATTCAGCATCCAGCTCGAGGCCTGTCCAAACATCTGTTTATGCTCAAGAACAAAGATATCCAGTGAGCCATAATCTGGATGTGGACAAGAAAAAACTTGGGGAAACTTTTATTTTCTCTATCTATTCTCTATGCTTTTGTATTAGGTTCATTGTTTACAATATTAGTGTTTCTAGTATGTATCGTTGCAATATTTGTTGGTTTCTCCATTGCAAAAAACATGTGATGTAATTTGTATTAGGTTCGTTACTTTCTTTGAACCGAGGGAACTTTCATGTGATCAATTTTCAAAAAGCTCAGTATATTATTGCTTTCTTTCGGAATGAGTAGACATATTAAGTGATTGATTTATTTTACATACTAATTTAAGTGTTTATCTTTAGTAATGTTCCCTTCTTTCTTTTTTGTTTTATGATGGCAGAGTACCTCTCTCTATTGAGTACCTCTCTCTATTGAGTCAAGATTAACATTCTTTGTTCAGGAGATGTGAAGCTATCTTGGGTTTACTCGAACAGCATGTAAAAGATCCCCAAGCTCATGTTTATACATTTCAACAGCAGTTATAAATGAGGACCCACATTAATATTTGATCCGTTGTAATTGAGCTTGAAAGGGCTGAATATAACGAGCCACACACTGGGTATAGGAAATGCAAGCACAGGATTGAGCTGTCACTCTGTACATTCTCTTATAAGCAGGGGGAAAAAAACCATTATCCTTTCTTTCCTTTTTTTTTTCCTTCTTTTTTTTTCCTTGAAACAGATCGCAAATACCGCAGCAAGCATTCATAGATATCAAAATGGCCAGGAGTTCTCGTGCGATTGCATAACATTTAGGGAGTTGCTGATGGGGGAAGTGGTATGGTTGTCATCCTTTTCCTTCCAAGGACAGATGCCCTCTCCAGCCTCGACCCACCTTCTCTCCATTTCTTGAAAGCTACCATTGATGACCGAGCTGCGTCGTACTCCCTCAAACGAGTTGCAACTTACACACTCATGCACGTTAACCTAAAGTTCAATGCATTTAGAACGAGACTTTAATACCAAGCAAGGCCATAAGCTGAGAAACAAACTCTGGATGTCCAGGCCAAGCTGCACCTGTGACTAAATTTCCATCAGTGAAGCAACGGTCAATAGGGTCAGGCTCCAACCACGTCGCTCCTCCCAGCACCACATTGAGCTTCACTGCTGGATACGCCGTGCATTTCTTCCCCTGTAAGGTGCGATATTAAATAAATGGTAAGCATGGAACAATCATGGTGAAAGTTCGGTATTTTAGCAGTTGTTGCTTATTCCCCCCTGAGGATAAATGCACTGCAACTGTTCATTCTACCGGCAAAAGCCCATGAAGAAATGGACTCGGCTATGGGGTTAACAATTCAAAAGTCAGTAAAAACAAAATATTGAATCAACGTTATCTATTAAAGTAAATTAACGGAAACACTAATTTTAATAATCTACATCGTGACACATGCCATCCTTTTATTTTCGCTCTCCCCTATATATAATCTTTCATAAGTTGATGTCCATATAATTATTTTCCCGATAATTACAGATTCAGTCTTCCTACGTGGTGAACCCCTATAAGGAGGGGCGGCTGAAGACGCCGGCGAGATTGCTGCTAGAGTAGGATAGGATGAGGCCAATTTGAATGATGTGGAGGGCGTCGACTTTGTTTCATATTGCAATACCGATCAACAGGGGTTTGAAGGTTGTAGAGTCTGGAGAGGTGGTAGATAACGCCGAGGAACTCGGTGTCGACCACAATGAAGGGGTAGGTTTTGACCAGGTTCCAAATAAGGAGGAACTCGTTGGTGAGGTTGTCAGCCCACACCTGGTGGATGCCGAGCGTAGGTTGTGTTGAGGTTTTTTGAATTCATGAAAGGAGGGAAGGTGAGAATGTTGTTTTCTTTCTTTCTTTCTTTCTTTCATTCTTTATTATTATTATTATTATTATTATTATTATTATTATTATTATATATTGTTATTATCATTATTGTTGTTGTTGTTATTATTGTCATTACTACTACTACTATTTGGTAATTTAAGACGTGTTCACAAGATGGATAAGATTCTGGGTTCCTGATTGATAGAAAAATATTATATCGCAAGCATTCTATGGAAGGTTGCATACGGGAGAGGGAGGATAAAGGATGCCATGTGTTACAATATAGATTGTTAATTAACGCTCCATTAATTTATATTAATAGATAAAATTGATTCAATGTTTTGTACGTACTGAGTTATCAAACGTTAACACCATTTAAGTCGTGACCTAACTGTTTATTCAATGTTGGACTATATCTCAACCCACACCTGAACTGAATGGATGCAAGAGATTCCTAACACTTGCTAGTAGCCAAACTCTCTGAATGGCTCCATGAAGAAGACAAAGGTGCTATCTTCCAACGTGAGTGCTGGAGTATGAAACTATGTTGTGCATAAAGTCAGGAATATGCATGACCTATTGGTAAACCTACAATATGTCAGATATGAACAAACTATGTTTCCAGTAATGATCATTTGTGTAAACCAATTCTGACCATATCCATATGTTCAATGCTATGGAGTACACCTACGATATGTCAGATATGAATATATGTATCAAATTGGTCAAGAATATTGAAATGTCACATGATGATCATGTGTTGACCAAGCCAAACATTTGACAACAGCTACAAATTTGACCATGTAAGAAAATGATAAAATCAACAGATAATCCTAAAGGACATGAGGTTTTATTATTTGAATATATGATTTTAGTCTGATCTTATACCGGATTTTATGAAACCAATAATCAATTTTTATGTCCTTATAACAAGAAAGCCTACATTTCTTGGCAACAATGATCATTCCCGGGAGCCAACTTTGACCCCGAGAATAAGGGTTGATCAAGGTCCATGTCACAAAGCATAAACATTTATAGCCATGATATCAGCACACACTTCAACCTCAACAGGATGCCCTGCTCTTTGCATGTCAAGGATGAATTGTGTTTCTTAACCCACAGACTGTATCTACCCAAAACGTTTTATGGAGAGGGAAGAGCTCGGGAAGTCAAGTGTTCTGGTGAGTGGCATGCTAAACTCACTTTAATTGAATACCTTATTTTCACCACATTCAAGAGCAGCGAGTTCTTTCTATAATAGAGGGGGGGTCTTTCGCAAGATCTGCTGGTGACCCATTGAAACAAGGGACAGTAAGATTGGTAAACTTTCTAGATGCAAGCAAGATGCACTAGGCCATGGATACCATTTACCTTTGTTGTTTTCAGAGTCTAAAAAATCAACCTGAAAAAGTGCTTACCACAGGTCAGAGGTTAGGAGAGGTGAGAAGACATATCGTTAACGGGGCGAAAAGGACTAGAGGTAGACTTAAAAGAGCTTGGTTGGACGCAATGAAGAAGGATATGTTAGTAGTTAATGGAGGGGATGACCCATAATGGAAATGAATGTAAGGATACTCATGTAACCGGCCCCAAATTTGAGATAAAGTCTTCGTTTTTGTTGTACTAAGTGCTCACCATACTTGATGAGAAAACTTAGAACAAAATGATACCATAAACCATGGCGCATTATCATTCCAAACTATGGTTTCATAACAATTCATAAAAATTAGGGTTAATTGCGGACAGACCCCCGGTAGTTCTATTTCTATGGACAGACCTCCTGAGTGAACATTTTTTACTCTTTTAAGAGTCAAAAGAAATTTACTTAGGGGCACTATGTGCAATTAGGCAATAATTGAGGGGGTCTATCCACACCAGCAGAATTACAGAAGGTCAGTCCGCAATTGGGCGATAGTACAGGGGTTCTATCTGAATTAACCCTACAAGGAATAAAGTTCATAAATCCATTTCACTCTTTATATGTACAACATGATTTGGGAAGGACACTAACATTCTCCTTCAAAAAATTAAGTTATTTTTCTTGAGATAAACAAGGAGCTAATTTAAGCTAGTCCATTGTATATTTAAATTTCAAATTTCCCCTGAAACTGTCTTACCCAACAAAAGTTCATCAAGAAACAGGATTGTTATAATTACCTTAAGAACTCCAGCAGCTGATAAGATCTGTTGTCCATGGCAAATTGATGCTACTGGTTTCCCCCCATCAATAAACTTCTTCACCAAAGTAAGAACTTTCTCATCAAGAGCAAGATACTCTGGAGCTCGACCTCCTGGGATCACTAGTGCATCATAAGATGAAGCACAGGCGCTATCAAAAGTCGCATTTAGAGTGAAATTATGGCCTGGCTTCTCACTATAAGTCTGGTCACCTTCAAAATCATGGATGGCTGTAGGGCATTTTTCTCCTGCAATTTTCTTTGGACAAACGGCGTCAACTGTACAACCTAGAGCCTGAAGAGACTGAAATGGAACCATAACCTCATAATCCTCCATATAGTCCTGCAATTTGTGATTAACGAAAATCTATTACGTTAAGCCTAGAATTACACGTTGTCGCACAAACATTTTAGATTATACATTTAGTAGTTAACGCGAACATAAATAGGAAATAAAGAAACAAGAATGTTCAAGTAGTGATATACAAGTCAAATTGAAATGGGTAGCCCTCAATTGAAAATATTTACCATCTTAACATCCCTTTGACAGAGTCTGTACTACAGCTCCGATTGAAAAATCATTATGGGGTTTATAATTTTCATACTCTCTCAATCATCATCATGGTCATGGTGCAATGAGCTCACAAGAACAGAAACAAGATGAGGTTTCTTTTCTAACTTGCGAAAATCAACATATCTTATAAACAGGTTTAATCATCTAGAAATAAATAGACAGCACAATAAATAGATAGCACATAACAGAATTATAGTGCCAACAATATATAGGACTGGACAATATGTGACAAGTACAACTGAACAGCTGTCAAAGGCTTTATCATTATTATTAATATTTTCCTTAGAGACATGTAGCGGACTAAATAAAAGTATAAACCGCTATTAAAATACAGAAGAATCGTGACATAATATTAACCGTATATTTTTGAAAGAAAATATGTCCAATACATTTCAAAAGTTGAATTATGAAAGTTCTTATCTGCAAAATATCCTCATGACATTGCTTTAGTAATAAAGTGTACTTGCATTCAGGTCAGATTAGTAAGCGACGATAAATATTAGTTGACAAGAAATAACTGATATAGTAAAACGACGACAATACTAGTTTGCAGTGCAAAAAGACATACCCCACAAAGAAACAGAATCTTTTTATCTGATCCTGTTACAGAGCCACCTACAGCTTTCACAAAGAGCTCGATAAACTTGGGATGCCCCTCATATGTTGGTCCAGTTATCAGATTTCCATCAGCAACACATGTAGCCATTGTCTCTGGCTCTATCCAATGAGCACCAGCAGCAATTAGAACTGGCTTTACAGGAGGATATGAAGTACATTTTCGGCCTTTCACCACATCTGCTGCTGCTAAAATCAACTGTCCGTGGCAGATGGATGCAATTGGCTTTCTACTTTCTTGAAATTTACGAACTATAGTCAAAACCGAGTCATCCATTGCAAGATACTCTGGAGCTCGTCCTCCAGGAAGAATTAGACCATCATATTTACCCACATCAATCTCAGAGAATGTGGCATTGAGTGTGAAATTGTGACCTCGTGACTCAGAATATGTCTGCAATCATGACAATTACGACATGTGTCAGGAGGATTCTTTCTTAAAACATGAAAATAAGCAAGGGCACATCAATAATAGTGTACAATACGGTATCTCACTCATGAGTATATATTTTTGAGACCAACCACTTGTTCCTAATATCTAAATGAAACTGCCTGTAGCTGGAAGCCTAATATTCAATAATGTGATCAGCCTCATCATCTGAGCCACAGTAACCAACTTTTTTTTAACCAACTTTAAATGACAGTCTTGACCCAATTGACAGAATCATAACTACAGCTGTTGCTATAATATACAGAGATTTCTAAAATTTGAGTCAACAACGATACTCATAGTTCCATCTTTTCTAGAATGGGACGGAGCCCAGTTCAAGTAGAATTTAGGCAAAAGCAGGAATTAATTCCAGATCTCGTACACAATGCAAACAGACTCTGATAGTTTTACACCGTGTTATGAAGGCACTTTCTCAATTACCTACATTTATTGTTAACTAAGCTAACATTCAACTGAGCACAATCATAATCCATTATAGAAGAAATTTTAACTTTTAACAAGGAGAAAACACTAAGATGTCGTGATTAGAGAAAAATAAGAGAGGATGAAGGAATTCTGAATAAGGTTTATACACACATATTTTCCATAAGCAACACTGTATAGCTTAATCATGCCACGTAAAAATAACCACTCAGATATCTTTGCAACATATTACCGTTAGAGGTGACAATGTGGAGGTTAACCCATTAACCCTAGTCATCTATCTTAATTTATAGGATAAAGCTATAATGCTTTTACCTTCATATCTAACCGGTCTAACCGGTAGTGCAGGCCAAGTGTCTATACTTACCTATTTATGCATTTATCTATGAGTTAATTAACTCTTTGCTAACAAGTATACATTCAAGGATGGATGTACATTTTTTGGGGGGCCCCATGGGGGGGGGGGGGGGCATGGGGGGTAGGGGGTGCCCCATAAAAGTTGTGAAAAATCAGAATTTATCTACAATTTTAAGAGGTGCCCCTATAAAATATTCGTTTGGTGCCCCCACATAGAGAACAACTATGAAAGACTATTGTAAAAACTTAGTAGTGTCTTGTTAGTTTTTGTGATGAAAATGATCATGTCCACGAAAATGATAACGAAACGTATTGTGTTGAGATCATTGAGATTATTGTATAAATAATTTTCTATTGGTAGAATCTGTATTATATAAGTCTTTAGTTATAATTGTATAAGTGCCCCCACAGGGGGAATAAATTCTGGCTCTGCCCTTTCTTCTTAAGATATTCTGGATCTGCCCTTGTTAATACATTACGTACAACATTCTTATGGACTCAACTTATGCTTTTATTCAAGCATCAGTTCCACTCTATTAGTGTATTACGAGTGATGAACAATGTTATTGCATCTCTTATTTGAATAAGAGAGCTCTTAGATAGTGTACTGTTGCGTGAGACCAGTGAATCATGTTGCAAGTCGTCTAAACAAAGACAATTTGATTTTTGAAACATCTGATTTCACCTTTAATCATGAAGAAAATACTTACCTTATACCCATTATAGTAAAATAACTCTAATTTCCAAATAACCTATTATGATGGCATCTAGCTAGGTTACCTGGGTACTTCTAATTTGAAGCCATACTCGTACCCGACACGTACCCATACCCATATCATACCCAAATTCATTGGACACTTCTTGCATATATGCATAAATTTATTCGGGCATGTACTCAATTATACAATACATTTTTTTAATTCAAAACACTTGCCATACATTTTTTGGACATATATCCTACACTTCACATCCATTTCTTGAAACTCATTGGACATATGTTAGATTCCAAATAATGATTTTGAAGGGTTGTTTGGATGTCTAGTTCAAAAACTGTTGGATAGCAGGTTCCTAATTTGTTTTGGTAACAGGTTATTGGGATTCCTAATCTGTTTTGGTAACATTATTCCAAATCTGTTTTGGTAACAGGTTATTAGGATTTCTAATCTGTTTTGTTTTTTGTTTTAGAATTCCTAATATGTTTATGATTTTAGGATTTCTATATATATGGTTTTTGTTTTAGAATTCCTAATATGTTTATGATTTTAGGATTTCTATATATATGGAACAATTGGAAGAGAAGAAAATTAGGGATATTTGGAGCACAGAAAAAAGATATTTTCTGAGCTATTGGTTAGGGTTTTGTTTGGAGAGAATTAGAGATTTGTTGGTGAAATTAATTAGTGAGTTTGAGTGATTTGTAATCTCAGTTTGTACTCTTCTTCTCTATTAGTGAAAAACTCTATCCCCTTCTTGTCCCGTGGACGTAGGCAACTTGCCGAACCATGTTAAAATTGGTTGTTTGTCTTTGTGACATTGATTTGGTTCGTTTGGCATTCTCTCGATATTCGTTTGATTTGATTTCTCGAAGCACATTGGTTTGGTTGTTTGGCTTCCGCAGCGTTCAACAAGTGGTATCAGAGCTCGGGCTACGCTTAGGCTATTTGGAGGAGTAGGTCGTTTTGGAGGCTCGCCTAGGACTTCGTTTGGTGATAAAAGTGAGATCTTTTTTGTAAAGACTTATCTTTTTCAGTTTTGGATCTATTCTTCATTTGTTCCGTATTTGTTTTGGTGCTTTGAGAAAGATGATCGGATAAAAAGAAGTGGTGTAGGGTACTTCTGACATGAAGACCGTCCAAAGTTTGAATATCCACTCTATGAAGATAGTTGTGGAGAAGTTTAATGGCACAAACAATTTTGATCTTTGGAGATGTGAAGTCTTGGATGCGCTCAATGCGTAAAATTTGAAAGATATTTTGGAGTTAGACGGGAAACCGGAGGATATTAAGGAGAAGATTTGGAAAAAGATAAATAGAACGACGTGTGGTGTGATTAGATCTTTTTTGACTCAAGATTTAAAATATAACGTGATCAATGAGACTTTGGCTAAGAAGATTTGGGAGATCCTAGATGGCAAGTATTTGATCAAGAGTGTAGAGAACCGTTTGCATTTGAAGAGGAGACTTTATCGTTTCCAATTGAAGAAAGAGACCTCCATTGGTGATCACATGAACCACTACACGAAACTTCTTGCGGATTTGACGAATGTAGATGTGATGATTGAAGATGAAGACAAGGCGTTGTTGTTATTGAGTTTCATACCTGACGAGGAATATGAAACATTCGTTCTTACTCTTATTAATGAGAATGCATCTCTTTCTTATAGTGAGGTCACCGCTGCACTTGTGAATTATCTACTTCGAAAGAAGGATAATAAGACTTCAGTTGAGCCAGTAACGGGGCATTGGTTGTAAGAGCAAAGAGTCCAAACCATTGTATGAGGTCGCAGTCTAGAGAGGCACATCTTGGAGTTCGTAGGAATCAGTGTGCATTTTGTAAAGAGGATGGACATTGAAAAACCGAATGCCCAAAGTTGATTGATCGAACTGGGAAGAATAAGAGGAAAGCTATTCAAGCTTCAAAGGTGAATGTTGTTAAGGCTAGTGACAATAATTCAGATTCGGATTCTTCGGACTACTCGTTATCTGTACTACCATCAGTTTGTGTTGTCGACTTTACAGAGTGGATATTAGATTCGGGTGCTTCTTACTATATTTGTCCTATAAGGGATTGGTTCTCCAGCTTTTAAGAGTCGGAAAGAGGGGAAGTCATGCTCATGGGTAATGATCATGAATATCATATTGATGGTATCGGTACCGTTCGGATTAGGATGGGTGACGGAGTGATTCGGGAGTTGGTTGGAATGAAGTTCGTTCCTCAGTTGAAGAAGAATATTATTTCACTTGGAGTTTTGGAGGCAGCAAGCTATAGGGTGATCTTGGTCGATTCACGTTTGAAGGTCACATTGGGATCCATGATTGTGATGAAGGACGTCAGGAGGAATAATTTGTATTATTTGATTGGGAGCACGATGTTTGATAGAGAGCTGATGACTTCTTTGGATTTGGCTAGACTGTGGTATTTGTTAATGTTGGGTTATTTGATTGGTTATGTCGTACAGGGTTTGTTGAGGAGTGTTTTGACCTACAGATTGAAGTTTTTTGAGCACATTGGCATGAGTAAGAAAAACGATGTGGAGTTTGGCACTTCTATCCATCAATCGATGGGTCTTTTAGATGGTGTTCAGTCAGGCATTTGGGGGTCTTCCAAGAAGACATCATTGGGAGGTAATCGGTATTTGATTTTCGTAGTTGGGGATTATTCTAGGCATTGGTGGGTTGCAACTAGGTCCCGTTGGTGTGAAGTCCTACAAGTCAACAATTGGAAAAAGTGTATTGACAGAAAGGTAACCCGTCGTTCTAGTTTTAGTAGGGGTTCTTTCTTGTATTTGCGCTGAGCTCATGACAGTTTGAGACACATCATTGATGTGGAGACATTAGGGCGACGAGATGAGATGACAGTTTTGATGGATCGTTCCTTACTGGAGGGGGATCGACGTTGGTTGTCGAGCATTGGTTTTGATTTTGGAGCTTCGACATATTTGGGTCATCTTGGTCATAGATTGCCGACTACTGCGTGTGAAGATTTTGGATCTGATGGAGCTGCTTCAGATTTTGAGTTACGTCGGATATTTGGTTGTCCAGCATTTGATCACATCGAAGATGTGAGATTTGATCCGATTGCACGTTTGGGATTCAGATGTTCGTTTGATTATCAGTTAGGAGCTTCTGATTTTGTTCTGAGCAGGTATGTCACATTTGACTCTCGGTAGGTGGAGAGTGTTGATCAGATTATTGGGATATCACAACGGGCGGAGGGTGATGCTACTTCACATTGGGTGAAGATTACTCCACATACTCCAGATCATACTGCATCGTTTGAGATTCTAGCTGAGGTGACACAATTTGAAGATCATTTGGATTTGGATGCAGATGATGAGTTGGTTTTGGATTCGAGTGCAGCTAGTGGATATGTTTTGGATACAGCCATTGGTTCACCTTAGGTGGAGGTGTTTGATTTGTTTCAGTTTGGGACCATTGGGAGCGCTATTAGTTACAGATTCATTGGTAATATTGGTGAAGAGTTGTAAACTTTTCTATTTGATTGAGGGTCTTTGGAGGCCGTTTGGGTGAACTACGTGAAGGCTTAATTCCTTAGATAAGAGGATACGTAGGCAGTCATTTATGATGCAACCGGTTTGGTGAATTGATACCGACATTTGGAGTTTGTTCGTATTCTCGTTTGGGTTCTCGACTTGTTGTGGATTGAGTCCGTTATCGTGGATTTGTTCTACTTCGTACTGAACACAACAAGTGAGACGTTTGGTTGGTATTGGTGTCGGCTCAGTTTTAAAAAAAACTTCGCCGAGGTGGAGAATTATTGGATAGCAGGTTCCTAATATGTTTCCTAATTTGTTTTGGTAACAAGTTATTGGGATTCCTAATCTGTTTTGGTAACATGATTCCAAATCTATTTTGATAACAGGTTATTAGGATTCCTAATCTGTTTTGTTTTTTGTTTTAGAATTCCTAGTATGTTTATGATTTTAGGATTTCTATATATATGGAACAATTGGAAGAGAAGAAAATTGGGGATATTTGGAGCACACAAAAAAGATATTTTCTGAACTATTGGTTAGGGTTTTGTTTGGAGAGAATTAGAGATTTGTTGGTGAGATTAATTGGTGAGTTTGAGTGGCTTGTAATCTCAGTTTGTACTCTTCTTCTCTATTAGTGAAAAACCCTATCCCCTTCTTGCCCCGTGGACGTAGAGAACTTGCTGAACCACGTTAAAATTGGTTGTTTGTGTTTGTGACATTGATTTGGTTCGTTTGGCCTTTTCTCGACGTTCGTTTGATTTGATTTCTCGAAGCATATCGGTTTGGTTGTTTGGCTTTCGCAGCGCTCAACAAAAACTTGAGATTTTTCAATTTAAAACCCACATAATAAAAGAAGCATAAAGATGTTATAGGAATTTCAATTCTCATCCTTGTTCTCATATAAATTATTAATTCCAATATGTAATATATATGTATATAAATATTCATATAACCGTGTCCCCGTACCCTATTTTTAACAAATTTGTCATGTACCATACTCATACTCGTGCAACACAGGCATCTACCAACCGCATTATGGCAAGGCAAAATCATAATATTGACAGTTTCAACTAGCCAATTAAAAAAGGATAAATTTCAAAAATACCATGAACTATTAGAGGGCAGTTTACTACCCTAACACCCTTGTTTGACTTTGATGCCTTAAATTTCTATTTCGACAATTTTATACTAACACAGAAAAGTTAAAAGGAGTAAAAAAGATTTCTCTTATAAAGCTTCAGCTTTCTGTGTGGGGAAAATGAGGAACAAAGTTAGGGCTTTGGGGTATCAATTTGTCAAACTAATGACAATTTGAAAACTTCGGTATACCAAAATGTCAAAATAGAACTTCAGAGTATCAAAAAAGCGGTGAGCTTTGGGGTATTAAAATGCAAATTAACAGCAAAATAATCACACGCTATTTTTTATTAGAGAAGACTATGATAAAACTTTCAAATCAAGGAAGAAAGTACTTTAAAATCCGTGGTGGATATCAAGTAACGATCTAACCTGTTGATGACAGCTTGGACTTCATCCGAAACACGGTTGGTTTTGAAACATAAATAAAGTTCCCTATATTTTATTCGTGGCTAATTTTCTGAAGTTTGTGGTGTTTTTCTGCTAACTTGGCTCCGTTTGGATACCATTGTGTTTTACTTGTTTCCATGGTGTTTTTGCCAAAAATAAAACACCACGCGTTTGAAAACCATGGTGTTTTTTGAGCTAAATCATCCTCAAACTAAAAACAAAACACTTATTTCAAAACACCTTTTAGGTGTTTTAAGTTTGGTGTTTCGGGTTTGAGTTTGAGAATGTGTTAATATAATATCTAACATAATATATTAAATATAATTATTATAGAGTTATTATCAACATGCTTATTATATTATATTATACTATACAATATTATAGTTAATTTAATATATTAGTAATATTTGTTAAATAATATAAAAAGATAATAAATAAAATATCTTATATAATAATATAGTAACATATTAAATACCAATATTTAATATGTTAATAATGTATTATATAATAATAAAATATAAATAAACTAATAAAAATAATAAAAAAGTTATTAATAATAAATAATAATATAATAATGATATAATAACATACTATACAATATTATAATCGCTATAATATTATTAACTTTTTAATAAATAAATTAATAACTATAAAATATTATATAATAATAACATATTTAAAAATAAAAGAATAATATAATAATAATATTGTAATAACATATTGTAATAAGTAAATTGTAATATAAATATATAAAATATTAATATATTATGCAATAAATAATATAATTTATTATAAAGTAAATAATTTTTAATAATAAAATAATTTATTGCTAACAAATGTTAATGTAAAAATAATATATTCATAATATAATAATATAATATATAAAATATTAATATATTATGCAATAAATAATATAATTTATTATGTAAAATAATTTTAATAATAAAATAATTTATTGCTAACAAATGTTAATGTAAAAATAATATTTTTATAATATAATAATATTTATTTATATCATAAATACTATTATATTATTAAGTACTATTAATAAACCTAAATATATTAAAAACTATATTATATTATATAATATTAAAATATTATAATATATTAATTTATTAATAACATACTAGTAATAACATGATAATAAGATTATAATAATATATTTATATGAATAATAGTATAATATTATATTATATTAATAATAGTATAATATTATATTAATAATAAAATAACATTATTATAAAAATATTAATATAATATACAACAATAACAAATTGATATACCAAAATAATTAAATATATAATTATTTGAAAATAATATGTAATAATTATAATATAATAATAATTGTAATTTAATATAGCATATTAAAGTACAATATAATATTATAATACATTATACAATATTATATTGCATTACATTTAATACTTATAATACTATAATAATGTAAACTAAATATTATAACATTTAATTAATAATATATTTTATTATAATTAATATATAATATATTAATAATATGTTTAATACTAATGTTATAATTGGTCAAACTAGTGTCAACCAAAAATACTTAACATAGTGTTTTGAAAATATTTTAAGAGAAAAACACAACACCATGGTGTTTTCTTACAAAAACACAATAAGGAAAACACCATAGTATCCAAACAAAGCCTTAGAAGTTCACAATACGTTTGTTCACGCTTTTTTTTATACAAACCTAGCAGTACTTCACAATAGTTTTGCGAAATCAATCCAACAATTAAAATAAAAAAAAGTCCTTTACAGGTCAATATTTTTGTTTATGCAAACCTAAGTAGTACGCAATAGATTTGTTAAATTTACCCGTAAATATGTACTCCCAAGCATCCCAACTACGCAAAATAGAACAATTTTTCAAAACAGTCCCATTTTATTTTTAAAATCAACATATTTTTTTAATTATCAAAACCGACCTGTTTTTTGCCACGTCAGCCTCATCACCGTCCTAAATAATCGGGTTTTCAACCCCGACTATTTTGAAAAATTGTTTAATGCACTCCTAAATAGTCGGGGTTGTCAACCCCGACTATTTAGGACGATGATTAGGCTGACGTGGTAAAAAACGGGTCGGTTTTGGTAAATAAAAAAAATCAGTCGATTTTAAAAATAAAAAAATAAATTGAGACTGTTTTGAAAAATTGTTTCAGCAAAATACTTTTATGGGTTCAATCCAAAATTTTCCAAATTACCACCTGACACCCTGATTCCTGATGAACAGCAGTCTTGATAACCTCGCCAGATTTCTTTCCAGGGCAGACCGCGTCAACTGAGACGCCATAAGCTTGCAGGGCTTGAAAAGGCACCATCACCTCCGAACAAATTAATTAAATCAACAAAATATTCATATAGAAATCTAAAATTGATGAAATCAGAGAGAGAGAGAAAGGGTTCACTCAGCACCTCGTAGTCTTCTACATAGTCGCCGCAGATCATTAGAGCAGATTTCGCCATTTTCTGTCGACCGGAGTTCCCTCGGGAGTGACCGTAAAGTGAAGAGGGGGTAGCATTGTATATAATATAGTGGTGGCATAAATTACACAAAACCCCCCTCACGTTTGAAATTTGTCAAATCCCCTCAAAACTGAAAAAAAAAACTAAACTGTGTTACTTCTGACTACCACACAAACCCCCAAAGCTGACAGTGTTAGGGGGGTTTTTCTTGGAAAGAAATTTAAAGTTGAAGGTAGTTCTCTGAGAACCCCGGAACTTAAAGAGGCGTTTCGTGACATTTTTAAAACTAACGAGGTTATCTGAAAACTCCAAAACTTAAGGGGGGTCTTTAGAAATTAGCCCTTGAGGGTTGAATCACACGAGTGGCGAGGGAGGGCACAAGAAGCTGGCACGTGGGAAGTGGACAGAAGTGGTGATTGTAGGGTTGAGATAAGGTTTTGTGTGTATCGTGTGAACTTCCGGTTCCTTCTTTTTTTGTTTTCTTTCCGGCTAAGTAGCACTCAAGGGTTGTTTGGTACGATGTAATTATTGTGAGTTATTATTGTATATATTCTGTTTTGGTAGGGCTAAATACCCATATTGGTATTTTAATTCAACCCCATTTACCAACAAGGTATTTTAATTAGGAAATCGGCGATAAAAGACATTTTAATTGAATAAAATTACCATTATAGGTCCTTTTTCTCGCGTCGGCGCCCACTTTTGTCCGGACGAGAACTCATCACGTGCGTTGCACGTGGGGGCTTAATCTGTGTTTAAGATTGTTTTTCTCACGTGGCAGGGAATTAAACCCTCTACTGTTCATCACCCCCCTCTCTCTCTCTCTCTCGTCGTTTTCTCCACCGCCGCCCACCTCGACTGCCCTCACCTCCCTACGCGCCGCGTCTGGGCCGCGAGATCGCGCGCCGTCGATCCCTCCATTCCCGCGGCCTCCACTTCTACGACGTCTCCACGGCGGCCGCCATCTCGGGTCCCTCCACAGTGTCCGATCCGACGACCCCCACATCTACAAGGCCCGAGTCACCGCCATCGCCGCCGACTCGGACCCCAGCCTCCCCCTCTCGCCGCCTTCGGAGTGCCCCCACCGCGAGAACTGCATCATGTCCGTGGACAGGACCACCCTGAAGACCGCGCGGCGAGCTGGGGCGGCAGAACGGGGGCTCGATAAGGGTGGCGCGCAGCCACGAAATAGTGCACCTGGCGGCCACCGGGCTAGTGTTCGCCTCGGCGGTGGAGCCTGGGGCGTTCGGCTACAGCGGGTACATGAAGCTGTGGGAGACGAACGAGCCGCGGGCGGGGAGAGCAGCAGGTTTGGAGACTCCTTCGCGGACGCCGATGTGATCCGCCAGCAGATGAGGAGCGACAGAGGGGGAGGGGGGAGCGTGGTGCATTGCTACAAGAAGCAGGTGTTTGTGAGCAAGGGACACGGGCTCGAGGTTTGGTCGCGGCTGGAACAGGACGGGGAGGGGGGAGAGGAGGAGGAGAGGAGGAGATACAGGTAAGAACAATGGTGGACAGGAGGAGGAATGCAAGGAGGGGGAGGATAAAGTGATGGAGGGCGGGGAGATGCGCAGGAGGGGGAGGATAAAAGATATGGAGAGAGAGGAGAGTGGGTTGAGGCGCGGTGGACGTGGGTTCGGGAAGGAGATAACGAAGAGAGAGAGAGGCGGGGAGGATGATGAACAGTAGATTAAGCCCCCACGTCAGAAAAACACATCTTAAACACATCTTAACACAGCGATTATTCCATGCCACGTCAGAAAAACACATCTTAAACAACAGATTAAGGCCCACGTGCAACGCACGTGATGAGTTCTCGCCGGAAAAGTGGCCGCCGACAGAGAAAAAAGGACCTAAATGGGTAATTTTATTCATTAAAATGTCTTATCGCCGGAATTTCCTAATTAAAATACCTTGTTGGTAAAATGGGGTTTGAATTAAAACAGCCAATATGGGTATTTAGGCCGTTTGGTAGTTAATATTCTGTTTTAGTAGCTAATATTCTGTTTTAGGTAGATGATATTCTGTGCGATATCGTTTGAGTTGTTTCTAGCTGTTTTTTGAGAGGTTGTTTAGGAAGGATTGTGTATATAAATGATACGAGTTATGAATGAAGGAGGCAGAGGTTTCTCTCCAAAATTCCACCAAAATACCTGATTTTGTTATGGTATCAGAGCCATGACCAAACACACAAGAGGGACAATCGAAACCTGAAACCACGAGGAAGACCAATATCTCTTATGATATTATTCTCGTTGACAATCCAGCGCTTTCAATCACCCAGATCCAATTGAAAGGAGACAATTATGATGAATGGGCTCGTTCATTTCGAACGGCTTTGAGAGCCCGGAAGAAGTTCGGGTTTGTGTGACGGGACAATCAAACAACCGCGAGCGAAGATCAGGGGATCTTGAAGAACTGGTGGACAATCAACTCGTTGTTGGTGTCCTGGATCCGAAACACCATTGAACCTTCTCTTCGTTCAGCTATTTCTCATGTGGGAGTGGCGAAGGATCTGTGGAACGATATCAAAGAACGTTTCTCGCGTCACGCAATGGCCACGTATTCAGCAAGCTAAAATCAGATCTTGCGAACTGCAAACAAGAAGGGAATGATGTAGGTTGACTACTATGGGAAGCTCAAGCAACTTTGGGATGAATTGACAAATTTTGAGCAATCACCTACGTGCAAGTGCGGAAAATGCGAATGCGATCTCGGTGCGATGTTGGAGAAGAAACGGGAGGAAGAGAAAGTGCACTCGTTTCTAATGGGATTAGATGAAACGATATACGGAACGGTAAGGTCGAATATTCTGGCGCAAGATCCTTTGCCAAGCTTAAACAAAGTGTATTCAACTTTGATTCAAGAGGAACGAGTGAAGGCCATTGTTCGCGGCAAAGATGAACGAGAAAATGTCATGGCACTTGCTGTACGAGCTCGAACTGATGGAAGAGACAAGGCTATGGTGTGTTCACATTGCAAGCGTAGTGGACATGAGGCCGATTCTTGCTTTGCACTGATCGGGTATCCTGACTGGTGGGGTAACAGGCCACGTAACGAAGGGAAAAATGGAGGACGAAGCGGGGGGCAGCAGTCTTCACA
>NC_033797.1:1987090-1998393 GCF_001876935.1 Asparagus officinalis
AAGCTTTGAGGCAGTCGGGGGAGAAGACAAATGATGTATCCTTGGCTAAAAGATTGGTCAAGGGTCTAGTAATTTTGCTGAAATCCTTGATGAAACGTCGGTAATAACCGGCATGACCAAGAAACGATCTGACATCTTTGACAGTTTTGGGAGGAGGGAGATTGGAAATGAGATCTACCTTAGCTTTATCCACCTCAATTCCCCTATTAGAAACTACATGTCCTAAGACAATGCCTTGTTTGACCATGAAATAACATTTCTCCCAATTGAGAGTCAGATTTTTCTCCCTACACCGCTCTAAGACCAATTTAAGATGATGCAAACATTGGGAAAATGTGTCACCAAAAATGGAAAAGTCATCCATGAAAATTTCGAGAAATCGCTCTACCATGTCGGAAAAAATACTGATCATGCAACGTTGGAATGTGGCCGGTGCATTGCACAGGACAAAAGGCATGCGTCGGTATGCGAATGTTCCATACGGGCAAGTGAAGGTGGTTTTCTCCTGATCTTCTGGAGCGATAGGGATTTGATTGTAACCTGAATATCCATCCAGGAAACAGTAGAACTCGTGTCCTGCTAAACGCTCTAACATTTGGTCAATGAAAGGAAGAGGGAAGTGATCTTTTCGAGTGGCTAAGTTGAGCTTTCGGTAGTCAATACAGACTCGCCATCCAGTTTGGATCCGAGTGGGAATCAGCTCATTAGCCTCATTTTGGATCACGGTGATCCCAGATTTCTTTGGAACAACTTGGACTGGACTCACCCATGAACTATCAGAAATAGGATAAATGATCCCATGATCGAGACATTTCAAAATGTCTTTCCTAACAGCTTCTTTCATCACTGGATTTAACCTACGTTGAGCATCTCTAGTAGGTTTGGCATCATCTATCAAATGAATTCGGTGTTGAACAATGGTTGGACTAATCCCTTTGATATCAGCCATGGTCCATCCAATTGCTTCCCTATTCTCTCTTAAAACAGCTAAGAGAGCTTCCTTTTGACCAGTAGTCAACTCAGAAGAAATTATAACTGGTAAAGACTCGTTCTCCCCTAAGTAGGCATACTCTAGATTTTCGGGTAGAGGTTTGAGCTCTAACTTAGGGGGTTCCTCCACAGATGGGCGAAGCTGGACTCGGGGTTCTATCTCTAAAGGTTCTCGTTGCCAGCCAACAGCAAAAACATGATTGACCAGCGGTTCTATCTCTAGTTCGTCATCAGAAAGCTCCTCAATCATTAAATCAGATGCATTTGAATCAGACTCACACTCTCCCTCTTGTTGTTCACTGGATATTCCTTGAATGAAATTTACTTCTATGGGTTCATCAGATGGATCACTAGGTTGTCTCCCTAAGTTGAAGATATTGAGGTCAACAGTCATATTCCCAAAAGATAGTTTCATCTGACCGGTTCTACAGTTTATCAAAGCATTTGAGGTGGCTAAGAACGGTCTTCCTAGAATGACGAGGATTTGACTTTTGAGATTAGAAACGGGCTGCGTTTCCAAGACAATAAAATCAACAGGAAAAATGAACTCTCCAACTTGATCAGAACATCCTCTACCTCTCCTTTGGGAATTTTTACGGATCTATCAGCTAACTGTAGAGTGCATCTTGTCGGTTTAAGTTCTCCTACACCTAGCTATTGATAGACCGAATAAGGAAGGAGGTTGACGCTGGCTCCTAAGTCTAGAAGTGCCTTATCAATGTGAGTGTTACCTATGACACATGGAATTGTGGGACAACCAGGGTCCTTGCATTTTAACGGCATAGGTTTTGAAAAGATTTCACTGAGGTTGGCAGCTAATAAGACTTTCTTGGGGACATTGGTGGTTCTTTTCTTAGTGCATAAGTCCTTCAAGAACTTTGCATAAGAAGGGATTTGTTCGATTGCATCTAGGAGAGGGATGTTGATCTTGACCTGTTTGAATGTTTCTAGGATTTTCTCAACCTGCGGGGAGTTTTTCCTAGGTTTGAGTCTATCTGGAAAGGGGGCAACGAGCCTATACCTATCTAGACCAGGCTTAATCTCAAGTTCAACATTTTGGTCATCGGAAGGATTTGTTTCATCGGAAGGAGTGTTTTGAATGGGAGAAGGGGTTTGATCCGGTGGCATTCTAACCTGATTGTCTATTTGTTTTCCTGATCTCAGAGTGTGAATTGCATTCAGTTGAGCTGGGTTGTTGGAACTGGATCCAGTGTCTTTAGGGTTTGCAACAGGTTGACTTAGAAATTTTCCTTTTTCTCTCTTACTCACGGCAGCGGCTAATTGCCCAAGTTGGGTTTCTAATCGGGCTATGGCTTGTGTGTTCGAGTTGAGCACTTGGCCGGTGGTTTGTATGAATGAATTTAGAGTGGTGGATGATTGGGTCAACATGTTGGTAGTTTGTGTAGAAGCTTTGATCATAGCTTCTAAACCCTTTTCTAAGACACTCAAACGTTTGTCATGATCGGAATTTGAAGGATTTGTAGGCTGGTGAGGATGAGGATGTTGGTTTGGAAAGGGTGGGTTAGAAAAATTGTTCGGTATGTTGAACGGGACAGTGTTTCCCCTTGGGAATTGTGGGTTTGATGCGGGAATGAAGTTTTGATTTCCGAGAGCGTTTCCTTGGTTCCAAGCAAAGTTAGGATGATTTCTCCAACCTGGATTGTAGGTTGGAGAAAATGGATCATTTCTGGGACGCTGGAATGCAGCGTTCATCTGTTCTAATGCATGGTTGTTTCCTAGAAGAGGGCATTCCTCTGAAACGTGGGTAGGAGACTGACAGTTATGACATCCCGGGGGTTGTTTCCTAGAAGAGGGCATTCCTCTGAAACGTGGGTAGGAGACTGACAGTTATGACATCCCGGGGTAGAAACGTGATTGATTTGAGCCGGAGCTCGTTCCTTAACTTCTAAGGCTTCTAACCTCCGCATAATCGTCGCCATCTTCGCTTCAGAAGCAATGTTTGACTCCAGGGAAAAACCACTAGACTTAGACTGGGGAACAGATGAAACCCTGTCATCACAGTTTTCTCACTGCATTGTTTTTTCGGATAAACTCTCTAGAAATTCCCAAGCTTCATCTGCATTTTTTCTCATAAAATCTCCCTGACACATCGATTCTAAAGATGTTTTTGAAGAATAGTCCAATCCTTCATATATGACTTGGCACAATTGCCATTTTTCTAGACCGTGATGAGGACATTGGATTAAAAGATCTTTAAATCGGTCAAAGTATTTCCAGAATGGCTCTCCCGGGACAATTTTGAAATTCTGAATGCTGTTTCTAAGCTTTACCGTTTTGTGAATAGGGAAAAATTTCTTGAGAAAAACGGTGACAAATTCCTCCCAAGTTGAGATGGAATTTGTCGGTAAGCTGTACAGCCATTTTTTAGCTTTGTCCTTAAGGGCAAATGGAATAAATCTAAGCTTAATCGCATCTTCAGTTAATTCCCTCATTTTAATCATAATACATACTTCCTCAAATTCCGAGATAAATATATATGCATCTTCTGTTTAGAAATTTGGGAAGCATGTTTATGAAATACGGTCTAAGCTCAAAATTTGCTCCATTTACTTCGAGGAGTCTTATGCAAGATGGAATTGCATTTCTGGTGGGGTAACACATATCCTGAAGAACTGGTTGATTTGCTATTTCTTGGATTGGTTCAACACGGATTAAGCGATGAAAATTATCCCGAACCCAAATTTGCTTGGATTGGTTCAACACGGATTAAATGATGAGAATTATCCCGCACCCAAGTTTGCATACACCAAAACAATATTTTTTAAGGAAAGAAAGAAAATTATTTTTTTTATATGAGAAGAAAAGGATAAAGAAAAATCCTAACTAAAACAAATCAAGGCAATCACTTTTCAATCAACTCTAACTCTAGGGTTTAGCCTAACTCCACTAGACCAGCTCCTAACCAAAAATTCCTACAGTGAAAAGATCAAAGTTTTACCCAGGTAGTTAGCCAGGTAAGGATAGTACTAGAGGGTGATCAAAGATCAATTAAGTATCTCTTTCCTTGCGGAGCGCTTTACGCAACCCCTAAACCTTGCTTTAGACACCAACTATTCTGAGAAAACTTAAACCGTTCACTTAAGGATTTCTTGTTCCTTATTGAGCTCGAATCCTTAGGGGCCAACGTCTAATGAGTTTTAGAAGGCTAGGGTTTGTGAGGTGAGGAATTAGTGATTTGTGAGCTAAGGAAAGGGTGATGAAATCCCTTACCTTATCTTGATTGGGGTTTTACCCTTAAGAATGTTTTAAGTATGTGCCAAATCAAGTGCTACAATCACTTTGGTGAATTCCTACACTATATGAAATGCAACCCTAGAAATTAAAAGCGACTAAAAAGGATGATAAAAAGAAAATCTTTATATTTTTTAATTATGGTCAACAACAATCAAATGTGAGAAGATAACTCATGCTTGAATTTATTATCTTGTTAGTTAATGTCCAAGTGAAAGATGAATTTTATTATGGTCAACAAAAATAAAATCCTTTTTTTTAAATCCTAATTGTCTCTAATTGTGAAGCTAGCTAAAGAGGGTGGAATTGAAAACTAGAAAGAAGACTTACCCGAAAGCAATGCTTCAAATTCTTGATCTTCAATCCAAGATTTTCAAGCTCCAAGCGGTTCCTTCACAAGAAAAATACACAAGTTAAAGAATCAAGTTAATAAAATCCTATTTTAGCACCTTCCCCGGCAACGGCGCCAAAAACTTGATGCGGCATAATTATGTACCAAAATTGCAAGTGCACAATTTATCAAGTTATAGTATAAAAAGATATCGATCCCATGAAGAAGGTGATTTTAAGAGATTATTAAACTTGGTTCTTATATTTTGTGCATGTCAATTAGGAATAAAGAATAAGTGTGAATGTGATGAGTGATTGTTGTGAATATTTGCAAAAGATAATAAATTGAATTTTAGAGGAGAGAAGGAAGAATTAAAGAATAAATGAAATCACAAGGCAAGAAAGATGAATGAATAAAATCAAGAAATAAAACCAAGAAAAAGAAGAAAATTTAAGAAAGTCAAGATGGAGGATTCAAAAGAAGTAAGAAATCTAGAATATAATCCACTAACCAATTTCAATTACAAAATATAAACTATTCTCTTTTTATCATATTTTAACTTAACCGATTAGTTCTCTAGTTGATTATCCTAACATGAACATTTTAAGTACAAGAGAATAATTCATACAATATAAAAGAAATTAGACTAGTTTCATACAATTCTAAGATTCCTACAAGAATTAAATTCACATCTTAAGAAATAAAAACAAGAAAAAGAAGACTAATTACAAAATTAAAAAGAAAAGAAAAATCTAAACTATGAACAAGAAATAAATCTAACTACAAAGAATAAAAATCTAAACTACAAAATAAATTACAGAAATTAAATGCAAGAAAATAAATCTACTCTACAAATTAAAGTGCAAAAAGAAAATAAAAAAGACAAGAAAGTAAATCTACACTACAAGCATGAATTTAAATCTAACTAATAAGCAATAATAAAGAAATTACTAAAAAGAAATAAAAGAGAAAAGAAATGCAAACCTTCAAATTGCTCTTCATCTCCATCCTCATCATTCAACAAGAGGAGAAAGAACAAATTTAAAGAGGAAAAAATTATTTTTATTAATTGCAACTAAAGTTACAATTTTTGGAAGGCCTTCTCAATTAAGAGTAGCCCTCCTCTCCAAAAGGAGTTTACAAAATTTTCACACCCCTAACCCCTCACTCTCTACCCCTATTTATAGTAATCTTCAATGAATATGAGCCATTGGATTTGTCTTGAGCCCCAAGTAACAATCTCCACCTTTGAATTTGGTTTTTGTTCTTCTCTAGCCTAATCTTCATTTGATTTTTTTTAAGGAGAAAATAAACAATGCAAGTCCGGCCCATAGCTTTAATTTCACAATTAAATCAAGTCCAATTCATGAGATCCAATTGATTTTCAAACAAACAAGTCCGGCCCATGCAGCAATCACCAATGAAACCGACCCAAATGTTTGCATTTGATTTCATTTGATTTTTGGAGTCCAAGCTGAGCAATCAAATTCGGTCTCCTTGCATTAAATCCCATGTATGCAGCCTAAGTAGCAAACACCAATGAAACCGGCCTTCATCAAGTCCAAAGAAGAAAATCCAGCAACCTCAATTGAAGAGCTGCAGCAAATCCACGACCGGCCCACTTTGAGCACTTAAAAGCCTGGTCCACTCATATGTTTAAAATCCAAGTTCAGTTTATTTTGAGCAACCAAGCAAATCTTCAGCAGTCCACTCATTTATTCATGTAAGCAAGTTTGGCCTATTTCATTTGATTTGTACATTTGCAGCAACAATGTCCATAAGCAAATCCGGCCCAATTCAATATCCAGCCCAATTGCAATTGTTTAAATCAAGTCCGGTCTGCATTCTTGTAATCTTTGCATCCAAGTCCGGTGATTTCAACTTTTTGCAAATGGGCTTTTAAAATGCTACAAAAATAGAGAAGAGAGATTTTGAGGGGTTTTTACATTTAATAATATTTATTTATATTTCCATTCATTTATGTGCAAACTAATCTAACAACAATTATTAATGGTATATTTATTCATATAAAATAGATAATGAGGATATAAAATTGTAATAAAATGTGATTATCATCCTCCAACTAAAATGCATTGTTTCTTTTGATATTCCCAAGGTGATCTTTCATGAGAAGGGGACAGGACGGAGACTTGGGACTGGCACATGGCGTAATGGACTGTGGTATCTGGATCGTGAAGGGCTAGATTCAGCTCTGGTGTCAATGGTAGAGAGAGCAGGAGTAGGATCTGAGTTGAGTGCTGAGAGTGTGTTGATGCTTCATCACAAACGCTTGGGACATACTTCTTTCGGTGTTTTAAGTAGGTTGTATCCATCTTTATTTGAGAAAGTAAATAAAGAGAAACTTGTGTGTGATGCATGTAAGTTGGGAAAGCTTACTAGAAGCTCGTATGTTAGTTCTGATCATAGGAGTTCTCATGCATTTGATATGATACATTCAGATGTGTGGGGGCCGTGTTCCACAAGTTCTATGAATGGATACAAGTATTTTGTTACCTTCATTGATTGCTTCTCTCGTGTTAGGTTATACCTGATGAAAAATAAGAGTGAAGTGTTTGGTTGCTTCCAAAACTTTCATAGGTATGTTCAGACTCAATATGGAGCAGTGGTGAAGGTATTGAGATCTGATAATGGGACAAAGTACACCAACAGGGTGTTTGGAGAATACTTATCATCTCAGGGAATACAACACCAGACTACATGTCCATACACACTAGCTCAGAATGGGGTAGCGGAAAGGAAGAACATGCATCTTTTAGAGGTTGCTAGAAGTATGATGATCTCCATGAATGTCCCAGAAACATTGTGGGGGCAAGCAGTATTGACTGCAGCGGCGCTGATCAACAGAATGCCCTCGAGAGTACTGGATTGGAAGTCTCTGTGTGAGACGTTGAAAGGAGATAATGGTGGAATTCTTCCACTGAAGGTGTTTGGCTGTGTGTGCTTTGTGAAGGATAACAGACCATCCGTCGGGAAGCTTACCCCTAGAGCGGTGAAGTGCATTTTTATGGGATATTCTGCTACTCAAAAGGGATATGTTTGCTGGAGCCCGGTGGAGAAAAGGCTGTTCGTGAGCATGAATGTGTACTTTCGTGAATTTGAGCCATATTACACACAGAGGATACCCTCATCCGTTGGTGACTCGCCCAATACTGGAAGTATGAGGCGAGAAGGGGAGAATGGTGAGAGGCAGATGAATAATGTAGAGAATAATGTGGAGAAATTGATTTCTATAACGATTCCTTGGGAAGGAGAATTGGTTGAGGAGGAGCAGGAGAATAAAGAAGAAGAGGATAAGGAGACAAGAGGTGTTAGGCCCACGGCTCAGGGGGAGCTACTTACCTATAGTAGGAAGGGGAAGCAAATTGCGGAAACAATACCTACAGTGCCACTAGTGCCAAGTCCCTTATCAACACCTGTCCCGACTCCTGAGACACCTACACCACCATCAGATTCCTCCCAAGGTGATATCATTCCTCTCCTTACTCCTCCCACACCAATGTCAGTACGGAGGACTACTCGCAGCAATACGGGACATCCTCCCGATAGATATGGTTGGGATCTTGCCCAGTTTGTATCATATTCTAATATCCACCCTGCACATGGATCATTTATTGCATCATTGGACTCTGTTACTGTACCTAACAATTAGCAGGTTGCTAAGAAGGACCCAAAGTGGAAAGCAGCTATGCATGAGGAGTTAGGAGCTCTTGAGAAGAACCGCACTTGGAAGCTAGTAAAATTACCAGAAGGGAAGAGAGCAGTTGGGTGTAAGTGTGTCTTCACTGTGAAGCAGAATCCAGATGGACAAGTCGAGCGCTACAAGGCTCGTCTGGTGGCAAATGGGTATAGTCAGACATATGACATCGATTATGATGAGACTTTTACACCGGTAGCGAAGATGAGCACTGTTCGGACCTTAATCTCTCTGGCAGTAAATGGTGGATGGAAGCTACACCAACTAGATGTGAAGAATACATTTCTTCATGGAGATCTAGCGGAGGAGGTATACATGGAGATACCACCAGGATTCAGTACAGATCAGACAGTAGGAAAGGTCTGCAGATTGAAGAAGTCTCTCTATGGGTTGAAGCAGTCTCCTCGTGCTTGGTTTGACAGATTCAGAAGGGCTATGATTGGTATGGGGTACCAGCAGATCAACGCCGACCATACCGTGTTCTTTCGACGGAGTGGAGGCCACATTACCATGCTTGCGGTATATGTGGATGATATGATTATTACAGGGGATGATGAGAAGGAGATTGCCCAACTCAAAATGAAGCTGGGTAAGGAATTCGAGGTGAAAGATCTTGGCTTGCTTCGATACTTTCTTGGAATAGAAATAGCTCGAGGAGCGGAGGGAATCATCCTATCCCAGAGAAAGTATGCACTGAATCTTCTTAAAGAGACAGGGATGTTAGGGTGCAAACCTGCAACTACACCGATCGACCAGAAGTTCAAGCTAGGTGCTGAGGCTGGAGAACCAGTTGATCGTGACAGATACCAGAGGCTGGTGGGAAGGTTAATCTATTTGAGTCACACAGTCCTGATATCTCTTTTGCAGTGAGCGTGGTGAGTCGCTACATGCACGATCCGAGGAAGGGTCATATGGATGCAGTGTACCAGATTCTGAGATATTTGAAGAGTGCCCCCGGAAAGGGGTTGATATTCAGAAAAAATGGACATGTGAGCATCGAGGGTTATTGTGACTCTGATTGGGCTAGCTGTGCTGATGACAGGAGGTCCACCTCAGGATATTGTATCTTTATAGGAGGCAACTTGGTCTCGTGGAAGAGCAAGAAGCAATCAGTGGTAGCGGGATCAACAGCTGAAGCAAAGTATAGAGCCATGGTCTTAGGAGTTACAGAGTTGTTGTGGTTGAAGAGTATGCTGGTGGAGCTGAAGCTGGATCAAGGAGCCAAGATGAAGCTGTGGTGTGATAACAAGTCAGCCATCAGTATTGCCAACAACCCAGTGCAGCATGATAGAACCAAACACATCGAGATCAATAGGTTCTTCATCAAAGAGAAGTTGGACAATGGACTACTGGAGTTAAGTCATGTTCCAACTAAGGATCAGGCAGCAGATTGTCTGACTAAGGGGCTTAGCTCAGTAGATATGATTAGAGGATGTGACAAGATGGGCTTAGTGGATATCTTTCGCCCATCTTGAGGAGGAGTGTTGACATATTAGTAATATATAGGGACTTATTTGTAAGTTGTGTTTTATAGGGGCCTATATAAGCCCAAGAAATTTCATAATACAATTAGGGTTTTTATTCAATTTGGTATCAGAGCTAACCCTAGCCGCCGTCCCCCCCCCCCGCTCTATATAAGCCCAAAAGATTTCATAATACAATTAGGGTTTCTATTTCAACCGTAACCATAACAAAATTATGTTCCTATTGTCTGTAATCGTCACAAGGAGGTAGTCCTGTATCTCATTCACACTTATATGCAGACATTCAGGCCTGGATGTGCACAAACAAGTGCTTTCGTTTTCATCCTAGAGTTGCACAGTAGAACATGAACACACTAGTCATTTTGTGATTGAATTTCTGTCTGTGGTGGCTGTGTTGTGCTCATACATGCTTGTGTGAGTATGTGTACATGTGTATGTGTATTTGTGATTGTTCATGCGTGCCTATGTTCATGTCCACGGTGCATGTATGTGGACACTGGACAGACGCAGCAGATGTTATTGTTGTAATAACTGTAGTTTCTTCTGCTGACCTTTGCATATCTACTTCTGACACCCTGATGACAGAATTATAAGTTATATTAAACCTGTAAGTTTGCTGCAGATGTTTCTGCTGAGCTTTGCATATCTACATCTGACGTCCTGATGGCAGAATTATAGGTTATATTAAACCTGTAAATTTGCTGCAGATGTTTATGATAGACTCGTTCAGAAAGGAAAGAAACCTGGATTCTTTCAGTTGCTGGCTACACAAACTATCAGTGCTATCTGGCATGTGAGTATATTTTTCTTGTTCCTTTTTTTTTTTCTTTTTTCTTTTTTCGTTCTTTGTTTGGTCAGATGATGGCTGCATTCTCCTATTTTTCTTTTGAACCTTTGGGCGAAATAATCATTAAGGAGTTTGATGTTTAACGATTCACATAGTTAATGGAAGAAAACATTTTTCTTTCTTCTATTGTATGCGATTTTGTTTATTTTCTTAAAAAAGAATTGTTAATACATGATGTTGGTTTTTTTTAAAGAACAGTATAATCTTAAATTTTTGTTATACACCCATGTTTTTTATATGTTATAATTCATTGAGGCGGCGGTCATTTTTATTTGACAAATTAGATGCTTGATACTATACACAAAAAGACTCTGTAGACAATAGCCGGCCATCATGAATTTTTGTTAGAGTAGTCGATTTCTTTAATGGGTGGGGGGTTATATGACTTCTTCGATTCTTCATTATTCTAAGCATATTCCCATTGATAGTTGATTTTGATAAATTTTATTCATTGATACCTATTCATTGGAAATTGATAAATATTGATATTGCTTGTTTTCTATGCACCTTTTCACTTAGGGGCTGTTTGTTTTGGTTTTTTTGCCTCGGGGAGGGGGTGGAAAGCTGCCATTATGGCAGCTTTCTCCCCAAAACGCCTATTAAAGAGGCGTTTTGGGGAGAAAGCTGCCATAATGGCAGCTTTCCACCCCCCCCCCCCGGCAAAATACTCAAAACAAACAGCCC
>NC_033797.1:1998526-2001274 GCF_001876935.1 Asparagus officinalis
TCCCCGAGGTAAAATACTCAAAACAAACAGCCCCTTAGTTGATGGGTTATCTTAAATATACCCCTCCAATCATCCTGTTTAGAGATTTATCCCCCCAAACATGCAATGATTTTGGGGAACAATTTTAAAAATTCTCTAGATATAATAGATTTGAGTTATCCAAACCCCTTAGTTAATATTGATCCAAATCTGGAAATTTTAGTTAAAAGGATCTATTGGCAAGTATAGATGGATATCTAATTTGCTTCTGTTTATTGTTGTGAATGCTTAGAGCAACTTTTTTTTTGGTTTTTTGTGAAGGGATTATATCCAGGATACATCATATTTTTTGTTCAAACAGCATTGATGATTGCGGGTTCACGAGGTATTTCTTTCCCAGGCAGTGTGATCATTCATACGGAGTTGGCTGAATTGCAGTCCTTGTTTTTAGTTTGTTTCTAGGCTTCTCTTTTCTGCAGAGCCAGTCTTCTTTCAAAATAATAAAATAAAACAGAACAATTAAAATAAGTAGATGTTCCCTTTTTTTTTAAGTTTTCCTTTGCCCTGATTAACTTATACCCTTTCTCTCGCTTGAACAGTAATCTACAGATGGCAGCAGGCTATTTCCCCAAAAAATGAGGCGGCCAGAAAAATGCTTACCTTGACCAACTTTGCATATACCTTAGTAGTTCTGAATACTTCATGCATCGGTTTTCAGGTCAGTGCTTTTGTCCATGTACTTTCTAATTTTCCCCCAGTCCTCTTCCTTTTTTTTTAAAGTTTTATTTCAACCGGTTTGGATTAAATCCTTGGGAAACAAGAAGTATTACATTTTGTTGCGGATTAAACTTTGACTAAAATTCCATTCCCATCATATCCACAGTAAACTGAGTGACTTACAGTGAAAATCTCATTGTTGTCTTGATTGTTTCTCTGACTTTTGTTCATAGCTTGTCAGTCAATTGAAACTTCTCAACTAGAACTGGGATAATTGTCCAAGTTGAACAATATTTGTAAAACTTGCAACCGTTAGTTCAGATAATGTGAGATAAATGGGAAAAGTGAAATTAGAAATTATTCTTTGCAAAAGTATCGCATTAAAATTTTGTCCTACTTTCTTTTTTAATCGGATAAGGGTTACTTTCGGTTTAGTACCCTACAGTGTCATTTATTTTTGTTCTGTAGTACTCTAAAGCTTGTACCCGTTATAATGACACCTTTGATACCTTTTGTTATGTTATCTTTAGAATTTTTGTTAAAATTAGATCATGCTACTATCACAAGTTTGCTTGTGGAAAATTTTATCCTTATTTTAAAAAGAATTTCTCTGAATCCTCTTCTTTCTATTTAAGAGGGAACTCATTCTTGTCTTTTTCTACATTTTTTTCTCTGTCTGTTTATCTATCACATGATTTAGGTTGGTTTTGATCGCCTAAAAAGAAAATTCGACATGGAAGTGAGGAATATCTGCCTCCCAAAAATTTAAGGGTTTAGGCTTACAAAAAGATAAAATTTTGTGTAGCGTGAGAAGAAGTTCGTAGTGGCTAAAATGTCATTTCATGTCCTCCCCATTAACAACACAATTGTCTCTTAAAAAATTCAGGATACTTGTCCGAAACTTTAAACACCAAGATATTAAACTAATAAAGTGGGCAAAATTTTGGAGCATTAAAGTGAGTCGGAGTGCTCTCAGAACTGCCAGGATGTGAGCATGTGGTTCAACCCTACTTGTAACAAACAGGAGGGCAAATGGGTAATTTAGCCTCCTTGTGTAATGCTCGTGCGGGCGGTTCTAAGAGTACTCCTGTTCACGGTGAGAATTAACCCATCGTCTAACCCCTTAAAAACTATCCTCTCTTTTGAGTTCCAATAGAGTAGTAACCTCTACATAAATTTTTTGTGAGACACATATATCATTATGTTGTTTCTCCCTATTCATACTGATGTTTATCTGATGTTTTCTCATGATTTTTTGTAGGTTCTGAGCATGAAAGAAACATTGGTCTCATACAAAAACGTACATTATATTGGCACCATCATTCCTATCATCGTAATCTTCTTGGAAAAAATCATTAAACCAGTTAGACCTGTAAGGCCCAAAGCCCAGAAAGCCCAATAAAACGATAAACTCACACCCATTCCATACTAATCTGCCGAGAAAGGACGTCAGAATAATGTGACCATTTACTTTTTTTCTTGGTAAATATCAAAGAATTAGATGAACAATTTTCCTTACCTTTTGTCATTATAGCTTCACAAATACTATAATCTTATATTCATGCAAGTTTTTATTTTGCTGTATTTGTATTCTTTTTTTTTTCAAGGTCAATTGTTGAGGTTAGTCATTTATTATCCATAAACCTTTTAATTGCACCAAACTCGCTGATATTTCAATGGAGTTATCTCTTTGTTACCTTTACATGTCGTGACATCCCGGCTCAAAAAATATTTGATTAAAATATTTACATACAAATATATTTACTATTGTAAATATTAATATTACAATAGTATTCCGTTAACTCTCAAAATATTTACATACAAATATATTTGATTAAAATATTTACATATTGCATGATCTTGTGATTATTGTTTACTATTGTAAATATTAATTAATTTAAATTCATATTATTAAAATATTATTATTAATAAAATAAGTATTTAGTTCATTAAAAAATTAGTTGTTTCATAATAAGAAATATATTTGATTAAAATATATATTACATTATTTGTGATTACTAATTACTAATATTGTGATTAATTAATTACCTT
>NC_033797.1:2004952-2006410 GCF_001876935.1 Asparagus officinalis
GACTATGATGAGACTTTTACACCGGTGGCGAAGATGAGCACTATTCGGACTTTGATCTCTCTGGCAGTAAA
This sequence comes from Asparagus officinalis, assembly GCF_001876935.1. NCBI lineage: Eukaryota > Viridiplantae > Streptophyta > Magnoliopsida > Asparagales > Asparagaceae > Asparagus > Asparagus officinalis. The sequence goes on from NC_033797.1 coordinate 2,005,024, forward strand.
TGGTGGCTGGAAGCTACACCAACTAGATGTGAAGAATACTTTTCTTCATGAAGATCTGGTGGAAGAGATATACATAGAAATTCCGCCAGGAATCGACACAGATCAGACAGTGGGCAAGGTCGTAGATTGAAGAAGTCTCTCTATGGGCTAAAGCAGTCTCCTCGTGCTTGGTTTGATAGATTCAGAAGGGCTATGATTGGTATGGGGTACCAACAGATCAACGCCGACCATACCGTGTTCTTTCGACGGAGTGGAGACCACATTACCATGCTTGCGGTATATGTGGATGATATGATTATTACAGGGGATGATGAGAAGGAGATTGTCCAACTCAAAGTGAGACTGGGTAAGGAATTCGAGGTGAAAGATCTTGGCTTGCTTCGATACTTTCTTGGAATAGAGATAGCTCGAGGAGCGGAGGGAATCGTCCTATCCCAGAGAAAGTATGCACTGGATCTTCTCAAAGAGACAGGGATGTTAGGGTGCAAACCTGCAACTACACCGATCGACCAGAAGTTCAAGCTAGGTGCTGAGGCTGGAGAGTCAGTTGATCGTGACAGATACCAGAGGCTGGTGGGCAGGTTAATCTATTTGAGTCACACAGTCCTGATATCTCTTTTGCAGTGAGCGTGGTGAGTCGCTACATGCACGATCCGAGGAAGGGTCATATGGATGCAGTGTACCAGATTCTGAGATATTTGAAGAGTGCCCCCGGAAAGGGGTTGATATTCAGAAAAAATGGACATGTGAGCATCGGTAACTTGGTCTCGTGGAAGAGCAAGAAGCAATCGGTGGTAGCGAGATCAACAGCTGAAGCAGAGTATAGAGCCATGGTCTTAGGAGTTACAGAGTTGTTGTGGTTGAAGAGTATGCTGGTGGAGCTGAAGCTGGATCAAGGAGCCAAGATGAAGCTGTGGTGTGATAACAAGTCAGCCATCAGTATTGCCAACAACCCAGTGCAGCATGATAGAACCAAACACATCGAGATCAATAGGTTCTTCATCAAAGAGAAGTTGGACAATGGACTACTGGAGTTAAGTCATGTTCCAACTAAGGATCAGGCAGCAGATTGTCTGACTAAAGGACTTAGCTCAGTAGATATGATTAGATGATGTGACAAGATGGGCTTAGTGGATATCTTTCGCCCATCTTGAGGAAGAGTGTTGAGATATTAGTAATAGATAGGGTGTTATTTGTAAGTTGTGTTGTAGGGGCCTATATAAGCCCAAGAGATTTCATAATACAATTAGGGTTTCTATTTCAACTAAAATGCACTCGAGATGTTAGAAACTATGCTCCTTAGTATGATCAAGTGGCTGATCATACATCTTTGCATGCCTCAGGAAAACAGGAGTTCGAGAACAATGAAATCAACAAAATTAGTTTG
>NC_033797.1:2006770-2020902 GCF_001876935.1 Asparagus officinalis
TGACACCTCACTACCAAGCACAAAATTTGTGTTTGGTACCAAGCATACCCATATATATATGAGATTAATGGGTATCCTTGTCATAGGAGGTGATTTTCCTCCTTGTCGCCTATGTGGCACAATACCCACCATCCTCATAAAGTAGGCACAAATCCTCACCAACTCACACTCTCTCTCCTACTTTATGAGAATGGTGGGGATTGTGCCACATAGGCGTCAAGGAGGAAATCACCTCCTATGACAAGGATACCCATTAATCTCTCTCTCTCTCTCTATATATATATATAGGGCCCTCTCATGTGGGCACATATTTTCATATGAGCTGAAATATCTTTTTCAGTTGAAAACCTACATTGACTAACTTCCTTTCTCCAATACTAGTAAGATGTTCCCATGCACTAAAAGAAAACAGACAGATAACAGAAATTGAAAAAGGACTTAAATATCAGAAACTTTGTACATACACACTTTGAACAATCTAAATCATGAGCATTTAGAAACCAAAAAAACAAATGACTTTCATATAGAAAACACCATCTCAAATCATAAATAATTACTTACAATATTCTGAAGCGAATCAGGTTGCTCTTCAAATAAATCTGGTAGATGTTTCTTCGTAGCTGCTTCCAACTTTAAAGCATCCTGTCCTGGGACCCCATACCACATTTTTTTATCTTTGGAGCTCCACAACGTAAGTAATTAAGCGAGTAGAGATGGTGATCTTCCACATGCTGTACTAGCAAGAATTGAAAAAAATACTACATTTGATACAACTATCAGTTTGTATGAAAATTTAAAAGAAAATAAGATGCCATACAACATAAAGATAAAAGTCCATTTAATAGAACACACAGAAGATAAATCTGTTGTCTGAAAGCATTGCTTCTTGAAGTCATTTGCATATTTCTGAAAGGACTCCAAGGTGAAGTCTAGACCTAGTTCAAATCCAAACTTGGCGGCATTGCTGTGATGTCCATATATTTTTGCCTCAACAATGTTTTCATAGCTATTTTACGTGTTTTCCTACAATAATCGCAATTCTGAAGCTTGTGCACTTTCTGAATGAGAGTGGAAATTTTTTAAATTTTCATATACATCCTTTTGCTTAAGAGTGCAGGGAGGGCTCCAAGATGGAGGAACAATGCAGCAAATTCCATATGGTTCTGCCATTGGGCGAATGCTTGCAATATATCTTAAGAGTGTCTATAAACTCCTGGAAATAGTATTCCCAATCAAAAAGAGAATAATTTCTGGTATGCCAAAAATTACACAAGCATGGAAATTATAATGTAACAAAAAGAACGTGAATGACCGGCCTCTTCAGTTGGATAGATGGCAGGTGCTTCGTCAAGTGCAGGCCTGCAAGCATCTTCAGGACGCCCTCGTGTTATGGCCTGTGATAGTAACCATCTATTAGGTAAAGAAAGTCTCTTTATACAGCCAAATGAAATGAAAGGGGGAAAGAGCAGAAACAAATGACAAATATCATGATAGCCTTTGGACAGTTTTCGCATTCCAAACAACCTCGAATTACCCCTTTCGGTAGGTATTTTATTGCTGGAGTGTCCTACCAAATACCAATAAAGTGATCATCATGCAGTTCTAAAACAACATCGAGAAAAAGAAAAAAAAGAAGAAGAAGAGCATAACACAAGAAAGAGAAGGCCATAAAGAAAACTTAATTAAGGTGGCAAAGTAACAAAAGGCAAGAATGAATATATCAATAAGACAATGAGATACTAACTGGCTCAATCGACTCAGAATCTGACTCATCTTCCTCTGAGCCATTATCAAATTCACTGTAGCTTATCCATGGTCTATGCCTAAGTGACTTCTTCAACTGTCCTCCATCGCTTGTACTTCTTCAATACGACAAGTGACTCAAAGCCAGGTGGAACTGAGGCAATGATGTCAGCCTCACCCAGCCTAGCTCCTATACATTCTATCCCCATTAAAACTGGAAAAACAACAAACAGAAGCCAGTTGAAGAGACATGCCAATACTACTCTAAGAGTATGTTGATTTCTCATCAACACAACGGAAGATATTGACGGCTATTTTCGAGAAAAAATTGAAAATAAAAAGAACCCTGAATCTTACAATAAAACAAGAGGCATCAGGGTTTAACAAGTGAGAAAAAATTGAAAATAAAAAGAACCCTGAATCTTACAATAAAACAAGAGGCATCAGGGTTTAACAAGTAGATAACTACTTGGAGGGACAAGAACCCTGAATCTTACAATAAAACAAGAGGCATCAGGGTTTAACAAGTAGATAACTACTTGGAGGGACCAAATTTTCTTGTGAGAAAAGGATGAGAGCTTACAAGTCGTTTTCCTTCACTAGTAGAAAAACGATCAATCTAGACGGAACAACTTAGACGGAAAAAATTTCCGTCTAGGTTGAGTCAACCTAGACGGAAATTTTCCGACTAGGTTGATCCGTCTAGTTTGAGTCAAACTAGACGGAAAATTCCGTCTAGTTTGACAAATAAGACGGAAATTCAACCTAGACGGAATTCCGTCTAGGTTGACAGGCAATTTAGACGGAATTCCGTCTAGGTTGCCTAGGACAACCTCAGCCGCCCCCCCCTCTTTTCTCAATCTTTCTTCCCCTCCCCCCTCTATCTCTCTCTTACTCTCCCTCCCTCGCCGCACCCCTCCCCCGGGCCTCCCGCCGCCTGAACCTCCCTTACCCCGACCCCTACCGCCCCCCCTTCCCCCTCTTTCTCGGCAGCCCCCTCCCCCCTTTCCGACCACCCCGCAACCCTCGCCCCCTTCTCCCTCCCCGTTCGGCATCCCCTCACCCCTTCCCCTCCCCCTCGACACGCCCCTCCCCCGCCTTCGCTCCCTCCCCCTTCCCCCTCCACTCCCACCTTCCGACCACCCCATCCCCCTTCCGACGCACCCCCCCCCCTTCCCTTCCCACTCCCCTATCCGAGCGCAGCGCGTCTGCGTACAGACCACCCCCCTTCCCTCCCTCCCCCTTCCCCCTCCCCCGCTTCCTGACCCCCCACCGACGCCCCTTTCCCTCCCTCCCCCCTTCCCCCTCTCCGCCTGCTCGCCCTCGACAGCCCCCTCCCCCTTCCCCCTCCCCCCCTCGCAAGCCCCCTCCCCTTAACCCTCCGCGCCCTCGCAGCGCCCTCCCCCTTCCCCCCTCCCCCCGACCACCCCACCCCCCCGAGCCCCCCCTTCCCTCCGCTCCCCTCTCCGCTCTCGGCGCTCCGCTTCCCCATCGGCGTGTCCGTTGTTTCATCTGCCTAAAAAGTATGTTTTTTCTACTGAGCTTTAGAATTTTTAATTTTTTTATTATTTATTGTTGAATTTAGTTTAAAAACCCTAATTTATGATAAAAAAATAAACGAGTTCAATTCTGAAAACCCTAACTCAACTACATGTTAATTCATTTGAACAACACCAGTAATCATATTTTTTTAAAACACTTATAAACCCTAACTCATTTAAGTTTCATTCGTGCTATTATTTAAGTTTGTGATTATTTAAGTTTGTGATGTGAAAATATGTGAAATAAAATTTTTAAAAAAAATAGAGTGATATATAACACATTATAAATTTTTATAATGTGTTATAATCCAATTTATGATGAGAAGAATCGGGATAAGATCACGGCAAATCTCGAGTTAGTGATGAGACTTATACATATCTTGAGTAGTATTATTAATTCTATTTTGTTGTTAACATTACGAGGAAACGAGAACACAAATAATATGGTCATTATCTTGAATTAACTATAAATTTGTGCTTTAGGAGGGATTTGAGACTGCATCCAAGGAGGCTGCATCTGTGTATATTTCGCAGGAGGAGGAACAAACCGAGCCGGACCCTCACATGCTTTCTGCAGAGGAGAACATCAATCTCACACAGAACCTGATGGGTCATAATAGGTAAAGATGGTAAAAAATCGAATCAATTTGAATACTACATACTATTTATATTTGTTTACCATTATTGAATTTGAGAGTAAAGTTTAATATTTATTTCTCCCTAATAATAGGAGAGGAAGATATCCTCTGTATGGTGTCGGAGCTTCACCCGGCATAAGCATTAGATCATCCACAGCATCCTCCACGCCATCTACATCGATGAGAGTAGCCACAAGCAGTTTTCAGGCTATGCTATTTGTCGCACGTATCTCTGCGTATCTGATTGATAAAATTGACCCGGACCCAGAGCTACATATTCAGGTGACTAATGAGATGACTAGAGTTGCACTGACGGCGAACTCGATGGACGATCTCATGGGGTATGTTATATAATATTTAGACGGTGTTATTCCTTATAGCGCGTATGGTGGTATCATACGGATCATTAGCTCGATTGGCGATAATTCCGACGCTAGACAGAGCAGTGCTCAGGTACCTTATTTTTTCTTATATTTATAAATTTATTTTTATCTAATATGTTATCAAACACCACATAATGATTATTCAATTAAACATTCAGAGTGGAGATATTGGAGGGAGCAGCACCCGTTCTCGTAATCGGGATAGAGATACCCCCGCCGACGACGATGGATGAGGTTTTTTTATTTTTAATGCAATAAATAATTTTATTTGTTATAACACTTCATTTATTCATGTTATGTATCATATCTTAGTCATGTGCATTGTTAGTATATATATTGTTGGATGTATATTAGACGAAACTGGTTGATGTATATTTTGAAGTGGATGGTTGGATTTGTACAATGTGTTGGATTTGGTTATATTTGGTTTTTGAATGGAATTGTTATGAATTTTGATTATAATTGGATAGTTGGATGTATTCATGTGTACAGTATTTTCTGGATGTATTCAAATATTAATGTAATTGTACAAGAAAATATAAATTATAATTAATTTTTTTTCCTGGAAAAAAACAATCTAGACGGAATTCCGTCTGGTAAGTCAGACCAGACGGAATTCCGTCTGGTCTGACATACCAGACTGAATTCCTTCTGGTCTGACAGACTAGACGGAATTTTTACTTCCGCCTAGGTTGACTTCCGTCTAGGTTGATCAACCTAGACGGAATTCCGTCTAGTTTGCTTCAATCTAGACGGAAGCAAAATAAACGAACCAAACTAGACGGAATTCCGTCTAGTTGAACTAATCTAGACGGGATTTGAATCAATCTAGACGGAAATTTCCGTCTAGGTTGATCGTTTTTCTACTAGTGCTTTCTCCTCAAGTAAATCTATACTCTGCAGAAGGCATGGTTACTTGCAACTATCTAACTGCGGATATTTGCACAGTCAAACAGAAGAGGAATATACAAATTAATAATAAAAGAAAAATCATCTACCAACTAAGAGAATGTAGCTTTCGCCTTCTAGGATCATTGTGAAGAAAGAAACTAAGAAAATAAATGATTAGAAGTGTATACGAAGAAGAAGAAGAAAATTCAGAGAAACATTCCTAGAAAAGGGAATATGGTATTTATTATTCATGAAATGAATAGGCAACTAATCGAAAATTCAATGAATTCAAAAGAATGTATGACAATTTCAACAGTTACTAAAAAATATTGGAGTTCAATGAAATCCAAGATAAGAAGATGCTGAAAGAAATAAAATAACAGGAACTGTGCTAATCATATCATCATCGAAAAGGATACAGGTCCTCAAACCGGGATTTTGAGTGCCTTAACCATTTAATTCTTGTGCTTCCAAATAAGTTATCAACTTGAAATTATCGACCTAAACTATCACTAACATATCGACATAAAATATTATAGCACTGATGAATTTAAAATTAATCACATGGAAACAAATCATATTGCATCTCTATTAACCATATTCTTCAGGATATCAACGTCCCAGCACCTCTCTCTGTTAGCAATTTATTGTGGATTCCATCACTTCATGAAATTTCTATGGAAATCTATCTCGGAGATGAAATGCATGGGTTATTAAAGGGCCACATGAATAGCATGCTGTATATTGTGCAATTAGCTGGATCATGCTCACAATTTGCAGATGAACTTGATCTCATCCAGTTTTCTAAAACTAACAGTACCACATGGAACCAAATATATCAAATTTTAAGCCGGTTTAAGGAGTTTAATCTAACATCGAACCGATGCGCACTAGGGAAATTTAACAGTAAACATAACTATATTGCAAATGCCAAAAAATTTATAGAAAACGTACAAAAATCTACTTTATCCCCCCCCCCCCCCCCCCCCCCGCGCCCCCAACCCAAAAAAAAAAAAAAAAAAAAACAAAGTTTTTTATTTGTTTAGAACACAATTCCTTTAATTGAGTTTTATTCATGCAACTGCAGCTCAAGCAGCATATGAACAATCCTATCAAATAAAATTGATCAGTAACCAGAAATTATGTGATTCCTATGAGCAGTAAATATGATCAAGTCTCTGGCTTGCATATTGTTAATGAGTCCTTTAACCTTCAGTTGACCTAGCTAGGTATTTGTTGAGATCCCAAGTCCACAAAAGATAAAAGAGATCCAAGAAAGGGACTGAAAGTTAAATTAGCCCCAAATCTTGCAGACCATCAAATCCCTAAAGCCCCATCCAAAACCCTAGCCCTAAAATTTTAATTTCATTAGAGAGATGCCCACAGATCCAGACAAAAAAACCAGTGCCGACTTTCAAGGATAATAAAAGAAGAAATGATACAGTCACACCATCAGTCACATCACCGGCTATATCCCCTCTCTTGCTACAGTGCAGAGGCTCCACTTGAGATTTTAGCGCCATTCTAAGAAAAGTGGTTTGAAAATTTCCTTAAGGACCCAAAATATGAGACCAATAGGGGGACAAGTGAGGTGTCCCCCTCCTATTGGATAATGAGTTGGCCATCATTAATGATGGTCAACTCATTATCCAATAGGAGGGGGACACCTCACTTGTCCCCCTTATTGGTCCCATATTTTGGGTCCCTATAACAAAGCTCAAGTGGTTTCTTAAACCATACTGGTCGAAGATGAGACCTCTATTAAAATAATAGTAAATAATAAAATAAAAGAAAATTTTGGAAGTTAAATAGGTGATTGTGTGGAGTTTATGTGAATTATTAGTGAATTAGTGGGGGTAATTATGGAAATTATTAAAAAAGTAAAGTTGATTAGAGATTATAGAAAACCAAATCCTAAGCCTGATGGCCTAAACTTACACTGATGTTTGTATTTTGGGTAAATTATTATTTATCTTGGTTGTAGTGGTTTTTTATTGGGAAACCAAAATGTCAAAATTTCTTGATAATGAAAAGGAGGCCCAAGAAAGCTTTGGGACTGTCACAATCTGGGCCGTCCAGTTTTGGTAATTTAGTGGGCTGAAGTGTTTAGAAGTAGAAAGTGCACCCATCTTTTAACCAATCACTGAATTGTGGGGCCCATGTTATTGTTAAGGGCCTGTTCGTTTGTTTTCAAAAAAGCAAGAAATGGAAATGGAAATAGTGGAAATCTCAAAATAACCCATTTCTTCCATTTCCATCCCTAAAACTCACCCACAACATCCAATAAAATATTATTTTCATCCAACAACTTATCCACATCATCTAATAAAATATTATTTTCATCTAACCACTCATCCACCACATCTAATAAAATATTATTTTCATCTAACAACTCATCCATCACATCTAATAAAATATTATTTTCATCCAAACATCACTCAACTCATCTCTTTTTATTATTTCAAATCACTCACATCATCGAATAAAATATTATAACAATTCACATCATCTCATTAACATTTCATTTCTTCCATTTCATCCCAAAAAGTTGTGAAAACACATTTCTTAATCTTTCTTCACATCAACCAATAATACAATGACAACTCATCTCATCTCATTTCATTTCTTATTTTTAAGAATGAACCGAACAAAAGAAAACAAGAAAACTACAGGAAATAGGTTTCTTATAATTCATTTCCTTATTTTTTTCGCCAACCGAACAACATCAAAACTAGTTTTCTTAAAAAATCACTCACATCATCCAATAATAATGTGACAACTCATCTCATCTCATCTCCATTTCTTTGATTTCCTTTTTTTTTAGCCAACCGAACACTCCAAAACAATTCTTCATTTTCCATTTCTTTGATTTCCCATTTTTTTAAGGCAAACGAACAGGCCCTAAAAGAAAAGATGGTTAATTTTTTGAAGTTGTGAAATTGACCACATATTTCCTCCGGATTAATGTTTGGATTAGTAGTTGAAAAAGCACATTCATGTCTAATTTTTAATATTTGATTACCAAACAACTATTTTTAATAGTTTATATAAATTGATTCTATAAGTCGTTTTTATAAGCAACTTGTTATAAGCTCTAGCAATATCAAAACGGTCCTTAAGCACCTAAATTTTTGTTAGATAACCCTCAGATGTAACTTTGTTAGATCTCATGTTGCATGTGAAAATCGTGTGAGATCAAATATCAAAGAAATGTCTTGTCATTTTTAACAATTTTAACCCTAATCTTCCCCCTTCTTTCTTCTTTCTGAGGTCAAGTGTCTCGTTCTCCCTTTTATTATTTTATTATTTTAAAGATTAATTATTTTTTCCCCTAGTTGCAGATTTTAGATGTAAGGTATTTTGTTCACGATACTTTGATGCCTAGAGAGTAACCTCTTTTTTTAAAGAGTTTTAGGTGTTATTTCAAAATGGGCAAAACTTGAGGGTTTAGTAAAACTTATCTTTTCTATTTTATGGGTGCGTGTGGGAGTTTAATTTAAGTACCCCGAATTTTCTTTTTCTTTTTTTTTTCTAGGATTTGACTTTATTTTTCACCATTTATCTCTGCTTTATTATTGGGAACTTAGAAATTCAGTACATGTAATGCGCCTGAAAAACCAAATATTGGATTGACTATTTGAACGGGACAAATTAGACTCTAATTACAACCATATAACATGCAATCTACTCACATGCTAAAAATGGGTCATATCTCCCAATCCTTAAGTAAGATTCATATATATAATCTATGAAAATGATCATGCCTGGGCCCCTGAGTCCGTTCGTGATGTAAGTCATGAGATTCACTGACTTTAACGCATTGTTTAGCTCAAAACACTGTCAAAATCAACTAGCTGATGATACACTTGAACCTTAAACTTATCATTTTAAACCATTTAAACTCTTTATAGTTTCCCGACGTGGGATTGTAATATTTGGGGTACGTGATGTCCTCGCAATATGACAATTGACACATTCTAGAATCACCGTCAGACGACGTGGACTCCAGAGGTGGCTCTTATTGCGTAAGCGTAGTGTAGCACTTAGCCCTGTGTAGAACTTAGCTCCACACATTCAACTAGTAAATTACTCTCATAACATTTGTCACACCACGGGCTCGCAAGCCTGTTGGGTTATAAAAGCCGCGGGACCCGCTGAATATAGCACGTTAGTTTAGCTCAAATCACTGTCAAAATCGATTAGTCGATGCTATACTTAAACCTTAAGCGTATCATATTTAAACCATTCAAACTCTTTATAGTTTCTCAACGTGGGACTGTAATATTTGGGGCGTCATAAAAATCATCTATCTCGACAAGACGAGGCCAGTAAAGTATTATATGGTTTGCTCTACGATGCTTAAATTCGTGAAATTCCTCTAGACGGGAAGATATTGAACATTTTGCTATTTTTGTAAAAAAGAAGAAATTTGTTTTGAGTTAGTAAAGGAATTCAGTTTAATCTTAAATGCATGTGCCCGGCTAGTTTCCTTATGATCATAAAAAAGTATCGATCTTAAGATAGTTTCTTATTATTTCTATTTCTAGTGATTTCTGTTCTTATCAGGAGTCTGTTATGTCTTTCTATTTTAGCATAGAATTGAAAGCTCTCTTTCATATTTCTTTATTAATTCATGGAGGCCGTTGATGGATTTCAAGGTTTCGCTTCTGAGTGGGTTACTGGCTGCTATCCTTAAGGATCTAAAAGCTTAAAATTCTTAAACAGTGAAAGCGGTACTAGTAAAGTTCTATACAAACATAAAAAAACCCAAAAAGATGGTTAGTGTCCTGAAAGGATCTCAAAGCTTTGATTTCTTTTTCTTTTCTTTTCTTTTCCGTCTAGGTTGCTAGTTTTTCTACTAGTGACTCGAGAAATTAAAAACCAAAAAAGGTTTTTTGTTTTCTTATGCGACCAATTTAGGTTTACGTCAAGATCCTATGGCTAGAGTGGGGTGGCTTCACTGTTTAAGCCATGCCAAACCTTACCAAAAATGACATAATAATACAAATGGAAACAGTATACGTAGAGAGGCATAAGCACATAACAGTATCCTTTACGTGATAATCATTGTATGAGGCCATATCTTTTAATATTTGTGCTCAAATGCCTTTTCACATAATTAAGCAGAGGCCCATGCACATTATCTTTGATAAAGATTTATGGGACAATGACGTTTAGATGCTTTTCTACGGATATAAACAGTCTTTGATTTTTACATACCAGCTATCCCTTTTTTGTGATTTTTGATTATCTCACAAATCTAACATATTCGGTTAACAATTACTTTCTTTTGGTTTGACGAGGGAACCTCCCCACGATCCTTCGAATCATGGGTATCAAACTTCTAGGCTTGGCTAATGGGCACCACCTAACGCCCGACCTCATTTTGCATAGCAAAAGGTCTCTCTCATAATCTGACTTTCTTGATGCATAAAGTGTCTATGCTTATTTTGGTCTTGAGTATTTCAAAATATGAAATGACTACTCATTTTGCTAAATGAAATATCAAGAGGTAGAATAGTGAGGTCCTTACTTTTTTTTATGTGACTAGTAATGTGAGCCTCACAACGTAACTATATATTGATAGTTCATTTTTAGAAAAATGAGTCATCACTTCATATCTATTATTCCTTACTATATAGGCTATTTTTTATGACTATATATTGAGTATTTTCAGAATCTAAACATCAAATTAATAAAACTTCTAAATACATAAACTATATGGTTTAACAAAAGCTACACATATTTAAATAAAATATTGACAATCTTAAAAGTTTGAAAGATTAGTATTCAGTTAATTACTAAATACCAACATGTTATTAAAAGCTTAGAGACGGCAAGTTCATTTATTATGGTAGACTAGCATTATTGTACGTATAAATGCACGTGTGACGGTCATTAAAACTTAATATTCTAATCTTTATATTAATAGGATCATTTTAATATCCTAAAGTATCATATGTATTTCTAATATTATGATATTTGTACATTAAATATGTGATATTTTATCCTAGTTTGTTTGCAATTGATTATGACATATTTTAATTGAAATATATTAATGTTGATGTTAAATAATCAAACAGTCAAATATATGAGATGAGGAGGAGGTTGATTAGGGGCCGCTTCCTTCCCCGAATATCCGGTTTTGAGTTTAGTAGCTAAAGCCTGCACAAGTAACAGTTCGCGAGAGGACGGGGCTTGGTTCCCCGTGGTATCTCCGACGATCAAGTCAATTGATGAACTTAATTGAGTGGGGAAATAAAGAACTGCGTGAGTTCTTATGTGAAGTGCAATTGCTTAAAAAAGATCCTCCCTCTTGTTGAGAATAGCACCTCTTATTTATACTGGTGGTGTATGAAATTACCCTCGAGGAGGGGTGAATAGGGTAAATACTAATATAATCTGATTTAAAGTCAATTTAAAACTTATTAACAATTGTATCCTAGCAAGTATGATATTCAACAACTTATGTGTGCAAGGATATATAATTAACACAAGAGTGAAATAAACATGAAACAAGATAAACAAGATAGTGAGCAAAAGGCAATGCAAACACAAGCAAATGATCACTGATTTCGGTCCTTCCAACCTACGTTTCCGCTCTCCACTCTCGAGAAGAACTCAACTATCTCAACCGGTTTTCCACGTTCACCGAAAACGTTTACACCTCACAATTTTGATTTTCTAGCTCACCGAAAACTATCACAATCACTCACACTTTCAACTACACAATACAACCTCAAGTGTTGGACTCTCACGTGTCACCTTTCTCAAGTACTCGGATTTACAACATCTCCCTATGCTTTACTACCAACACCACTCCTCTTAAAATTGACCGCATCTCTCACCACACACTTCTCTTAGTGTCCTTGTATATTACAATGTGATCTCACAATAAAATGCACAAAAAATGTTTGTTCTCTAATACAAGTTGAGAACAAAATTAAGCCCACTCTCAAGGATACAACCCCACAACCCAATAATTACACTATGTATGATAATACTAAAATCTCAATGGTTGTGTTTGTAAACAATGAGAAAATATAAAATGCAAACTCAATAAGTAATCTAGCTTAAGAAATTATAGTCAAACAAATATAAATAAAGCTAGAGATGAGTTTAGCATAAACTTCTCTGAAAATCAAGAGAGAGCGATTGGAAGATTGAAGCCCAAACAACAAAGAGATGATCTCCTCCTCCTGTGAAAACAACTTCACACAAAACACACTTGAAACAAACTCTTAAACACCCTTAAACACTTGTTAAACCTCTTTTAAAACTTTCTTGAATGATCTCTGAACTATGTGGGCATGTGGTATATATAGGCTCATGAAACAACCCTAAGAACTAAGAGAAAACAAGCAAAAAGACAAAAAACTCAAAAATTCAGCATTCTGGAAAACTAGTCGTTACAGTGTTATGAGTCGACTCGTACTGTTCATGGGTCGACTCATAAACTAGAAGTTACAGGCTGAATAACATCTTCTAAGTCAACTTATACTGTAGCAAGTCGACTCATACTACAGCAAGTTGAATTATATTAATTGTAGCAGGCTGACTTATATTGTAGCAAGACGACTTATACTGTAGCAATCGACTTAAAAACATGCACCGTGGATTCTAAAATTTTCCATATCTGATTTTGTATAATTAATTAAAAATAGTAAATTAACTCCAAAAATCATGAAATTTTGAGAGAAGTTTATAAACATGTAGATAATCATGTTAGAGAAAGAATTTATAAAATATAACTTTCCATTTGTGAGATATTACTATTTTAAGACAGATATTCTAGATTTTAAAAACTGTTAAAATACTCAATTTTGTAAAATTAATTTGACATAGTAAATCAACTCCAAAAATGATAAAATTTTGGGAAATGGTTATAAACATATAATAGAACATGTTAGAAAAATAATTTCTTAAATTGTATTAATCATTTATGAAAACTCATCTATTTTACAAAAACATGCACGAATATGAACTTGTTAAAAACTTGATTTTGACTAAATGAGTTCAAACAAGTTTGAAACTTCTTTTAAATAGATTAATAGACTTTATAAAAGATGTTTAATAGTTATAATCAAGTCTTTAATCTATAAACAAGTTATTTTCTTAAAAACGTATAATACGATAAAAATGACACGTGTATGTGTGTAGTTTGAGCTTTAAAGTATTAATACACATAATATAAACCTAAACTAATATACCCAAGATGAAAATCTTCATTAAGCTTGATCTTGGTTTGTGGGGATGAAGCGATATAAATCTTGACTTGAATTACGACAGCTTCAATCCATATTCTTTCCATCCTCCAATAGATATGATCATGTAAGTGCAAGTCCAACCAACCTCCAATAGAGGATTCTTGTGTAAAATACCTGATAATCAAATATAAATACTCGATAACCATTATTAGGAATTGTTTGAAATCATCAAAACAAGATTGGGAAGTGGACTCATAAACATGAGACCTAACAGTATAAGGGGTTGAACTGTCACTCTGGCCGAGCACATGATGATGATAAACAAGTATTGGCTGGCGACTGTGTCAGTACCTACTTTACACGTGTCGCTCGGCGAGTGAAGGAGAGGTTACCTTAGCATTAAATGCGAAGTTATCCGAGGCATGACAGTACCGACGTGGTCCGATGAGTCATGAAGACTATCAGGGCTAGGAGTATGATGGTGCTTGCCAATCATTAAATGCGACGCTGACACGTTGCCAGTGGGAGAGCTCGAGGTTGAAGTCGTCCTTTGGCTTAGCTGAGAAGTAACCCCTCTCGAGTCGACCATGCACAGTATCAAATAGCTAGTCGAGTGGGCTCATAGCGAGTCGTCTTCGACAAGAGGATCGACGAGTATTGCCCTTTGAGTCGACATAAGGGGATGTCGACTCTGCGGATCGGCTAAGTTGAGATCCTTAGTAGTCTTCT
>NC_033797.1:2020922-2118823 GCF_001876935.1 Asparagus officinalis
GGCATTGCATGTAGAAGTACACTTGTCCGCTATTGGTAAAGGGTTGCACTTTGGTAATTGAAAACACCATAACAGTTGGCCCATTTTGCTTGGAGTCGACTTGAGCGGGGTCCGAGTGAAAGAAGAGCAGCTTTGGACTTAATGAGGGTGCTAAGGTATTTTTGGAAAAATAACAACGTGGAGGTTGGGTGCCTAAGACTTAGTATGGACGCCTGGGTCTTTGGTAAATTAACAACCTGAAGGTTGGGTGCCAAGGTCTTAATGTGGATGCATGGGTCTTTTCAGCAAAATGATAACCCTGATGTTGGGTGCCTAGGTCTTAATGTGGATGCATGGGTCTTTTCATCAAAATGATAACCCGGAGATTGGGTGCCCAGGTCTTAATGTGGATGGCTGGGTCTTTAGCAATTTGACAACATGGAGGTTAGGTGCCCAGGTCTTAGTGTAGACGCCTGGGTCTTTGGCAAATTGACAGCCTGGAGGTTGGGTGCATAGGTCTTAGTGTGGACCCCTAGGTCTTTGGCAAATTGATAACCTTAAGGTTAGGTGCCCAGGTCTTAATGTGGACGCCTGGGTCTTTTCGGCAAATTGACAACCCTAAGATTTGGTGCCTAAGACTTAGTATGGACGCCTGGGTCTTTTTGGCAAATTGAGAACCCTAAGGTTTGGTGCCCAGAACTTAGTGTGGATGTCTAGGTCTTCTGGCCCTGTTGTGTCGGTCAAGTGATAATGTAAGAGTCGACCGACGGGCAAGTGTGCCTTGGGCTTACCCTGAGAAGGCACCAAGGTCTTTTCGATAAAATGACAACCTGGAGGTTGGGTGCCTAGGTCTTAATCTGGACACCTAGGTCTTCTAGACCTGTTGTGTTGGTCGAGTGATAATGTGGGAGTCGACCAACGGGCAAGTGTGTCTTGGATTTACCGTGAGAAGGCACCAAGGTCGTATGATTCCTGCATAATTTTGGCACTACGAAAGTGCAAAATAAGAACCAGTTTCAGAAAGACTTTATTTATAAAAAAAATGAAATTTTTGTACAAAATTATTGAAATTTGATCATGTTGATGACTCCCTTATGGCTGGGCTCTGGGGGTCGGCTATCCTTAGGCGGTCGAGGACGAGGCGGCTGCGAGCGGGATCTCCTATCTACCTTGGCTGGGGGAGCTTCCCTCTGGTCTCTCTGAGAGACGAGCTTCTTCAAGTACACTCTCTTGATTAGATCATCTATGTTCCTCTTCAAGATATGGCAATCATTAGTATGGCGGTCGTGATCTTTATGGTAACGACAATACTTATCGGTATCTCGTTTTCATGGATCCGACCTCATATGAGGAGCGGGCTCCTTGAGGTGCCCCTTCTTTTGGACCATGGCGAGAGCTCTTGAGAGGGAGGTGTTGAAGATGGTGAGAGCGGGCTCCGGCACCGTGTCCCTACGTTGGTCCCTCCTGTTGGACAGGTTGGAGCGGGAGTCGAGTTTCAGGGGGTCTCTTGGCCACTCCTGTCTTGTAGAGGGCCTCTAGCCGACTTGGGTGTTGATGCCACTACCAGTATTGCTGCTGGTGATGGTAGTGCGAGTGGAGCTGCTGGTGCTGGTGCTACTGCTGCTGCTGAAGTCATGGCTGTGGAGGTCTCTATGGCCCTGGCTGACGCCTTGTAAGCTTGGGCATCCTCCATGTCCATATACCCTTGAGCTTTGGCCATCAGTTGCTCATAATTTGTGACTGGCTTCTTAGTAAGACAAGAGCCGACATAGCAACTACACTCACATGGTCGTTAACTTCCATCCTCTTCGTCTGGAAACTTTTGAAGTAGGTTTGAAAGCTCTCTCCATGTAAAACACCAAAATTTTGAATATTATGTGAAAAATAAAAATAAATATGCTATATGGTGAAAAATAATATATTTTGATATTTGAGTATGATAGGAATTGATTTGAGATCAATTCAATGTATATTTGTGAATATATGAGTGTAAATGCACAAAACATGCACGAAGAGAAATCTGAAAAAATGACCATTTAAGAGTATATATTTTACACACCGATGCAGTTTGAATCTGGAAAAAAAAATTTGTACGTCTCTTCAACAGATTTCCAACAAATATTATATTACCTCATTCTGAGGCCGGATGAGAAAGTTACAGTCAAAATACCGAAGGTTAATTTCCCAGTCAGACTAGGTTTCCTGGTTCGGGTCAAACATGTTTATTTCAGGTTTGCACGCGCACGCGCGCGCGCGCGCACACACACACACACACACACACATGTGTGTGTGTGTGTGTGTGCGCGCGCGCGCGCGCGCGTGCGCGCGTGCGTGTTTATAAAAATTATCATCTTTACATCAGAGTTTCAAACCCTAGTAGCCCCTCTTCCTCTCTCTCAAACCCTAGCCCTAAAGTGAGTTTTTGGGAGAGTTTGTGAGGAGAACGTCGAGGAAAAGTCGGGATTTTTGGTGTTTGGCGACGGGGTAATCACTTGTTGTTCTTTTCAGAGGCTTGTACACATGCAAAGGAAAGATCACCTCTGTCCAAACCTTTCCCTTGAATAAAAATCATGTTTTTAAGAGATTTATATGTTTAACTTTATGTTTAGGGTTTAAATCTAATGTTAAACATGTTACATGTGATGTTTATGATTAAATCTTATGTCAAGAACAGTAGAACGAATCTGAAACTGAGATATTAACATGATCATGATCATTAGAGTTTATTTTAATGAGTTAATTACAGTTTAATATGATTTATATGTTTTAGATTGTCGAAATAAACAAGAATTAAGTTGTTTTGCATGTTAAACCCTAGATCTATGTGTTCATGTGATTCATCTTGTTTAAACAAACTCCTGGTTAAGTATACATAATGATGGAAACAAGTTTTATTCATATAATTTGATAAAAACCCGAATTTTTGAAGAAAACACGAGAGAAGAATAAATTATGCATTTTCGGCCTGTTATGTCGACTGAAGTTTCCATCAGTCGACTGACGGGAGGTCATCAGTCGACTGATGGCAAGCATCAATCAATTGACATGCTTGTGTTTGTCCTGTTGTTTTGTGAACGTCTGATAATCACATTTTTATTACAATTTTATACCCTCATTGTAGGCTGTCTAAAAATCACAATGGATAGCTGATCCAAACAAGTCCTGACAATAGGAGTTACAATCAGACGACTCCCCAATCACTGCATTCGCAACTCTGCCACCGCTATAAACACGGCCTCATCTCCGAGAAATAAAAGGTTGGACTTAGCTGGTGAGTTGCTGGGTAGAGAGCTGTGGGCAAATATTCGTCCAGAAGACACTATGGATGTTGATTCCCGTCAAGCTCCAACAATGAGAGCTACAATCAAATAGCTTTCACGCCGACGATCGAAAACGACAAATAGGAGACTTTTCACACGGATCGAGAAGAGTTACAATTCGACGACACTTCCGACAGCTGATGAAAACTCTGTTCAGTGGCCTTCACAACCAACAGTGAGAGTTACAATCTGACGACTCTCATATCCTATAACAGGCAAAGATCAATAAACAATAGCCTTTGTAATGTTATAGTGGACGAGGTTATAAGCCAACAAGTTCTCCCAAACGCAGAAATTCATTTCTGCGTTTCTCAAACGCACACAATCTGTGCGTTCATCAACAGACATCGAACTCTGAACGCAGAGTTAAATCACGAAACGCACCCATAACGTGCGTTCTTCAACAGACTCAGCTATGTCCCGAACTCTGAACGCAGAGTTAAATTTCAACGCACCAGCAGCCTGTGCGTTTCCAAGTTCAGAACACACGAGGCCCGTGCGTCTCAAATCCCTAACAGAGATTTAACTCTGCGTCCCAAACCTTGGGCGCAGAGTTAAAGCCCAGAACGCCAATTGAGGCGTTTTGACTTGTTCAAACGCAAGCTGAACGGCCTCATAACCGTTTATCCCACGTTCTGAGGGATTCTCGCCCACAAAGGAGCGGAAATAGGGGTTGGTTGCACTCCACATCACCCTATAAATAACCAACTTACTCAACTGAGTAAGGGGTTGGCGGGTTGAGAGGTTGATCAATCGGTTTCTGAGATAAAAAACCGCAAAGAGTTGAGGGGAGCGGGGATCAAAACCACCCAAGGTCAACAAATCTCGGCAGTTGAGTAATCGGAAGGAAGAGATCTTCGGGGGATCAAGGAACTGATCAACGATCAGTTAATCAAATCCCGAAGGATCCTTTCATCAAAGGTATCATCCACTTGGCAATTAACCGAATTTTCGGTTCCAACAACTCTGTTTTAGAGTTTTAACTCATTCTGAGTTCTTAAACTCGTTAAGAGTTTTTAATTAGCTTGTAACGCAAGTTAATCACATCAAACCAGACATTCGGTTTTCAACAACTCTTATCAGAGTTCTTAACTCGTTCAGAGTTCTTCAACACTCGTCAAGAGTTCTAAACCGAAGTCATCAAACACTTCAGTTATTCCAGTGAAGAAGGACGGTCGGATCGTCAACGGAGAGCAAGTTCGACGCGATCAATCGAAGGAAGCACTCCATCGCTACCAAGAAGAACCCAGTCTTAAACAAAGGAGAGAATCAAATCCATTCTCTTCTCTTTTGTAATCGGAATCCAAATTGTAATCGATTTTGAGAGAATACAAGTCAAATTTTCTTTCTTTGTCTTTTTACATCAAATTTCCAACAAACACAATATATCATAAAACCAACCATGATATACATTCACATTCAACACTCATTCAATTTCATCCGTCAATCCACAATATCGAATAATACTCGTCATATAATCACAAGCTGGGGACTAGCTTCTCTGACGAGGAAGTGGTGGCGCAATCTGACGTTCACCTCGCTGGAACCACCGTCGAAACTCTCGTCGTAGAGTTCGACCAAGCCATGTATGAGGAGGCCCTCTCCTCTGGATCGCTTAGCCCTAAAGCTAGGCGTGATACCCACCAGACCTCTAAGGAGGTCATCACTACTGCTGAGATGCCAAAGAAAGCCCTCTCCTTTGGCCAAGACCTAAAACTCGCTCTGCGAGTTGAAGACTCCTCCCGATGCCAAAGAAAGCCCTCTCCTTTGGCCAAGACCTTAAACTCGCTCTGCGAGTTGAAGATTCCTCCCCCGTATCACTACGGCAAATAATAGGTCAAAAAAGACCTATGTCGGAGGAAAGCCCAACCAACGCCGACGATGCCGCGGCCAAGGCCTTGAAACAGGCTAAGAAAAATGCTGCTCGACGAAGGAGAAGATCCTTACGGCGAGCATACTTACGGAACAGCCGAACTACGGCCCAACGCAAAGACTGCATTTCTGATCTTGCGCCCGAATTGTGCGTTTCTGCTCCAGAACGCACACTTCGTGGCAATGAACCCGACTATGAGCCTCGGGTTATTCAACTCAAACGCGACCCTCAGTGGCGCGTTGTTCAACATAGACGCACACCTCAAAAGTGCGTCCCAAAACGTGACCTCCAAAGGCACGTTCAATCATTCAAACGCACGCCACAACCGTGCGTTCAGTCAAAACAAGACCCTCAAGGGTCTGTTCAAATAACTAAACGCACACCACAAGTGTGCGTTCAATCAAAACCCGACCCTCAGGGGTCTGGGTTATCAACCAAACGCACATCACAAGTGTGCGTTCAAACAAAGAACGACCCTCAGGGGTCTGTTCAATCATCTAAACGCACACCACAGGCGTGCGTTCAATCAAAACCCGACCCTCAGGGGTCTGGGTTGTCAACCAAACGCATATCACAAGTGTGCGTTCAAACAAAAAACGACCCTCAGGGGTCAAAACGCACATCCCAAGTGTGCGTTCAAACAAAGAACGACCCTCAAGGGTCTGTTTCATTAACCAAACGCACATCACAAGTGTGCGTTCAAACAAAACAAGACCCGCAGGGGTCTGTTTCAACATCAAAACGCACACCGCAAGTATGCGTTCAATCAGGACAGGATCCACAAGGATCTGGTCTATCAGTCAAACACAGGCCTCGGCCTCGTGTTTATAAACCTAAACGCGACTCTCGTGTTTCTTATCAAGAGCATGACACGGTCCGTCAGGTTCAAAAGGGACAACATGGGTTTAAGATTCATGCCCAACCCATCCAAGAGCAGGGGGTTCCATCCCCACCTTCACAAAATCTTCCCCAGGTCTCCGACTTGCGTGAGTTATTGACAAGAGGAAGGCCAACACAGCAAGTAGCTCATTCGTGCCAATGTGAGCGGCTCATATCCGCTGTCCTCTCTGAATGTAGCTGTTGCTCGTTGCTCATCGACGCCTAGGCAATCGGTGTTTAATAGGTTGACGAATGTCGCTAGACCTGCTAAACGACAGCGTCGTCACAAAAAGAAGACCTCTGAAATCGAATATCCTGAGGTCACCATCAACATGGTCGGCAGAGGCAAATCCTCACATCCAGAGTCTGATGAGTCACAAACAAGTAATTCCCCAACTGTTAGGGAAATTTGTGATCAGTTCGAAGGAGTATATAAGCATACTCGGACCCAGACAGGAGCTATTCGCCCGGTTGACTATCAAAAGTTGGCCAAAGGAATTACAACAAGTGATGAGCATTCGGCAATAGCCGAATCTCAATCTTCGAGCTCGGTCGGACCACAAGAAGTATCTGCTTACATGGCGGGAAATCCTGAGGACAAAGCCAAGAGAGTGAACGAACACCAGGTCATGCTCCAGGCGCAACAGGAGACACTTCTCCAATTGAAGGACATGATGGCCCAACTTATTGCTGAAAAAGGCCACAAACCCGAATCTTCCCGGAGGACAACCTCAAAAGGGAAGCAGAAAGCGACCGAGCATTCGGATCGTGAGACTCTCAACTTGGGATCCTCTTCTGAGGGTGAAAAGGAGGTGGAAAAAGAACTGCATCCTCAATCCACTAAAATGGATGAACTAGAAGCTCGCCTCAATGCAATCGCCAACAGAAGTGAGCTCCGTGAAGAAGGAGTGGTGAGACCTTATCCTGCCGAATGGGATATAGCTCCATACCCGTCAAAGTTTAAAGCTCCAACCTTGCAACCGTTCGATGGCACAGGATCGCCAAATCAACACATCTACTATTTCAAATCTCAAACTGGAGATGTGATGGCGAACGATGCCATCTTGACGCGATTGTTCATTGGCACTCTTAAAGGAGTGGCATTTGAATGGTTTATGAAACTGCCTGCTGGATCTATTCAGAAATGGGTAGATTTAGAAAGGCTTTTCCTGGCCAGGTTCTTCGAGGACGATACAGAAGTTTCGGTCCCGACTCTTCTCGCTACCAAACAGAGGAAAGGCGAATCAATCAAGGCCTACGTGGAGAGATTCCGCAGCATGGCATTGCGATGCCCCTCAGGTATGACTCAGTCAACCCTGGTTGAAACTTGCAGGCACAACCTGCAGACTCAGCTCCTTGCCCAGATGGGGGTAGCAGAGTGTCGCTCCTGGAGACAACTTGTTTCGCAAGGAGAACAAGCTGAAGAGATCGTAGCTCGGGTGAAAGCCGAGGAAGCTGCACAACCCAAGCCGCAACAGCAACAGCAACAGCAACGCAACCAGAACAACGCTCAGCGGTCTAAGGGAAAAGAGACCCTAGCAGCCGACTACTCTCGGGTACCACCGCCCACGAATCAAGGCAAAGCTCCCAATAAGCAAAAAGTGCCCAAACAGTATTCCTTCAAGGAAGAACATGTGGACACTTTATTCCAGCTACTGCGGAAGAACAACAAGTTACAGCTTCCTGAAATTAGGAAGCCAGAGGAGGCAGGAAAGGTAGATGACCCTAATTACTGCCGCTATCACAGGTTCCTAGGGCATCCTACCAGAAGATGTTACATCTTTAAGGACATCCTCCAGAATTTGGTGGACGCTAAAGTGCTTACTCTGAAACCCGAACAGAAGACTGTCTCTACCAACATGATAGCAGTCCAGTTCGGTGACTTCCCTCCGGTGGCGACCGCAGATGGCGTTATCCCAATCCACAAGGGAGAAATGCGTCTGAAGAATACTGACTTGCACAGTCAGAAAGACAAGGGGTTGATACCCCTCACCACCTCAAAAGGAGAAATCATGTGGGTTCACCCTAATCTAGTGGGAGACCAACAATGGACGAATACCTCGTCCAAGAAGAAAGGAGGCAAGGCTAAGTCTTCCAACACGATTAGCCCCTCCATCACTGAGAATGATGATCACCTCAAGACCCTCACAGATTCAGAGGAAGAGAGGATTGCCCTGGCTGCATACCCAGGAGACAACCCTGGCACACGGTCTGGAAAGACTTACTTGAAAGACTACAGCCAGAATGTTCAAGAAGCCGTGTGATACCAGTTGCAGAAAGCCACGGAAAGGAGAGAATTAGGCGTTTTGTGGGGTAATCTGAAGGTAGCCCCAGTACAACCTGCGGAGGAGTAATACCAGGCTCGAGCTCCTTCGTATATGTTGCCCATAACCGAAAGTTGGCTCCTCGGATTCCCAACGTATAGTTGGTCATATCCGAATTGTCGAGCAAAACGATACGGTTGATAGGGCTCAATTATACATTTGTCATTTTGCCTGAAGAGGAGATAACCAGGTCTAATGTTTAGCAGCCAGTGGAAAACTCCCCCGTCCAAACGGGTAAAACCATTAGGACCAGCGGTATCTTGGAAGACTTGTCCATATCCTCCACCCTCAAAATCCGGGAAGCAGCGGAAGATGTCGTAGCTGAGGTCTCTCGACAGAATCTGACGGACCTTCACTACGTAATTGCCTATCCAAGTAGCTTTTTCTAATCTCTGCACGAAAGGGATGAAACCTCCATCCGTAGCAGAGGGGGCACTCATCAAATGTACACAATGTGAGGCGTACCAAGCCATTAGATATGTATACGGCAAGGGTACTCGAGGATTGGGAGTCACCAAGCTTTTCGTCCCTTCAGAATCTATCTCTTTCACTTGGATAAACTCGAGGCATAGTTCCCTCAAACCGTGTTGTAAACAGCACGTCATAGCGGAAAGTAGATTTATGGGTCTCCCATGTGCTAAGAGGACGGCCGGATAAGCTACTTCAATCATCACAGCATCTATTGGTCTGGTAGGAACCACACACCGCTTCAGCCACAGCATGAGAAAACCCGCTAATAATGCCATATCAGAGATGGGAGTGGCTGCCTGGTGATGGAAGCTCTCGAATTCAGTCTGTGCTGGGAAGTCATCTTCTATTCCCTCGCTGACATAGTGAACGGTGGCGTCATTGATCAGAGCCTGGATGGTCTCAGGGGTGCTCGCCTCCCGACGAGACACAGCGGCATTCTTGTCAGACAAATTTTGGAAAAGATACTCGGCCCAGGATAGCTGTTTGATACCACGTCCTCGTGCCCCCGTCAATTGGCCGCAGATTTGGAAATGACACATCACCTCCCATAGAGTGTCATATACCTCGGGGATGGTCTCCTTCAAGATCTTCAGCTCAGTTGACCCAGGGACAAACTCTTCATATGGTAAATCTCCGAAAGGAAGACCTGAGACATCGAACATTTCATGTAGGGCGAACCCTAATTCTCCTTCCGGTGTGAAAAACGTACAAGTCTCTGGATTGTACCGCTCCAGAATGGCAAAGAAGTTATATGGACTAAGAGCTATTCCATGTTTAGTAGCCTTAATAGGGCAAGCAAGCCCAGATTGAGCTAATGGTTCCTTTAATTCTGCCAACACGAATTCTATCATTCGTGCCCACCATCCTGTCTTGGAGGAATGAACCCATCCAGGAGCTCGGAATACTGCAGTCGGGAATTCTCCTTTGGCAGCCAAAAACCGTCGCATGAAAGTGTTAGCTGGACTAGCTGTTTCTCCCAAAGGATATCCTCGTGAGAATAAGCAGGGTTCCAAAGCCGACACTTGTCGATTATATCCAGCGGTATTCACACCCTTGTGAGTCAGAACCCCAACAGCTACCCCATCCTGCTCTCTCACCAAGTCCCAGTTCATGTGACGGGGAACGGAAGCACATTGGTAGTAGGAGATGGGAAACATCCTGTGCATGTCAGGGAGGAAGAAGCGACGATCACCGATCTGCCTAAGCCATTTGTAGTGACCGCCGTGCATGATCCCTTTTGAAATACTGACACGATCTCCAAATAAGAAAGCTGGCTTGGTGAGTTTCTTGCGAGACCCAGTCTCAAACTTAGCGTCCGTAACTAAAACTCTGAGTACATCAGTATTTGGATCTGAGATCAGAGTGACGCGATCTTTGTCGGTGTCCTGGAATATTGGAAGTTCTTGACGCAGATTGAATTGCATATTAGAGTCCACACCTCCCTCATGCCCGAAGTGGTGACGAAGATTGAGAGGTTCACGGGTGTAAGGCACTGCAAAAGAAAGAAATATTCAATCAGTCAAGTGAAGGGAGCTTTAGCTAAGTCCATAAGAAAGAATTTTATCAAACGCACAGTTCAGATCTGGCGTTTAAAGTTCATCAACGCAAAGGTCGAACTCTGCGTTAAAGTTTCGAACGCACAGTTCAGATCTGGCGTTTAAAGTTCATCAACGCAAAGGTCGAACTCTGCGTTAAAGTTTCGAACGCACAGTTCAGATCTGGCGTTTAAAGTTCATCAACGCAAAGGTCGAACTCTGCGTTAAAGTTTCGAACGCACAGTTCAGATCTGGCGTTTAAAGTTCATTAACGCAAAGGTCGAACTCTGCGTTAAAGTTTCGAACGCACAGTTCAGATCTGGCGTTTAAAGTTCATTAACGCAAAGGTCGAACTCTGCGTTAAAGTTTCGAACGCACAGTTCAGATCTGGCGTTTAAAGTTCATCAACGCAAAGGTCGAACTCTGCGTTAAAGTTTCGAACGCACAGTTCAGATCTGGCGTTTAAAGTTCATCAACGCAAAGGTCGAACTCTGCGTTAAAGTTTCGAACGCACAGTTCAGATCTGGCGTTTAAAGTTCATCAACGCAAAGGTCGAACTCTGCGTTAAAGTTTCGAACGCACAGTTCAGATCTGGCGTTTAAAGTTCATTAACGCAAAGGTCGAACTCTGCGTTAAAGTTTCGAACGCACAGTTCAGATCTGGCGTTTAAAGTTCATCAACGCAAAGGTCGAACTCTGCGTTAAAGTTTCGAACGCACAGTTCAGATCTGGCGTTTAAAGTTCATCAACGCAAAGGTCGAACTCTGCGTTAAAGTTTCGAACGCACAGTTCAGATCTGGCGTTTAAAGTTCATTAACGCAAAGGTCGAACTCTGCGTTAAAGTTTCGAACGCACAGTTCAGATCTGGCGTTTAAAGTTCATCAACGCAAAGGTCGAACTCTGCGTTAAAGTTTCGAACGCACAGTTCAGATCTGGCGTTTAAAGTTCATCAACGCAAAGGTCGAACTCTGCGTTAAAGTTTCGAACGCACAGTTCAGATCTGGCGTTTAAAGTTCATCAACGCAAAGGTCGAACTCTGCGTTAAAGTTTCGAACGCACAGTTCAGATCTGGCGTTTAAAGTTCATCAACGCAAAGGTCGAACTCTGCGTTAAAGTTTCGAACGCACAGTTCAGATCTGGCGTTTAAAGTTCATCAACGCAAAGGTCGAACTCTGCGTTAAAGTTTCGAACGCACAGTTCAGATCTGGCGTTTAAAGTTCATCAACGCAAAGGTCGAACTCTGCGTTAAAGTTTCGAACGCACAGTTCAGATCTGGCGTTTAAAGTTCATCAACGCAAAGGTCGAACTCTGCGTTAAAGTTTCGAACGCACAGTTCAGATCTGGCGTTTAAAGTTCATCAACGCAAAGGTCGAACTCTGCGTTAAAGTTTCGAACGCACAGTTCAGATCTGGCGTTTAAAGTTCATCAACGCAAAGGTCGAACTCTGCGTTAAAGTTTCGAACGCACAGTTCAGATCTGGCGTTTAAAGTTCATCAACGCAAAGGTCGAACTCTGCGTTAAAGTTTCGAACGCACAGTTCAGATCTGGCGTTTAAAGTTCATCAACGCAAAGGTCGAACTCTGCGTTAAAGTTTCGAACGCACAGTTCAGATCTGGCGTTTAAAGTTCATCAACGCAAAGGTCGAACTCTGCGTTAAAGTTTCGAACGCACAGTTCAGATCTGGCGTTTAAAGTTCATCAACGCAAAGGTCGAACTCTGCGTTAAAGTTTCGAACGCACAGTTCAGATCTGGCGTTTAAAGTTCATCAACGCAAAGGTCGAACTCTGCGTTAAAGTTTCGAACGCACAGTTCAGATCTGGCGTTTAAAGTTCATCAACGCAAAGGTCGAACTCTGCGTTAAAGTTTCGAACGCACAGTTCAGATCTGGCGTTTAAAGTTCATCAACGCAAAGGTCGAACTCTGCGTTAAAGTTTCGAACGCACAGTTCAGATCTGGCGTTTAAAGTTCATCAACGCAAAGGTCGAACTCTGCGTTAAAGTTTCGAACGCACAGTTCAGATCTGGCGTTTAAAGTTCATCAACGCAAAGGTCGAACTCTGCGTTAAAGTTTCGAACGCACAGTTCAGATCTGGCGTTTAAAGTTCATCAACGCAAAGGTCGAACTCTGCGTTAAAGTTTCGAACGCACAGTTCAGATCTGGCGTTTAAAGTTCATCAACGCAAAGGTCGAACTCTGCGTTAAAGTTTCGAACGCACAGTTCAGATCTGGCGTTTAAAGTTCATCAACGCAAAGGTCGAACTCTGCGTTAAAGTTTCGAACGCACAGTTCAGATCTGGCGTTTAAAGTTCATCAACGCAAAGGTCGAACTCTGCGTTAAAGTTTCGAACGCACAGTTCAGATCTGGCGTTTAAAGTTCATCAACGCAAAGGTCGAACTCTGCGTTAAAGTTTCGAACGCACAGTTCAGATCTGGCGTTTAAAGTTCATCAACGCAAAGGTCGAACTCTGCGTTAAAGTTTCGAACGCACAGTTCAGATCTGGCGTTTAAAGTTCATCAACGCAAAGGTCGAACTCTGCGTTAAAGTTTCGAACGCACAGTTCAGATCTGGCGTTTAAAGTTCATCAACGCAAAGGTCGAACTCTGCGTTAAAGTTTCGAACGCACAGTTCAGATCTGGCGTTTAAAGTTCATCAACGCAAAGGTCGAACTCTGCGTTAAAGTTTCGAACGCACAGTTCAGATCTGGCGTTTAAAGTTCATCAACGCAAAGGTCGAACTCTGCGTTAAAGTTTCGAACGCACAGTTCAGATCTGGCGTTTAAAGTTCATCAACGCAAAGGTCGAACTCTGCGTTAAAGTTTCGAACGCACAGTTCAGATCTGGCGTTTAAAGTTCATCAACGCAAAGGTCGAACTCTGCGTTAAAGTTTCGAACGCACAGTTCAGATCTGGCGTTTAAAGTTCATCAACGCAAAGGTCGAACTCTGCGTTAAAGTTTCGAACGCACAGTTCAGATCTGGCGTTTAAAGTTCATCAACGCAAAGGTCGAACTCTGCGTTAAAGTTTCGAACGCACAGTTCAGATCTGGCGTTTAAAGTTCATCAACGCAAAGGTCGAACTCTGCGTTAAAGTTTCGAACGCACAGTTCAGATCTGGCGTTTAAAGTTCATCAACGCAAAGGTCGAACTCTGCGTTAAAGTTTCGAACGCACAGTTCAGATCTGGCGTTTAAAGTTCATCAACGCAAAGGTCGAACTCTGCGTTAAAGTTTCGAACGCACAGTTCAGATCTGGCGTTTAAAGTTCATCAACGCAAAGGTCGAACTCTGCGTTAAAGTTTCGAACGCACAGTTCAGATCTGGCGTTTAAAGTTCATCAACGCAAAGGTCGAACTCTGCGTTAAAGTTTCGAACGCACAGTTCAGATCTGGCGTTTAAAGTTCATCAACGCAAAGGTCGAACTCTGCGTTAAAGTTTCGAACGCACAGTTCAGATCTGGCGTTTAAAGTTCATCAACGCAAAGGTCGAACTCTGCGTTAAAGTTTCGAACGCACAGTTCAGATCTGGCGTTTAAAGTTCATCAACGCAAAGGTCGAACTCTGCGTTAAAGTTTCGAACGCACAGTTCAGATCTGGCGTTTAAAGTTCATCAACGCAAAGGTCGAACTCTGCGTTAAAGTTTCGAACGCACAGTTCAGATCTGGCGTTTAAAGTTCATCAACGCAAAGGTCGAACTCTGCGTTAAAGTTTCGAACGCACAGTTCAGATCTGGCGTTTAAAGTTCATCAACGCAAAGGTCGAACTCTGCGTTAAAGTTTCGAACGCACAGTTCAGATCTGGCGTTTAAAGTTCATCAACGCAAAGGTCGAACTCTGCGTTAAAGTTTCGAACGCACAGTTCAGATCTGGCGTTTAAAGTTCATCAACGCAAAGGTCGAACTCTGCGTTAAAGTTTCGAACGCACAGTTCAGATCTGGCGTTTAAAGTTCATCAACGCAAAGGTCGAACTCTGCGTTAAAGTTTCGAACGCACAGTTCAGATCTGGCGTTTAAAGTTCATCAACGCAAAGGTCGAACTCTGCGTTAAAGTTTCGAACGCACAGTTCAGATCTGGCGTTTAAAGTTCATCAACGCAAAGGTCGAACTCTGCGTTAAAGTTTCGAACGCACAGTTCAGATCTGGCGTTTAAAGTTCATCAACGCAAAGGTCGAACTCTGCGTTAAAGTTTCGAACGCACAGTTCAGATCTGGCGTTTAAAGTTCATCAACGCAAAGGTCGAACTCTGCGTTAAAGTTTCGAACGCACAGTTCAGATCTGGCGTTTAAAGTTCATCAACGCAAAGGTCGAACTCTGCGTTAAAGTTTCGAACGCACAGTTCAGATCTGGCGTTTAAAGTTCATCAACGCAAAGGTCGAACTCTGCGTTAAAGTTTCGAACGCACAGTTCAGATCTGGCGTTTAAAGTTCATCAACGCAAAGGTCGAACTCTGCGTTAAAGTTTCGAACGCACAGTTCAGATCTGGCGTTTAAAGTTCATCAACGCAAAGGTCGAACTCTGCGTTAAAGTTTCGAACGCACAGTTCAGATCTGGCGTTTAAAGTTCATCAACGCAAAGGTCGAACTCTGCGTTAAAGTTTCGAACGCACAGTTCAGATCTGGCGTTTAAAGTTCATCAACGCAAAGGTCGAACTCTGCGTTAAAGTTTCGAACGCACAGTTCAGATCTGGCGTTTAAAGTTCATCAACGCAAAGGTCGAACTCTGCGTTAAAGTTTCGAACGCACAGTTCAGATCTGGCGTTTAAAGTTCATCAACGCAAAGGTCGAACTCTGCGTTAAAGTTTCGAACGCACAGTTCAGATCTGGCGTTTAAAGTTCATCAACGCAAAGGTCGAACTCTGCGTTAAAGTTTCGAACGCACAGTTCAGATCTGGCGTTTAAAGTTCATCAACGCAAAGGTCGAACTCTGCGTTAAAGTTTCGAACGCACAGTTCAGATCTGGCGTTTAAAGTTCATCAACGCAAAGGTCGAACTCTGCGTTAAAGTTTCGAACGCACAGTTCAGATCTGGCGTTTAAAGTTCATCAACGCAAAGGTCGAACTCTGCGTTAAAGTTTCGAACGCACAGTTCAGATCTGGCGTTTAAAGTTCATCAACGCAAAGGTCGAACTCTGCGTTAAAGTTTCGAACGCACAGTTCAGATCTGGCGTTTAAAGTTCATCAACGCAAAGGTCGAACTCTGCGTTAAAGTTTCGAACGCACAGTTCAGATCTGGCGTTTAAAGTTCATCAACGCAAAGGTCGAACTCTGCGTTAAAGTTTCGAACGCACAGTTCAGATCTGGCGTTTAAAGTTCATCAACGCAAAGGTCGAACTCTGCGTTAAAGTTTCGAACGCACAGTTCAGATCTGGCGTTTAAAGTTCATCAACGCAAAGGTCGAACTCTGCGTTAAAGTTTCGAACGCACAGTTCAGATCTGGCGTTTAAAGTTCATCAACGCAAAGGTCGAACTCTGCGTTAAAGTTTCGAACGCACAGTTCAGATCTGGCGTTTAAAGTTCATCAACGCAAAGGTCGAACTCTGCGTTAAATATATATATACATTATTTTATTTTATTTTTTTCTCCTCTTCTTTCACGTGAAGCCGCCGCATCCTCTCTTCTCTCTCCTCCTCTCTCTCCCTCTCTCGTTTCATCATCAACCTCGCCGCCACCCTCTCTCTCTTCCTCTCTCGTTCTCTCTCTTCCAGCTGCCACCTACTCCTCTCTCCCTCTTACTCCTCCCTCGCCACCTCGCACAAAACATAAAAAAAAAAAAAAAACAAACAATACCAAGCCGACGCCATTATCCTCTAACCAAAGCGACGCTCTACATCTTAGATCCCGACCCCGCCCTCCAAACCTCCGCCCTCCGATCACCACCTGAGCTCCGACCTCACCTCCATGGTCACGTCGTCCCCGCCCCTCCTCTAGTTCAGCACCGCCCAGCTCCTTGCTTGCCGCTGCCCCTTGCTCGTCGTGCCTCATCCACGCCGCCATTCAGCCTCATCGCCCGCCCTCCCTTCCCCAACCAGCCTTACACCACCACTCGCCTCCATCTGCGCCTCTCATCCCGCCGACCCCCTATCCAAATCCGCTTGAACTCAGTCTTCGCCGCCTCCATCCCCTCCTCTTCCTGACCATCACCACCTTTCTCCCAGATTCGCCCCTCGGATCTACTCCTCAGTGTCGCCATGTCCGCCGACAGTATCCCTGCCCGACATCCTCTCCCCACCAGATCTACCACTCGTCACCGTCATCCCCACTGTAGTAGAGACAACGCCTTCCTCGACCCAGTCCCATAGTGCCGTCGCCTTCCCTTCAAATCCGTCGCGCCATATCCCAATGACACTCGTAGGCAAGATTCCTCTTGCTTATTGACATGTCATTTTAATATTCATATATGTTATTATTGATTACATAGATTAGTTGTAATATAATTATCTGCATAGGATTGTTTGATGAAGAATATTAAATATATCATAGTAATATGATAAATAGCATTTTAGAATAATTATAATGAATTAAAAGAATTTAGTTCGACAAAAGAATCATTTTTAGATAATTATAATAATTTAAAGGAATTTATTTTGGAAAATGAATTATTTTAGATTAATTATTAAGAGATAATTTAAAATGAATTAATTTAGAAAAAGATTATTTTCTAAATTATGTAGACGTTGTTTATGATTTATAATTCTTAATTTTGATTATCTGATATACCATGATATTATTGCACATGATTAGTTGCATTGATTGTTCCTTGTTGTGATTGAGAATCGTTAGAAGTTTATGACTGTAGTGACCTGTGTGACATGAATAAGACCTAGAGGCTTGTGTGTTGTTGACTTAGAAATACAAGAGATGTTGGGGGTGGGAAAGTCTCTGTTCATGTAATCGGATAAGGCTGTTGATATATCTTCCAGGCTCGCACCAGTGGATCGGTGTCGCCACTGGGATTAGTTTGTTGGGTCAAAGTGGATCGGTGTCGCTACTTTGGTCTGTGAATTTGATATTCACCTGAGTCGGCTTGAGTTCAGACCAGGTCGAAGTCAGATTGCGTGTAGTCCTACTGGATACATGTAGGAGATTTGTGAATAGACAGTTATCCGATAATATGAATGTTAACTCTGTGTGAGATGTGAACCAATGACCTATTATAGGATGACTAGTTACATGACCTCGTTTCTTATCTAAGTATGAATTCTTGTGAGATGTAGGCCAGTTGTATTTCTTTTCATACATAGATCGGGATTAATATTTAATTATCTACAATTTGAGACATATGGTTTATACATGAGGGTTTCCTTGTTGTAGATTTTTAAGTATTAATTCCATCTAGTTATATGACCTTGTTACTTAGATGATTATTCTGATCGCTAACTGCATGATCGACTTGTTACTTGGTTGATTTTCTTGGATTCTTCTGATTATTATATTCTAGTGATAGATTGCATTTAGATTATTAGTATTCCAGTAGCATGCTTCTATTATTATTATTACTTTTCTTCCGTTCGGGGCCATTCTCACCAGAATTTTCTCTCGTTTTGAGGTTGATTTATCAAATGAAATCACCATCAAAATCCTTCCCTTCTTTGTTGTTTCCGCTCTTCATAGGATGGACATACCTTCTACCCAATTTGAATTAAATAGAGATCAAGCTCGTGTCCCTAAACCCTCTGATTCTAAGTCCCTTGAAGAGTCTTCCTATTCTGCATCTAGCTCTGGAGATAGTGGTCACTCCTCCCGCTTTCCAAATTATGCTAAGAATCTTTTTACTGAGATGTCTGAGTATTATTATGATAGTAGGAGGAGATTTGAGGGCCTTGAGAGAGGTCAAACTGACATTAGGAAGGAGATTGCTGATATTAGGAGCCAAAATGAAGCTGACGTGGCTCGCTTAGAGAATAGACTTGATGATATTGTTAGGATGCTGCAGAACCCTTCTCATCCCCCGGGTCCAGGACCATATGAAGATTGGTTTTATTTTATTTTTATTTGATGAGCTTTGTTTTTTCTATGGTTTGTGTTGAATGATATATGGTTGTTTTTTTGTGTGTGTTGAACAAAATGTAATCGTTGTAAACACTTTTTGGTCATTAGTCTACATTTGCACTTATATATCATGCTCATATTTCTCTGTGTGGCAAATGTATGTATGAGTTGTCTTTTTTATCTTGCCTTTTATGAATTTGTAGAAGTTATACAGGGGGAGAAATCTCATTTTGTTTATTCTCACCCATGCATATAGGTAGTGGGAGCTTTTCGCTTTCCTATTTCTTTTATATCCCCGTTTTTGATGTTGTCAAAGTGGGAGAAAAATGCGAGCACGATATTAGTTTTATGATTTTTGGTAAATTATTTGTTATCATAAAAAAGGGGGAGATTGTTGGCCTTTTTCTTTTGAGGATGATTTTACAAACAATTTATGACTAATATTAGTTTTAGTCTTTTGTGTTTGTTCATGTTATATCCATGTGCATTATATCTCAAATGAAGCTATTATCTAGTTAAAGATACAAGTAAGCTAGCTTCTCATTCTACCTTGGGCATACTTTATAGGATTTATATATATTGTGTGCAATTCTTCAAGCTCAATTCTTCACACACATATATTTATGATTTTTCTCAAAACATAGGTGTTTTTATGCAAATTCTATATAAATATGTTTTGCACTATATAAATATCATAAACATCTTTTATTAAGTCCATAAAACATTTCACAAGTTTTCAAAACTTGTTTTGGGTTGAATATAAAAAATCACATGTTTACACAAACATGTATTTTAGTGCTTTTGCAAAATACAGTGATTTTACAAATGATAAATGCAAATTAAAAATTTCTTTTTCCAACATGCTTATAATCATGTTTATAAACTTTTCCCAATGTTTTATATTTTTTAGAATTTATTTACTATTTTTAAAGCACTTCAAAAGTCAGTTTTTAAACATGTACTGTCCTTGTGCATGTTCATAAGTCGACTTATAGGGTTAGATAAGTCGACTTATGAACTGCTCTTGGATTTGTATTTTTCTTTTGCTGAGTCGACTCATAAAAGTTATAAGTCGACTTATATGTAGTAAGTCGACTTATGCCTCTTTATAAGTCGACTTATGATCTGTTTTCCTGTTTGTTGTTTTTGTATACTGAGTCAACTTACAACTGAAACAAGTCGACTCATAAGACATAAGTCGACTTATAAGTCAACTTATGAACTAGCCGTTGCACAATAACGGCTAGTTTCTTGTTTTTGATTATTTTAATGTTTTAGGGTATTTTTGGTAATTTCTTGAGCTGATTTCTTTCACCCTATAAATACCCTTTGCTATAAATATTTACAATTAGCCAAGGGGAGTTTTAAACAAGTTTTAAAAGAGTTTAAAGTTTGTTTATGTTTGTTTCAAGTTGTGTTTGTTTTTACAAAGAGGAGCTTACAACGTTGTTTGAGGAATTCATCCTCAACTCTTCTTTATCAACTCTTTGTGTTTATAGAGAAGTTTTTTTCTAACTCATTTATCTAGCATTTATTCTTGATTTTCATATCTATATTATTGCTAGTTTATTCTTGAGTTTGATTTTATTTGTACTCAATTATCACACACTTCCCTATTGATCTTTTAGTATTTCATACACTATATATTTGAGTTGTCATGAGTGATATTGTGAGTGTGAGCTTAATTGAGTTCTCATCCATTGTTGAGAACAAACATTTGTATTTGAGCCTTATTGTGAGTTTAACATTGTATTACACTTGTACACCGAGAGGAGTGTGTGGTGAGAGACGAGGTCGATTCCAAGAGGAGTGACGTCGTTTGTAAAGCCTAGAAAGAGGTTGTAAATACGAGCACTTGAGGAGGAGGACATGAGCTAGGCCAACACTTAAAGGGTGTAAAGTGTGTTTGCATTGTGTGTATTATAATAATTTATTAGTGAGTGTTGAAAACCGATTGTGAATGTTTTCGGTGATCGTTGGAAAACCGATTGTGGTAGTGGATTCTCCTCCGGATTGGGGAGCGGAAACGTAGGTCGGAAGGACCAAACTCCGTGATTATTTTCTTGTGTTTGCATTGGTTATTTTCCCACTATCTTGTTTATATTGTTTCATGTCTATTTCACCCTTATGTTAATTACATATCCTTGTACATATAAGTTATTGAATATTATACTTGCTAGGATATTTGTCAATAAGTTTTTAATTGATATTAAATTGGATTAGATTATCATTAACCCTATTCACCCCCCCTCTAGGGTGTTTTTCATGGATAATGATCATGAAAAAGTTTGTTGATGAAGGGAATTGCTTTAGACTTTGTCAAGTCAAAGGACAACACATCAGATCCTTTTATACAAGTACTTGAGTTGCCACTGGTGTTTGTAGAAAAAAATACAAGAAAATTGAGAATACAGTTTGTATTAATCTCCCTAACTGACTTAGGAAAAAAAATAAATACAATCACTCTTTGCAATCTCTCTTTGCAATCTCTCTCTAACTGACTAAGAAAAAGAAATTACAACTCTTCTTTATCGATTTCTCGATTTACAAAAGAGAGAAGGAATTGACGAAGATCCTTCCCTTTGTTTAAAATTGGGTTCTTCTTGGTGGTGATGGGAGCTTGAATCTTGTATCCCGTTGACGATCCGAGCACTTTGCTTTATAAAACGTTGTCTACTCTTGACTTTACATCGGGAATAACCTGCAAGGTAAGTTTAGAACTCTAAAACGAGTTTAAGAACTCTGCAAAAGAGTTGATTTCAGAAAGGAGATTTGATCCTTTTTTTCTGAAATAAGCTAAACAACCTATTTTAAAGTTCCTCAACCGAAAATGGTTCGAAAGCCAAGCTAAAACCTCTCAAAAGCTTCAACTAAAGCCAATCAAAGATGATCCAAAAGAGGATGCCTCTTCAGCTAAATTCTCAGCTATTTATAGGCTTTTAGGTGTAACTAACCCCTTAATTCGCTCCATAATAGGGGCTTAATGGCCCCATTATGTGAAAAGATGGTTTTGAAACCGTTCAAATCGTGTTTGAAATGGTCAATACGAGGATCGCATTCTGGAGCCAGCCTCGCATTCAGCTCTGTGAAACATGGAGGTGAGCCTCGCATTTGAAGTTTAGAACGCGAAGTTTTGAACCTCACGTT
Organism: Asparagus officinalis; assembly: GCF_001876935.1. Classification (NCBI taxonomy): domain Eukaryota; kingdom Viridiplantae; phylum Streptophyta; class Magnoliopsida; order Asparagales; family Asparagaceae; genus Asparagus; species Asparagus officinalis. Next base: position 2,042,426 of record NC_033797.1, read on the forward strand.
TGGAGTTTGGAACGCGGAGGTGAGCCTTGCGTTTTGGAGTTAAAACACGGGGATGACCCTCGTGTTTTCGAATTGAAATGCGGGGGTGACCCTCGCGTTTTAGAGCTGAAACGCGGGGATGACCCTCGTATTTTGCTTTAAATAGACTGTTAATTGTAATCTCTTTCTTTGAGTATTGCAAGGATCTTCATCTTGTAATCATTACATTTAGCTCTTTGAAATGTGAGAGTCGTCAATTTGTAACTCTCGTCTGTTGTTGTGAAAGTCATCAGGTTGTAACTTTCATCTGTTGTCCCGAAAGTCGTCAGATTGTAACTTTCGTTTGTTGTGGTGAGAGTCATCAATTTGTAACTCTCATTGGTTAATGTGAAAATCATCAGATTGTAACTTTCATCATCAGTGCTTTGTGGGGATCAGCTATATGTAGTAATTTTTAGACAACCTACAAAACTCCCTCCAAAGTTTTTGAAAGTTTGCGGTTAAGTGGAACAAAATTTTGAAATACTTTGGATCTCGATTTTGATCTTGGAACTGTTGATTCCTCATCATAGAAGACTTGTTCACTACATCCATTTCGAATGTATCATGAACTTGGTTGAAGGGATTTGCTACGCAAGACCCGTGCAAGGGTGAGCGCCATGCTTCTGCTTTTGAAATGCGGAGGCGAGCCTCGTGTTTAGCTTCTGAAACACGGAGGTGAGCCTAACGTTTGGCTTCTGAAATGCGGAAGTGTGCCTTGTGTTTGGCTTTTGAAACGTGGAGGTGAGCCTTATGTTTGGCTTTTGAAACACAGGGATAGACCCTCGTGTTTTTGAATTTGAACGCAGGGATGGACCCTCGCGTTTTGAAATTAGAATGTGGGGATGGAGCCTCGCGTTTTGGAATTTGAACGCGGGGATGAACCCTCGCATTTGGAATCTGGAACGTGGGGATGACCCTCATGCTTTGACAATGAACACTTGTCATTTTGTTAAAAAGAATTAACAAGTTCATGAGGGTTTAACTGTAAGAGGTGTGGTGTTAACATAACAATCATTTATGGACTTATCATCCTATTAGGGAGGATTGATAAGCTAATTACATCGTCAGAGGTGTAATGCTAACTTGACGATTATTTGTGAACTTATCACCCTATTGAGGATGGTTGATAAGTTGATTTTGTCATCAGAGGTGTAATATTAACATGATGAAATTTTTTAGAACTTATCGCTATATTGAAGAGAGTTGATAAATTAATTTTATCATCAGAGGTGTAGTGTTAACTTGACGATAAGAAGATATTTGATAGAGGTGTAATGTTAACGTGCCAAATGGGATGGCCGATAGAGGTGTAACCAGTCGGTTGAATCAAACTGATAGAGGTGTAATATTAACATATCAGGTTTGAAAGATTTATCGTTTTATTGAAGAGAGTTGATAAATTAATTTTATCATTAGAGGTGTAGTGTTAACTTGATATTTTTTGATGGACTTATCACTCTATTGAAGAGAGTTGACAAATTGATTTTATCATCCGAGGTGTAGTGTTAACTTAATGATTTTTGGTGGACTTAGCACTCTATTGAAGAGAGTTGATAAGTTAATTTTATCATCAGAGGTGTAGTGTTAACATGATAAGATTTTTGATGGACTTGTGATATGAACAAGATTTTTGTGGACTTATCACTCTATTGAAGAGAGTTGATAAGTTGATTTTATCATCAGGGGTGTAATGTTAACATGATGAGATTTTGTGGACTTGCCATCCTATTGGAGAGGATTGACAAGTTGACTTTATCATCAGAAGTGTAATGTTAACCTGATGATAGTTTGTGGACTTATCGCTCTATTGAAGAGAGTCGATAAGTTGATTGTTAGAGGTGTAGTGTTAACCTGACAGGGTTGTGTTACTATTTGAGAAATCTCACAGAGGAGGATTGATAAGTTCATTTAGCTTGGAAGGCTTGTTATATTAAGAATGAGATAAGCTGAATTCGAACTCTGTGGGGACATGTAGAGATTTTGACTGCTAGAGGTATATTATTAACTTGACAGGATTGCGTTGCGATTTGAGCAACTTTTTAGACTTATCATCCTATTGAATATGATTGATAAGTTTATTTTGGTGGTGATGTATGCTAAAGTGCTTATACTGTTAGAGGTGTATTGTTAACTTGCCAATTTTGAGAATTCGTTATTCTGTTCGAGAAATAATAAATAATCAACCCCCAGTCTTGACTAAGACTTAGCAGGGGACGAAGGGAGCTTCATGATTTTCATGGGTAATATTTCTTAAGAAATTTCCTGTTAATTGACATCATGAGCCTATCACCATTTTAATTAATGAAGCGATAAGCTCCACTCAAGTAGATTGACTCTACTATGAAGAGTCCTTCCCATTTGGGATTAACTTCATCGGGAAAGATTTTTTCAGGTGACAGAGGTGTTTTGTTGAACATGACAACTTAAAAGATTCGTTACTCTTAATCCAATAGATTCCAAGTAACCAATCCCCAGTCTTGAACGAGTTCAATTTCTCTTTTTAGACTTAGTAGGGGAGAGAAAGGGGGTCTCATGATTTTTATGGGTAACATTTCTTAAAAAATTTCCTATTAATTGGCATCATGAGCCTATCACCTTTCTGATTAATGAGACCGTAAGATCCGTTCGAGTAGACTAACTCTACTACAAAGGGACCTTCCCATTTGAGATTGAATTTCTCTTTTGCCTTATGCTTCATAACCATAGGTCGTCTGACTACTAAGACGGGATCACCTTTCTTGAAGATTCTTTCCTTGACCTTTCTGTTGTAGGCTTTTGAGATTTGAGCTTGGTATAACTCTATCTGTTGTTGGGCTTGAAACGACTTGCAAGGCCATTAGTTTGGTGGATAATATGTCGTCGATATGACACTTTGGACTCTAAGCTTGCTACAGAATCTCTGGAAACCGTGGACGACGAATTGAGTTCCATTGTCATGGACTATTCATCTTGGTATGCCAAAGCGGTAGATGACGTGATGAATTTGAGTTTGATCACATTCAAAGTCTTGACTTCTTTCAAAGGAATTGCTTCTACGCACTTGGAGAAGTAATCGGTTATTGCTAAGATAAACTAATGTCCTTTGGATGTTGGCGGGGAGATGGGTCCAATGATATCTATTCCCCACATCTCGAATGATCAAGGTGAAAATGTTGGATGTAAATTCCTTGGTGCTTATTGGATGAAGTCACCATGGATTTGTCATGCGTGTCACCGTCGAGCATAAGCGATGATGTCTAACATCATTTTTGGCCAATAATAGCCAAGTCTTCGGAGTCGATCCCCTAATTTAGCTCCAGACTAATGAGTTCCACACATTCCTTCATGCGCTTCTTTGAGGGCTTCTGGCGCTTCTTTCTGTAGAAAGGTATCGATGAAGAATTCCATCATGCGATTTTCGATATAACATTTGAGAAGCTACATTGTAATGAAATCGAAGGGCCTTCCATTTAATGGAAGCCACTTCTTTGAGATCATCGGGTAGTATGTCATATGAGACATAATTGATGAATGGGAATCGCCAATCCCTTCGTTCGAGACCTGCCGAAGTTCCGCAGATGATCTCTGCTGTTGTCTCTTCTGCATAATCATCTAGAGGAAACTTAGGGTGATATAAGTCATGACTTGCGATGAATATTTTTGCCCCTGCCTTCTATGGTAATGATGATAAAGTTACGAGCGAGGCTAAAGCATCTGCATATGCATTTTGTTGGTGCAGAACGTATTCGATAAAGAAGCTTTCAAACTTTTAGTCTAACTTTAACGCTGCAAAGTGATATGAGAGCAAATCCTCATTGCACACTTCATCTTCTCCTTGGACTTGATTTACGATGAGTTGAGAATCATCATAAGCTCCAAGGTGTCGAATATTGGTTTCCTAGGCCAATTGCATTCCTAGTAGCAAGATATTGTACTCTGCTACATTATTGGTACATGGATCGGTTAAAGAAAATCTTCTTGGGATCACATGACCAATTAGGGATACAAATACAACCTCCACTCCAGCTGTAATTCTTCCGTAAGATCGTGCTCTTGATGCACCACCAAAAAACAATTTCCATGCTTGCTTGACTTTTGCTTGTTGGGTCGTGCAAGCTTCTGCTATCTCGTTTGAGAGATCTGGTACAAGATAGTCAGCTAAGACACCTACTAGGGCTTGTCCTTTAATAGCCTTTTGAGGAATAAATCACATTATTACGATAGAAGTATTACTTATTTTGCAAGACTACAGTTCAATGAAGATGGTCTCGTCATGAGCATCTTCAAGGGATTTACCTTGGATGTAACGAACGCCAAGGTTAGGATCCATGCACAAGAGTAGACTAAATATTGCTTTAAGTTTAGCATTTTAGGACGCACAACAACTCAAACATTTTTGCAACAATCAGGAAAGTTCTAATTCCTTGCCTTGTTTTCCCCATTGTTCTAACATTCTTAAAGCAAAATTTTCAATCTCATAATGGATCATGCAATAACTATGGGAACTGATTACTTGAAACTCGAGAATTTTGATGGAACCGATTTTAATGCTTGGTGATGCAAGGTGATCTTTAGGATGCATCTCCTAAAGATTTATTATGTTGTCTTCGAAGACAAATTGACATTAAGAAGGATGATATAACCGACAAAGCAAACTAGGACCACGATAACACCTTCTGTAGGAGTTATCTCCTCAATTGTCTTTCTGTTCATGTTGCAGATGTTTACACTTACCAAGCCCCTGTAAAGCAAATCTGTAGTGCATTAGAGTAGCAATAAAAGACGAGGAGAAGCTTTCCTATACACATCTCATTGACAAGTTTCTTAACCTTAAGTTCGAAGATGATAAAGAGGTTTTACCTAAAGTTAGGGAACATGAAAAACTTGTCATGAACTTAAAAGATGAGAAGAACGATCTTTGAGACACCTTCATCACCAATGCCATCATTAACAAACTCCCTCCTTCATGGATGTCTTTCTCAATGGATATTCATAGAAAAAATACACAAGTTTTATTAGAAGACTTCAAGAGGTTCATCTGGATTGAGGAAAAAATCAGAACTCGCACTAAAAATGAGTTGCTCGTTAAGCAAAATGCATCAGCTAATATGGTGTCTACCGAACCCGTCCACAACTTCAATAATAATAAATAAAATAATTTGCTCCAAAGAACCAGTATGCAAAAGAAGGGGTTGATGAAGAGTGCCCAGTGCTTCAATTGTAGGAAGAAGGCCCACTTTGCAAAAATATGCAATGCACAAAAGAACGTAGACAACATCAAATATATTGCTGAAGTCAAACATATTGAAGAAGTTCAAAACATTGTGGCGACGCTTTCTTGGAGGACAAATTCTCTTAACACTTTTGAATGGTGGTTAGATAAACACTACACATTATGTTCGCATTGACAGGAGCCTTTTTATTTATTATGTTCCTACTAGTGAGAACGCATCAACGGCTAATCACTCTGTTGCAAAAGTCCTTGGAATTAAGACATTGGTGATAACCCTTACTTCTAGAAAGGCTCTAACTCTGAAGAATGTGAAGCTTGTTCCATCAATTGTAAAAAAAATCTTATATCTAGAAGTCTACTTGATGATGCTAGAATGCGACTATATCTATGTCCTATCAAAAAGTTTATTTTGGTAATAATTATCATATGGATGGAATATATAAAATAAGTATTGTAAACTCTATCTTAGTTATTAATGAAGTTTATATTTCTACACACTCTTCTTCTCTTTGGCATCATAGACTTGGTCACTTTGATTATAGAGAAAATATTTAACATGAATAAATTAGGACTTCTGTCCAATTGTGGAGGGTGATAAACCAAGTCAATATGAAGTTTGTGTGCAAACCAAGATCGTAAGAAAACCTTTTCATAGTGTCATAAGAAGTACACAATTAGTAGAGCTAATTCACTACAACACTTGGGATTTCAAAAGTTTTATTATCACAGGAGGCATGAAATTGTTCATTACTTTCATTGATGACCATTCTCAATATTGTCATGTTTACTTATTAAAAGCAAAAGATAAAGCCTTTAGTAAGTTTATGGAGTTTAAAACTCGAGTAGAGAAATAACTCAGTCACCTAGTTAAGAAGCTTAGAAGTGATAGAGGAGGAGAATATCGATCTAATGACGCAGAAACCTATTTCAAAGAACATGGGATAGTTGCTGAGGCAACAGTTTTCTATTCGCCACAATCCATTGGGATAGTAGAGAGGAAAAATCAAACTCTAACAGAGATGATAAACTCATTGCTTATAATGCTTATTACCTCTGGTCTTCTAAATGCTATAGGGAAGATGCATTATTAATGGAAAATTAGATTTTAAATTGGGTACCATATTCTAAATTCGATATAACACCCCATGGTTTGGTTATCCGACTTCTTTAAATATTCTTAAAGTGTTGGGGTGTCTTGCCTATGTTAAAATATTTGATATCAGACGATCAAGATTAGAACAAAAAATGATTAAATGTATCTTTCCAGGAATTGCTAAAGTTAGTGATGCAAGTAGGTTCTTAGATCTAGATACCAACTCAATTATTGAAGCTTGAGATGCAGCATATTTTTAGGATAAATTTATCAAAGATAAAAATTTATCACTCAAAGAGATAGCAGAGAACGTTGAATCAACTCCGGCGACACTAGAAGAACCTACCACTTTGGAGGCTCTATTCAAAATGAGGAAGCTACTATATCAAAAGAAGTTTCAAAGCCTCTTGTCAACCGGATGAGAAAGGTAAAAGATTTTGGTGATTACTTCTTTATATACATTGTAGAAGATGATCCTATAACTTTTCATGATGTTATGAGATCCAAAGATGCATTATTACAGAAAGAAGTTGCAGAAGGTGAGATGAATTCCCTTCTTCAAAATTACACTGTGGGGCGTAAAATGGTCCTCCTAGGATTTGTATTGATAAGAGTGACTTATTACAAATCAAGAATCAAATTATAACAGAAGCGAAGAGAATGCTCTTCTTGTTTAATCTGGGTTCTTCGGTAGCGATAAGATGTCTCCCTCGAATGCTTGTGTCGAGTTTGCTTCCCTTGGACGATTCGAACAAAGTTGCGGTTGAGTTTTAGTACAAAGTAGAAGCTCGGTGGGATGATCTTCCTCGCATGGTAGAAGCTCTTGGTTGAGTTTGATCAACTAAGGCCAAACAATGGCTTGTGCTTGTAGGCTAAAAATGCCAAGATCTCGAGGTTCGGTCTTTTTCTCTTGAGGAGTCAAACGAGACTGACAATGAGCTTCGTCACGTGGTAGAAGCTTGATCAAAGTTGAGTACCCGAGCCAAGAATCAATGACCGACCGCCCAAGAAGTGCTTGGGTTTGGTTCTCTTGAAACTCCCTCAAGAGTTCCAAGAATGCCAAGATGGAGAGGTGGAAAGTGTCCAACCTTCTCCTGTTGTCCGGCAAGCCCCTGAGGTGGAAAATGATAAGAGTAAGAGAAGATCAAGGACCAACTGCCCAAGCAATGCTTGGGCTCGGTTCTCTTGAAAGCCAAAGTCAGGCTGCCCATAGTGTTGTTTCTTCTTCGTGCAAGACCAAAGAAGAGCCTCTAGTAGCTAGACCAAGAGAGAGCCAGCCACAAGAGATTAAAGATACCAAGCACTTCTCAAAAGAAGAAGGCCGACCTCTGGTCCAAGGACCTCCCTCATGTAGCCCAAAGTGGCTTATATACATCTAAGGAGAGTCGTGGCCACTCCCTCAAATCATGGGGGAGTGGGTGTACCCACTCCCTTAAATTATAGGAAGTGACTATTCCCATGTTGGGTATGGTCATGAGGATAACCAATCCTTTAAATCAAGGGAAGTGACTGCTCCCATACCTTAAGTGGGTAGTCTTAGCAAGCTAGCACTTACAAGCATGCTGGCGAGTTCGGCGAGCTTATACGCGGGCTGAATCCTTAGGCGAGCTTGACTCGTGTGGGAGAGTCAAGCATGCAGGCGAGTAGGCGAACGAACAAAAACCCCACTACAGGCGAACCTCATAGGCAAGGCAGTGTAGGCAAGTCTCATAAGTGAGGCCATGTAGGCGAGCTTCAAGCCATCAGGCGAGCTTGGCCTTCAGGTGAGCCTGGGTCATGCAGGCGAGCCTCATAGGTAAGGCGGTGCAGGCGAGCCTCGTAGGCGAGGCCATGCTGGCGAGCTTCAATCCATCAGGCAAACTTGGCCTTTAGGCGAGCCTGGGTCATGCAGGTGAGCTCCAAGGTGTTAGGTGAGCTTGGCCTTTAGTTGAGCTTGGCTCATGCAGGTGAGCTTCAAGCTGTTAGGCAAGCTTGGTTATATAGGCGAGCTTCCAGCTATCAGGTGAGCTTGGCTTATGCAGGCGAGCTTCTAGTTGTTAGGCGAGCTTGGCCTTCAGGCGAGCTTGGTAGGCGTTGCTGTGTAGGCGAGCAAACCTCATTTAGGAAAGCTTAAAGCTTCAAGCCTTTAGGAGAGCTTGCTCTTCAGGCGAGCTAAACTCCTTTGCAGGCGAGCTCCAGGTCATGCTAGGAAGAACATGCCATAACCTTCAAACTGTAAGTCAGAATTGAATGAATTATATATAAAAATCGACTATCTTTATGAGATAGAGCTGACCAAACCAATCAAAGTTTGGTTTTCCACTATTCATTTTGTCGAATTCCCTCCGGTTTGAGAGATATCAGCATTTTTTGTCTGCTTTGTGAAGTCAAGCATTCAGGCGAACTTGACTTTTAGGTGGGTCTGACTTTGTTCTGGTGGGTCTGACATTACTCAGATGGACCGTTGAGTTCTTTGCTTATTCTAAGTTGCTGTACAGGGATAAAGGCAATTTTTATTACCTACAAAACCCCCTCCAAAGTTTTCAGACTCAAATTGGGTTGCATGGGGTCTGGAATACTTTGGATCTTAAGACCTGTAACATGTCCGCCATTCAGATGAAATGAGGGGCCTTTTAAAGATCTTGGTAAAATTTAACTCTTCACTCACAGCTAATGATCACCAACTAGGATTTTTAGCAAACCCTCAGCTATCAACGAGTTTGATTTACCTTTACCAATTACCATTTGAATCGGGCTAGCCATACTATTCCCCTCAGTATGATGAATTGTTGAGAAGTTTCTTTTAGACGTAATGCTAAGATTTCTTCTCTACCCTTAGCCATTTGAGGTGTAGGGTTGGGTTAATTATGACCGTTAAGTCGTAACTAGGTTAGGTTATGCTATTAAATATTAATAACTTAGCCTAACCTAAACAATCATCAGTGTGTGTGACCAAGATAGGGTCCAAATAGCGATTCACCACTTGGTGGATCGCTGTTCGGAATGAGGGGTCAATAGGGCACATCGTTTGGTAGGCTGATATCGACGAATAACGTCATTTGCGAGAATGACGGTGTTCGGGTAATCAAATCATTCAGAAATGTCAGAGTATGATGATTGGTTCATATAGTAGCCATCGCGTGGTAGGCTACTACCCATCGATTGTTCTAAAAAATATTAGAACACTCGGAATGGACCAGGTCGTTTAGGGACATATAAGTGTGACGATTGATCAAACAATACCATTTGTGGGAATAACACAGTCGACCATCAGATATGATCATTAATATGATAGTTTTATGGGCCCACCATACTATCAGAGAGGATTGGTGAGGGGTTTTATCAGAGGTTTAGTATTAACATAACGAGATTGTTGCGATCGGAGCCACTTTGAGGACTTACCATCCTATTGAAGAGGATTGATAAGTTAATTTGTCAGAGCTGTAATGTTAACGTAATAGGAATGTCGCGATCGGAGCGACTTTGAAGACATGTCATCTTATTGAAGAGGATTGATAAGTGGATTGTCAGAGGTGTAGTGTTAACATGACATGATTGTCGCGATCGGAGCGACCTTGAGAACTTATCATTCTATTAAAGAGGATTAATAAGTTGATTGTTAGAGGTGACTGTTAACATGACAGGATTGTCGTGATCGGAGAGACTTTAAGAACTTATCATCCTATTGAAGAGGATTGACAAGTTGATTGTCAGAGGTGACTGTTAACGTGATGGAATTATTGCGATTAGAGCGAATTTGAGGACCTACCATCCTATTGAAGAGGATTGGTAAGTTAATTTACCAGAGATGACAGTTAACGTGATAATAGGAGTGGGCCCGTTGTCCTGCTGGAGAGGATCGACATGGAAAATTTGGAGGGGACTATCAGAGATAATCATTAACATGATAAATTTTATGGACCCATCATCCTGTTGAAAAGGATCGACGGGGTAAATGTACTATAGAGGTGATCATTAACGTGATAGATTTTATGGACCCACCATCCTGTTGACTAGAATTGGCGAGGGAATTGTACTATCAGAGGTGACCATTAACGTGATAGATTTTGTGGTGGAGACATCTCGCTTATCGAAAGGGGATTCCGGTTTTGGTCCTAACTGTAGGAAGGTTTGACCGAGTGGGGAGCTTTGAATGACCCTAACTATTTAAAGGTTTGGTCATTCGATTTGAAAGTGGACCTCTCGTTCGTGGAAGGAATCGAAAGGGGATTTTGGTTTTGGTCATAACTGTAGGAAGGTTTGACCAAAAGGGGTTTGGAATGATTCTAACTGTTCAAAGATTTGATCTTCCAATTTCAAAATGGACCTCTCGTTCGTGGAAGGAATCGAGAGGGGATTTTGGCTTTGGCCCTAACTATAGGAATGTTTGACCAAAAAGGGTTTTTGGAAGGTAGGAAGGAATGAAATCTCTACCTTGGTTGCCCTCGTGGGAGGTGGAGGTTGAACTCCTCTTTTGTGCCAACACATTGCTTGATGGTCCTTCGCACAGTTTCCTTTAGAAGCCTATGGATAAGTACTTCTTCAGAAGTTTTCCATTGGTAGGCCTTCACTCTTGTTGTTGTTTTGATTGACAAGGTGATGGGCCATATTCGGGTAGACCGTCTTCACTACGATGGGTATGAAGTTGCCATCGGATGTAGGTCCTCCCGCCGTCGGTGCGACATTGTTTGGCATAGGAAACAACGTCATTGTTTGCGTTAACAATTATTTTATTTGCTGAACTCATTACAAATCGTTTATCCAATACAATAAATTCAAAGAAGTAAGCCTTTTTATAAGACCTCTTGTTACAAACAAATAACCTCCTAGAAACATACACAGAGGATATTTATCACTTGCTGCTTGTGTGGGATCTTTGTCTGTACCGGGGGTGCGTTAGCCCGTGGACAACCGAATCACAGATCCAAGTTAAATCATTAAGAATGCTTAAGGTTGATGTTTTGTTTTAGAAATAAGGCTAGAAGTAAATATCTCAGTAAAGTAAGATAAAACACTCTTCTTAAGATTAAGTCAAAGCTTAGATCTCTAGGAAACGTCGAAGGCTCTTGGAAGTGCTTGAAATTGATGAAGACTCTTTATCTTTTGCTCAAAATTCACCAAATTGCTCAAGTCTCGACTCTCTCTGCCTTCTTTTCATGCATATGGATGATAGGGAAACATTTATAGTCCCTAGAAGCAGTTACTGAAGGTAGAAAATCAAAACAAAGCCCACTTAACAGTCCCCAATTTCCGAGACACATTCCGTGTCTTGGAAAAAGGGGTTCTACCAGCCAGTTTTGTAACTAGCATTCTCACCTTTAAATGCCATTATCTATTTAGTTATGATCAGACTTTTCTTTTGTAACGGTCCTCCCACGTTCACACACGATCCCCAGCAGTTATGAAGCCACGTGGATCGCACAAAACCTAAGAAAATCGTCAACGGAAGTGTGAAACTCCCCCATAGTTTTCGAGACAGTTTTCATGTCTTGGAAACTATGGGTTGTCTAATAGTTTCTGAGATACATTCCCTGTCTTGGAAACTATGAGCAATCTTGTAGTTTCCTAGACACTTTTCGTGTCTCGGTTGAAGAAAATAGTTTGTATTATCTTTGGTATTTTGACTCTAACTCTCTTGTCCAATCTCATAATGAGATAATTCAAGTTGCATTGGAAAACTGATGAAGAGACCTACAACTTTTGTCTTTTAAGCTTTTTTAGAATCGAATCATATCATGGCCGAAATGTGCAAGACACTATTAGTGTCTCGCAAGTGCGATACAGTCTGGGCTGTCTCGAGTATTTTGGCTCTAACTCTCTCGGCCGATCTCAGAATAAAGTAATTCAAGATACATTAGAAAGCTGATGCAGAGACCTACAACTTCGAAAGACACACATAGTATAGGCGAGACACACATGGAGCAATCTTGTAGTTTACTAGACACTTTTAGTGTCTCGGTTGAAGAAAATAATTTGTACTACCTTCGATATTTTGGCTCTAATTCTCTCGTCCGATTTTGGAATGAAGTGATTCAAGATGCATTAGAAATCTGATAAAGAGACCTACAACTTCCTATAGATGAGACACACATGATGTGGGCAAGACACACATGATGTGGGCAAGACATACATGGTGTTTTGCCCCTTGTGGGCGAAACACAACTCCTGACTGAGTTGTTTCTTCGTTGTTTTATCATTTCGCGCATTCCTTTACTTCCCCCTTGGCATCGAATAATCCTCTTTGACTTAGATGATGACGTTTATCATCTTCTCTTAATCTAGAGCTATGTGTAGGAACCTATAGGTAATTTTGACGTTTACAGATACCCCCTCCAAAGTGTTTTGGCCTCTTTCTTTTATAGACGAGTCTAGAATACTTTAGATAAAACATGCCTAGTCTTCAATTCTTTGACTTTTTAGCTTTCAGTCTATTCAATCTTTTATCGAATAGTCTAAAGTTCTTCCGGCGTTGTGTTTATCGTATAACCGTTGTCAAAATCTTGAACCAAAACTAGTGTGTTAATACTTGAACTAGCTTTCATCATTGAGTTGACGTTGAACTTATCATCTTTGTCACGAATTTGCATCCAAATTACGGTTGGGCAATTTTCGAAGATCATCACTTTTGGTGCACCTATGTGTACATTATGTACATCGAAGGCATGTTATAAGCGTATCAAAGATGGGTTGGAAAACATATCAGGCGTATGCCGAAGGGATCCTTCGTGCGAGTTTTTATTGTAGAACTAGTCGTAGATGCTGATACAGCTACTATCTCTGAGGCTACCACACGTCTGAAGTCGTCATCCTCAAAAATACGTTCAAGGATCCTTCTGAAATTAAATCTTTAGATCCACTAATCTGGGGAGAATTCGACTGGACTTGATATTACCCTGGGTGCTCAGGTCACGAGATCAATTAATGAAGCTTGTGCGTTAGTGACTACTAAATCAAAATAGCCTTTCACATCTCATGAGGTCGATTTGGCAGTGTTATGAAGGAGGAGATTACCAAGGATTTGACTACATCGTAGACTCCATAAAATCTAATTTGAAGGTGGAGTTTGCGCGAGTTTAAAAGAGCAAATCCGTCGTCACAAGCATAATAGGATTTTTGGCAAACCATCAGCCATTAACAGATTTGATGAGCATTTACCGACTACCGTTTGAGTCGGGCTAGCATGTAGATTGTCTAGATCTGTTCCACACGTAACATTATGCTAAAAGAATGAACTCTCTTAGACTTAGTGCTATGATACTGAATACGCAGGCTTCGTCATTTCTCACGGGAATAGACTACCTGACGATGCGTGTTAGGCGTAGACTTATCTCTAATTAGGGATCGAGATAGAGTCTCCTATGCCGTAGAGGCATAGATTCAGTTGTTGTTAAGTTAATAATAACAACTGGCTACATGTGTAGACTGGCTACACGTGTAGACTTTTGAAATTTTTGTCTTCTCCTGGGGCAAAGATGAACCCGGTGCCGGAGAGGAAGAATTTTATATTCTCTCTCCTGTGTCAGAAGAAACTGAAAGTGAGATCTCCACTCTGAGAATCTGAAAGGCACTAAGAGTTGGATCTCCACTCTGAGAATCTGAAATATTTAGACAACCCTAACTGTCGGAAGGTTTGATTACCTAATCTGAAAGTGAATTTCTCGTTTATCAAGATGAAATTTTAACTTTGGCCCTAACTATTTAAAGGTTTGACCAAGCGAGAATTTTGAAACAACCCTAACTGTAAGAAGGTTTGATCGCCTGATGTGGGAGGAATACTCTCGTTTATCGAAAGAAAATTCCGATTTTGATCCTAATTGTTTAAAGGTTTGACCAAATGGGAGTTTGAGATGATCCTAACTGTTTAAAAGTTTGATCGTTCAATTTGAGTGGACCTCTCATTTATGGAAGGAATCGAGAGAGGATTTTGGCTCTAACTGTTTAAAGGTTTGACCAAATGGGAGTTTGAGACGATCTTAACTGTTTAAATGTTTGATCGTTCAATTTAAAAGTGGACCTCTCGTTCATGGAAGGAATCGATGGTGGGAGTTTGAGACGACCCTAATTGTTTAAAGGTTTGTTCGTTCAATTTAAAAGTGGACCTCTTGTTCATGGAAGGAATTGAAAGGGAACTTTGGCTTTGGTCGTATATGTTTAAAGGTTTAACCAAATGGGTAGTGGGAGTGGAGGTACAAATAACAGTGGGAATATTAACTTGTACAAATCACTCAGTGGAGATTTTTAGTGTCAAGTGGCTAGGACTTAACACAAAGGGGGTTTGATAATCGCCATGGATTAGCAGATTAAAATTTTGGATGTCGTGTTAGGACTTCAAAAGTGGAAATATTAAAGGTTTAGACACAGTGGGAGTTTGAATGGATTTAACCATGAAGAATTTTGGTGGACACACTGTCAATTAATTTGATCAGTGAGAGATTTTTTGGTGGAGGACCATGAATTATTAAGCACTCCGCAATTACACCCTGGGAGTTTCGTGAGGAAAGATTGATCATATGTAGTCATTGAATCTCATCTCAATGAAAGAGTGCTCCGAAAGTCACAGTGGGAGGGTTTTAATCATCTTGGAAATAATTAAATAGACATGGTGGGAGGTTCTTAATCATGATTAACAATGAATTATTCTGATGATTGGTTTTAACTTTGAATAATTAATCGGTTTTAGGTTATCCTTAAGAATACTACGTGTAGTATTCTCCAGGAACATCCATTGGAACACATTATGGTATTCCACCCCCAACTCTTTGGCAAATCTGAATCCAATTATATTCGACCATATTGTAGGGTTATCCTTAAGAATACTAAGAGTAATATTCTCTAAGAATTTCCCATTGTTAGAAATAAGGGAAGCAGTTTAACCTCGTATAACCGTCTGAGGAAAGGGAGAAGTAGTTTATACTCTTATACTCGTCGGAGTTTGGGAGAAGCAGTTTATAATCGTATACTCATCGGAGTCTCGAAAGGAGCAATTTATACTCATATACTTTTTAGAGTCTGGGAGAAGCATTTTATACTCGTATACTTATCGGAGTCTTGGAAGAAGCAGTTTATATTCGTATACTCATCAGAGTCTCGGAAGGAGCAGTTTATACTCATACTTTTCGGAGTTTAAGTCGTCTTTATTTAGCTTGCTTTTCCGTTATGATGCCGGAGTCATTTAAGGCTTAGATTTTGTTTTTGAGGCCGAAGCAATCCTTGATGGGATGAAAAACCCTCATGTGGTATGTATAATATTTTGGATCCGTAATCCTCTTAGCTCCCTCCTGATCTTTAATTGGTGGTAGCTTGATTTTGTTATTGGCGGGGAGGTACTTCAAGATGGCTGGAACATCATTATCTTTGAAAGAATACTCCTTCTGGAACTTTGGATCATGATTCCTTCGCTGTTTCTGAGGTTGTTGTTGCGATGTTTGATTAACATTAACAACAACCACAGATGCTGTTAGCTGGCTTCTCTCGGGCTTCTTTCTTCTGAAGAAGCACTCGACCTATTCTCCATGCAGTTTTAATTCCTTCTAGGTGGTTGAGGGAAAAACCCCAAGACTTTGAGGACATCAAGGGAGAGATTGTGATGGCAGGTCTAGAGTATAAACTCCTCTGTGACCGAATCTCGACAATTCATCGTCTTATTTCGGAAGCGTTTGACGAAGGTGTCAACTGACTCTCCGTTCTTCTGCTTCTCGTCCAGAAGAGCTCCAATTGACACTTTAGTGTCATCATCGAAGAAATTGCTGACGATTGAGTTTTCCATATCGTCCTAGCAGTTGATGCTTCCTTGCTTGAGACGTCGATACTAATCGAAGGCGTCCCATGAAGGGTGCCTATAAATGACCGAATCATCAAGGGTTTGTATCCAGAGATCATTCCCAGGTGGGACTTGAAGTAGATTAAATGCTGAACGGGTGAATCTCTCCTATCAAACAACATGAAGTTAATTAGATTGAACTTCACTGGGTACGGGATTGAATCCCACTCTCTTGGGTATGGACAGGGGATACCGGTCTTCTTCACATCTTGAGCAGTCATCAAGGCATTGATTTTGCTTTCTTGATCCTTCATATTTTTATCCTCGCTTGAATCTTTTTTAGGCAATTTTGGGGAGGAACAATAGGGCCACCCCCAGCGTCCATGTTGTCAGGAGGGGTATCAGCATTGATATTTTCTTCAACTTCCGAATCGCTATCTACCTGATTGGTAGTGTTGCGACGACTGGATTCACCATATTGATTTGATAAATCTTGAAGTTGTTAGGCATGTAAATCCTTGACCCGTTGCATGACCATCTCCATTTCGATTTTAAATTCTTCTTTCTATTTGGCCAAGGCTTCTTGAAGAAGTTGAGCCACTTGTTCGGTAGTGGTCATGAATACTTCTTGAGCTCGTCCCATGCCAGACATTATATCATTAGAGGCGATTGCAGAGCAAGTATTCAAAATTTTATCTTCTGAAGATAGTCCTTCATGCATCCTCAGGTAATCCCCATGTCTGACGGCTTCTAGCTAGAGCTAAGAGACACTCGTCGGGCTATTCCTGAATCAACTTTTCTTCCCAGAGAAAAGTCGGGATTAGCATTATTCAAAGTGAACACAGACTTTCCTTTGTTAGCCATGTTGATGGTGACTTATGGGAGTTTGTCATCTTGAATGTCCGATCTTCTTTTGTGTGAACGTCTTGATTTGGGTTTTGGAGCTTCAATGGAATATCTTTGGAATACCGAGACCCTCTATGGAGCGGTCTTAGGATAGCTACACTTCGATAATACTGCCCTGATAAGCCTCTCACATAAACAATAAGAGCTCGTTTCTCGAATAGTCATCTTTCGAGACTTATTCACACCCCCACCCTGATAGTACAACTCATCGGCAGGATGACCGGAGCACCCTATCGTTTGTTGGTGTGACTTCCTAGGTATAACGTTGTCTTTTGATGGACACGTCTTCTTTTAGGGATGTAAAGCCCTGTTGGCATTCTCAGGAGTCACATGTTTAGAAACACCCCTTGTGAGTGTGGAGCCTTAACAGGCTCCTGGGTTTCAACATGGACCCTCAAGTCGGGCGATGATGGGAATTCTCTTATGTACGGTGCACGAACAAGTACGCTAAGGTGTCCTGGTTTGTTTGGAGGTAGTGGGACACTCTTGCATAGCAGTTGGCTTGATATGAAACTGTGCATGACCCCTAGTCTGAGAGGTTACTAGGGTTTTGACTGGTGCTTTGCCTCGATCTTCGTACAAAGGACCAAGGCGATCTGCAAACATGATTTTGAACTTTCAATGGTCAGAACTGACTCAAGGCTTCACTGGAGGCATGAGGGAAGCAACTGTGGGAGACGAGCTTGGAACGGATGTCAACGGAGGCAAAGAAGTGACCGCAGAGGATTCCCTTTGGGCGAGATAGCTGGGAGTGTCTCGGATGAAGGAACTTTGGGCAAGAGAGTTGCGGGTGTCTCGGTGAAGGAACTTTGGGTGAGACAGCATAAACTGTCTCGGATAATGGTCCTTCAGGTGAGACAGTATAGACTAACTTGGCCAAAGGGGACAGTTTTTGTTGTCTTTGGACTTTGATTTCGCATGAGTTCGGACTTCAGAATCCAAACTTTGCGGGGTTTTGGTGATTTTTCAGCCATCTCTTTCTTCTTTGGATTCTTGCACCCTTCACGCAAGAGTACGAGCGTGTGCAACATGTATGTGGCCCTTTTGGATGTGCTCCTTCTTCGTCAACCGAGTCCTCTTAACGAGAACCCATTTTTTGGTGGATGTTTTGGTGGAATTGTCAATGATTTCTGCAGTTATGGATGGATTTTCCGTTTGTAACGACCCTCCCACGTTCATAGGTGATCTCCAACAATTAAGAAGTCACGTAGGTTACACGAAGTCCAAGAAATCTATTAGAAAACACCTTGTCAGCTTCTTAGTGTGCGAGACACCCTGAGGTGTCTCGCACTTCCGAGACACCTTGAGGTGTCTCGTACTTCCGAGACAGTTTGTGCTGCCTTTGGTGTTTTAGCTCTTAACTCTCTCATTCGATCTCAGAATAAGGTGATCCAAGACGCGTTGGAAAGCTAGAGAAGATATCTACAAGTTTTGTCTTTTTATATTCTTCATAATTGAATTTAATCATGGCCAAAATGTGTGAGACACCATTAGTGTCTCGCACTTCCGAAATAGTCTGGACTGTCTCGGGTATTTTAGCTCTAACTCTCTCGTCCTTTCTAGGAATGAGGTCTTTCAAGATGCATTAGAAAGCTGACGAAGATACCTACAACTTATCATGGAAAAGACACACATGGTATGGGTGAGACACACATGGAGAAATCTTATAGTTTACTAGACGATTTTCGTGTCTTGGTTGAAGAAAACAGTTTGTACTACCTTCAGTACTTTGACTCTAACTCTCTCGTCTGACCTCAAAATGAGGTGATTCAAGATACATTGAAAATTTGAAGAAGAGACCTACAAATTTCTATGGGTGAACCACACATGGTGTGGGTGAGACACAGATGGTGTTTCGCTCCTTGTGGGTGAAGCACAGCTCCTGGCTGAGTTGTTTCTTTATTGTTTTGCTGTTTTGCGCATTCCTTTACTTTCCCCTTAGCATCGAATAATACTCTTTGACTCAGATGATAATGTTCATCACCTTCTATTTATCTAGAGCTGTGTGTGGGAACAAATAGGTAATTTTTGACATCTATAGTCACTAATTAATCTTGGCCAATGATATCCAAGCCTTTGTAGTCGGTCCTGCAATTTAGGTCCGAGCTGGTGGGCCTCGCAGATGCCAGCATGGGCTTAAAGCATTTCCCCTTTATTTTGAAGAGGGTTTGGATGAGGAAGTGGTTTCTAGTACCAAGGTGAAATTGCCTTGGCACCTTGGTCATGACCTCCTTGAAATTCACATGGCTCTTCAGCATCCATTTACTTGAGCATGCTTTTAACTTGTTCTCCTTGGCGGATCAAGTCTTTCCATAAGAGAGCTTCAACAATACCCATATTGGAGAGTATATCGATGGGGAGATTGTTTTGGCACATCCCGATAAGGGTGGCCTCAGAAACTTGATCACGTGTATGAAGCGATTGGTTCCTAAATATCTTGACAAACCTGCTTACAGACTCTGTCTTCTTCTGTTTTTCAGCCTGCAGGGTGACAATAGATACTTCTGTGTCATCATCGAAGAATCTGGTCATGAAGAGCCTTTCTATAGCCTTTCTACATCCTTCCAGTAAGTGATGGTTTCGACCATTCAGCATACCGACAGTCAGCGACTACCGCCACAATAAGCCTCGCGTAGTGACACTGAGGAATTACCTCGTGAATAGTGCATCTGTGAGTCAAGCGCTCTCTAAGGTACATCGTAGGTTGATGATGACAACCCCTGATGTCTGAAGGACCAGTTGAGTGCTTGCGAGAAGAAGGCTCAAGAGTGCACTTGGAAGAACACTTGGAAAAATTACCAAGTGTTGAAATCTGGCGAGTTCATTTTGACAGGCAAGCTTGGCTCGACAGGTGAGCTTTGGGCCTGTTGACGAAGTTTAGCTGCTTGGTGAACTCGAGCCTATTGGTGCGACAAGAGATCTTGGGCCTGTTGACTAAGTTCAGCTGCTTGGCGAACTCAAGCATGTTGGCATGACCAGCGAGCTTGGGCCTGTTGACTAAGTTCAACTGCTTGACGAACCTGCATGTGTTGGCAAGGTTCAGCTATATGGTGAACCTGGCATAGTTGGCATGTTCATTTGTCTGGAGAACTTCATTGTCAGGTGAAGTTTGTCCGTTTGGGCGAACTTTAGCTTGTTGGCGAGGTTGAGCCTGTTGGTGAGGTTCAACCTCTAGTTCTTTCAGGAGAGGTTCACTCGTTTGGCGAACTACCACTACTTGCAGGCAGGGTGCTAGCTGTGGCCCTTTTAGGCGAGGTTCACCTATCTGATGGTCTTCACCTGAAAGGTGAGGTTCACTAGTTTTTGAAGCTTGAGGGTGAAGCACGCCTGAATTACAGGGCTCGCCTGATTTTTGCAACCCACCTGATTTTGGCAACCTGGCTGATTTTGGCAACCCACCTAATTTTGGCAACCCGCCTGATTTGGCTAGCTCACACATGGTATGGGTGAGACACACATGGAGAAATCTTATAGTTTACTAGACGATTTTCGTGTCTTGGTTGAAGAAAACAGTTTGTACTACCTTCAGTACTTTGACTCTAACTCTCTCGTCTGACCTCAAAATGAGGTGATTCAAGATACATTGAAAATTTGAAGAAGAGACCTACAAATTTCTATGGGTGAACCACACATGGTGTGGGTGAGACACAGATGGTGTTTCGCTCCTTGTGGGTGAAGCACAGCTCCTGGCTGAGTTGTTTCTTTATTGTTTTGCTGTTTTGCGCATTCCTTTACTTTCCCCTTAGCATCGAATAATACTCTTTGACTCAGATGATAATGTTCATCACCTTCTATTTATCTAGAGCTGTGTGTGGGAACAAATAGGTAATTTTTGACATCTATAGTCACTAATTAATCTTGGCCAATGATATCCAAGCCTTTGTAGTCGGTCCTGCAATTTAGGTCCGAGCTGGTGGGCCTCGCAGATGCCAGCATGGGCTTAAAGCATTTCCCCTTTATTTTGAAGAGGGTTTGGATGAGGAAGTGGTTTCTAGTACCAAGGTGAAATTGCCTTGGCACCTTGGTCATGACCTCCTTGAAATTCACATGGCTCTTCAGCATCCATTTACTTGAGCATGCTTTTAACTTGTTCTCCTTGGCGGATCAAGTCTTTCCATAAGAGAGCTTCAACAATACCCATATTGGAGAGTATATCGATGGGGAGATTGTTTTGGCACATCCCGATAAGGGTGGCCTCAGAAACTTGATCACGTGTATGAAGCGATTGGTTCCTAAATATCTTGACAAACCTGCTTACAGACTCTGTCTTCTTCTGTTTTTCAGCCTGCAGGGTGACAATAGATACTTCTGTGTCATCATCGAAGAATCTGGTCATGAAGAGCCTTTCTATAGCCTTTCTACATCCTTCCAGTAAGTGATGGTTTCGACCATTCAGCATACCGACAGTCAGCGACTACCGCCACAATAAGCCTCGCGTAGTGACACTGAGGAATTACCTCGTGAATAGTGCATCTGTGAGTCAAGCGCTCTCTAAGGTACATCGTAGGTTGATGATGACAACCCCTGATGTCTGAAGGACCAGTTGAGTGCTTGCGAGAAGAAGGCTCAAGAGTGCACTTGGAAGAACACTTGGAAAAATTACCAAGTGTTGAAATCTGGCGAGTTCATTTTGACAGGCAAGCTTGGCTCGACAGGTGAGCTTTGGGCCTGTTGACGAAGTTTAGCTGCTTGGTGAACTCGAGCCTATTGGTGCGACAAGAGATCTTGGGCCTGTTGACTAAGTTCAGCTGCTTGGCGAACTCAAGCATGTTGGCATGACCAGCGAGCTTGGGCCTGTTGACTAAGTTCAACTGCTTGACGAACCTGCATGTGTTGGCAAGGTTCAGCTATATGGTGAACCTGGCATAGTTGGCATGTTCATTTGTCTGGAGAACTTCATTGTCAGGTGAAGTTTGTCCGTTTGGGCGAACTTTAGCTTGTTGGCGAGGTTGAGCCTGTTGGTGAGGTTCAACCTCTAGTTCTTTCAGGAGAGGTTCACTCGTTTGGCGAACTACCACTACTTGCAGGCAGGGTGCTAGCTGTGGCCCTTTTAGGCGAGGTTCACCTATCTGATGGTCTTCACCTGAAAGGTGAGGTTCACTAGTTTTTGAAGCTTGAGGGTGAAGCACGCCTGAATTACAGGGCTCGCCTGATTTTTGCAACCCACCTGATTTTGGCAACCTGGCTGATTTTGGCAACCCACCTAATTTTGGCAACCCGCCTGATTTGGCTAGCTCACTAAATTTAGGAACATCACTAATGGAGTGAAGCCTGCTTGAGTAGGTGGGCTCGCCCGATTGGCATGGTTTGCCATAATTGGGAATGTGCCTTGTAAAGCAGAGACTACCTACATTGGGGGCTCGCTTGATTTGCTCGGTTCACCAGAATGGGGAACGTGGCCTGTAAAGTGAAGCCCACCTAATTTGGTGGGCTCGTTTGATTTGAGTGGTTCGCCAGAATTAAAAACCTTGTTCATAGAACGGGCTCACCTGAATTGCTAGGCTCACCTGAAACACCGAGTTCACCAATTTTGGGAACTTTTCCAATAGAGCGAAGCTCGCTTGAGTAGGTGGGCTCGCATGGTTGACGCAGTTCACCAGAATTGGGAACTTGGCATTCGTTCTTGGTGTTTTGGTTGGTATTAATCACCTTGAGGGGAATGGAACCCCCAGCGATACTCGGGTAAGGCTCTCGGGCATTTTAGATTATGGCTGAGTCGTTCGTAAGACTTCGCGGCACTTGCGTGATGTTTTGCCACAACAAGAAGCCGAAGACAAGTATTCTTTGTACTTCACTTGATTTAACTTGATGAGGAGGGACTCAACGATGGTCCCTACAATAACTTCGTCGAACTACGTCACCACCAATTTATCTGAATGAACGGTTTTACCCAGTAGAGTCGCCATCTTCTGTGGAGCGTAAAATGATTCTTCGAGGATTTGTATTTATAAGAGAATGCTCTACTTGTTTAATCTGGGTTCTTCGGTAGCTATAGGATGCCTCCCTTAAATGCTTGTGTCGAGTTTGCTTCCCTTGGACGATCCAAACAAAGTTGCAGTTGAGCTTCAATGGACAGTAGAATCTCGGTGGGACGAGCTTCCTTGCATAGTAGAAACTTTAGGTTGAGTTCGATCAACCGAGGCCAAACAAAGGCTTGTGGTTGTAGGCCGAAAATTCCAAGATCTCAAGATTCGGTCTTCTTCTCCTGAGGAGTCGAATGAGAGCACTAACGAGCTTCGTCGCATGGTAGAAGCTTGATTGGAGTTGAGTACCTGAGCTAAGAATCAATGACCGACTACCCAAGAAGTGCTTGGGTTCGGTTCTCTTGAATCTCCCTTAAGAGTTCCAAGAATGCCAAGATGGAGAGGTTGAAAATGTCCAGGCTTCTCCTATCGGCTGGCAAGCCCCCGAGATGGAAGATGCCAAGAGCAAGAGAAGATCAAGGACCGACTGCCCAAGCAATGCTTGGGCTCGGTTCTCTTGAAAGCCAAAGTCAGGCCGACCCTAGTATTGTCCCTTCTTCGTGCAAGACCAAAGAAGAGCCTCTAGTAGCCGGGCCAAGAGAGAGCCAGCCACAAGAGATTGAAGATGCCAAGCTCTTCTCAAAAGAAGAAGCTCGGCCTCTGGTTCAAGGACCTCCTTCATGTAGCCCAAAGTGGCTTATATATAGCCCAGGAGAGTCATGGCCACTCCCTCATGCGTAAAATGGTCCTCCGAGGATTTGTATTGATAAGAGTGGCTTATTACAAATCAAGAATCAAATTATAACAGAAGCAAAGAGAATGCTCTTCTTGTTTAATATGAGTTCTTCGGTAGCGATAGGATGTCTCCCTCGAATGCTTGTATCGAGTTTGCTTCCCTTGGACGATCCGAACGAAGTTGCGGTTGAGCTTCAGTGCAAAGTAGAAGCTCGGTGGGATGAGCTTCCTCGTGTGGTAGAAGCTCTTGGTTGAGTTTGAGAGGTCAAACAATGGCTTGTGCTTGTAGGCCAAAAATGCCAAGATCTCGAGGTTCGGTCTTCTTCTCTTGAGGAGTCAAACGAGACCGACGATGAGCTTCATCACGTGGTAGAAGCTTGATTGAAGTTGAGTACCCGAGCCAATAATCAATGACCGACCTCCCAAGAAGTTCTTGGGTTTAGTTCTCTTGAATCTCCCTCAAGAGTTCTAAGAATGCCAAGATGGAGAGGTGGAAAATGTCCAGCCTTCTCCTATCGGCCGGTAAGCCCTCGAGGTGGAAGATGCCAAGAGCAAGAGAAGATCAAGGACTGACTGCCCAAGCAATGCTTGGGCTCGGTTATCTTGAAAGCCAAAGTCAGGCCGACCCTGGTATTGTCCCTTCTTCGTGCAAGACCAAAGAAGAGCCTCTAGTAGCCAGGCCAAGAGAGAGCCAGCCACAAGAGATTGAAGATGCCAAGTTCTTCTCAAAAGAAGAAGGCCGGCCTCTGGTCCAAGGATCTCCCTCATGTAGCCCAAAGTGGCTTATATACAACTAAGGAGAGTCATGGACACTCCCTCTAATCATGGGGGAGTGGGTGTACCCACTCCCTTAAATTATGGGAAGTCACTATTCCCATGCTAGGTATAGTCATGAGGATAACCAATCTCTTAAATCAAGGGAAGTGACTGTTCCCATGCCTCAAGTGGGCGGTCTTGGCAAGTTGGCACTTGCAGGAAAGCTGGTGAGTTTGGCGAGCTTACAAGCGAGCTCATACGCAGACTGAATGCTCAAGCGAGCTTGACTTATGTGGACGAGCCAAACATGAAGGCGAGTAGGAGAACAAGCAAAAGCCCTACTGCAGGCGAGCCTCATAGGCAAGGCGGTGCAGGCGAGCCTTGTGGGCGAGGTCATGCAGGCGAGCTTCAAGCCATCAGGTGAGCTTGGCCTTCAGGCGAGCCTGTGTCATGCAGGCAAGCTCCAAGCTATCAGGCAAGCTTGGCCTTCAGGAAGCTTAGCTATGTAGGGAAGCTTCAGCCTGCTTGTGCGAGCTTCCAGCTGTCAGGCGAGCTTGGCCTTTAGGCGAGCTTGGTAGGCGAAGCTGTGCAGGCGAGCCAGCCTCATTCAGGCGAGCTTAAAGCTTCAAGCTTTCAGGCGAGCTTGCTCTTCAGGTGAGCTAAATTCCTTTGCAGACGAGCTTACTCTTCAGGCGAGCTTACTCTCCAGATCATGCTACGAAGAACTACTCTCCAGATCATGCTACGAAGAACATGCCATAACGTTCAAACCGTAAGTCGGAATTGGATGAATTATATATGAAAATCGACTATCTCGATAAGACGGAGCCGACCAAACCAACCAAAGTTTGGTTTGCAGCCATCCATTTTGTTAAATTTCTTCCGATTTAAGAGATATTAATATTTTTTATATGTTTTGTGAAGTCAAGCATTTAGGCGAACTTGACTTTCAGGTGTGTCTGACTTCACTCAGGTAGGCCTGACTTTACTCAGATGGACTATTGAGCTCTTTGCTTATTCTAAGTTGTTGTGCAGGGATAAAAGTAATTTTTATTGTCTACACACACTTGGGAGTTAGTTGATTTTCTAGAAGGAGCAAGGCTAATCAAGAGCAAATGGATTTTCAAACGGATGATTCGTACTAACGGTACCATTGAGAAGTACAAGGCAAGACTAGCTGCTAAAAGGTTTCTCTAAAAGGAAGGCATTGACTTCTTTAACATCTTTGCACCAGTTTGTCACATCACTACCATTAGAGTGCTTATATCTTGAGATGCTATTAGGAAGTATGTTATACACCAAATGGACGTGAGGACGACATTTAAATGGAGAACTTACTAAAGAAATCTATATAAAGCAACCAGAAGGCTACGTTGATATGGCATGAACAACAAAGTATGCAAATTGATCAAGTCCCTTTATGGACTGAGGCAAACTCCTAAACTCTGGCATGAGAAGGTCAACAAAGTCATTCGTGGAGATGAGTTTCAAGTCAGTGAATCTGAGAAATGCCCCTACATCAAAATTGTTGAAGAGATGGTAATTGTTATCTATCTATACGTAGATGATATATTATCATTGGTACTGATCTGTAGATATTCACATCTACGAAGAAGTTTCTATCCACTCAATTTTGTATGAAAGATCTTGGAGATGCTCACGTAATTCTTAGGATCATGATCATTCAATCAAAGAATAGGATTGGCCTAACTCAGTCTCACCACATTAAAATATGTTGAAAAATAATGGATATTTTGATCTTCTAGGGATCTCAAAATCATATGACTATAACAAGAAGATTCGAGCTAACTTAGGAAGACATGTGAAATAGCTGGAGTACTAAGAATCATCGGGGGTCTTATGTATACTATGAACTTTACAAGACCAGATATACCTTTCACAGTTGGGATGCTTAGTAGATTTATAAGCAATCCTGACAATCTTCATTGGGATGCTATTAAAAGAATGTAAGATACTTGAAAGGAACTAAAAATCTGGGCTTATTCTTCTCTGAATATCCTACAACTATAGAAGGCTTCTCAGATGCCAGTTGCTGTTCAAAACCAGATGAATGCAAATCTACAAGAGGATTTGTATTTACTATAAGAGGTGCAACGGTCTCATGAAAATTGAAGTAGCAGACAATTATTCCACAGTCATCCATGGAGTCTAAGTTTTATACCTTGTCTTCAGCACGAGATGAGGATGAGTGGATCATAAACCTCTTAGGGACCTTCCGTTAAAAGACTACAAGGAGCGGTGATTATCATTTATTGTGATAATCAGACAATTAGTATTGTGGCAGCAAACTTATTATTTAAGAAAAGAAGTGGACAATTCAT
Source organism: Asparagus officinalis (assembly GCF_001876935.1). NCBI lineage: Eukaryota > Viridiplantae > Streptophyta > Magnoliopsida > Asparagales > Asparagaceae > Asparagus > Asparagus officinalis. The sequence goes on from NC_033797.1 coordinate 2,069,193, forward strand.
TTGAAGCATGTTTACCTTAATGAATTAATCAATCACAAAGTCATCTCAGTGATCGACATTTGTTCTCTAGAGAATGTTACTGATTGTTATAGTCGTTTTAGTGACGAGAAATAATCTCCAATCAATAGAAGACAAATGTCTCACATTATGCATAATCAAGTCAGCGTTTCAAGATAATTAGAGTCCTAATTTGATCGACTCAATAGGCCGACATTTTGCAAAGATGACCCGAAAGGTCACGAGTTGTCCCCAGGCCGAGTCGACTGCTTAATCACTCCACTCGACCAACCAATCGGCTGACACATTGCGAGGGAGACTCCAAAGGCAGTACTTCTCGACCACCGGACGAGTAGAAGGGCGACGAAATGCCTGCTGACACCTTGCGAGGGAGACTCCAAAGGCAGTACTTCTCGACCACCGGACGCGTATAAGGGCGACGAAATGCCTTGAGCCTCGAGCCCCCTCCTGTGCACTTGAGACCAATCACCTCGCAAGAAATGTCATTAAATGTATTATGGGCACCATCATTCCTATGCTCCCAATAGTCTTTATAATACATCAGACCATGTCGGTATCGCACACCACTAATTACTTTGCATTAAATACTAAAGTGACCTCTTCTCCACTTGTTAGCCGACACCTGTAAAGCTGAGGTTGACATGGCTGCCATCCCATACTCGACCGAAGTTACTATTCTATCATCTTGACACTACTATAAAAAGAGATACTATTTTTAATTATATGGTAAGATCTTTCTTGCTACTACTCTCTAATCTTAAGAACTATTGTACTTCATTTTTACTTCTCCCATCAAGCATCTACTAACTTGATCATCGGAAGAACAACCAGGGAACCCAACCCCGCCCTCTTACAATTTGTTACTTGTGCAGGGAAGAACAATTTACTCAAGAACCAGACATTCAGAGAGTTAGAGGACCTCCTTCAACTTAATCAATACCTTATTTGAGTCTGTAATTTCATACATCAACATTGATTCTATGACAAAAGGTTTAAAGAAGGATCAGATGGAGAAAATGTCTACTAAAACGGGTCTTAAACCAATGTAAGTTTCATCTTTATTTTCCATGTAATCGAGTTATAAGTTCAAAGCATAGCTACTAATCATGAGATATTGGTTCAAAAATAAAACTTGTGTTTATCCTACTATGCAGAGGTTGATTTTAAAGACCTTAACGAGTCCAAGATATTTCAGATGTGGGTTCTAGCAAACTACCCAAATGACTCACTATATTAGGATGAAAATTTGGATGTTCCTATAAAGTCTAAAGGAAAGATTTCAAAATCCTATTGAAAACTAGGAAAGAACACATGGCCATAAATATGCTAATCTTCAAGCAAAGATAAGTGGTTCAAGGTGTAATCCACTACTATTTAGTTTTATCTATATGTGATCATTAAATTATATTAAGCACCAGTTCGCGATCTTGTTCATCATGCACTCAACTGCCTTGTAGTTGTTCTAAAAGAGGATTCAAGTCTATACGATATCTTCTTTATGCACATTGGTCAAAACAATGATAGTTTGAAACTTGTTGGGGATTGTTAGAGTTCTTGTAAATTAAAAGTGTTTTTTTCCAAAAACATGGGCTATGTTTCAAACTACATATATATTATAGTATGTCTTTTAATAACAAAAACACATTGTAGCCCAGTGGTTAAAATCTTTTTTAACAAGTCAAAGGTCTTGGGTTTGAGGCTTGCCCTCAACTCTTTTTATCTAATAATTCCCCATAAGTTTAGACTCAGACCCGGACTCGGACCTATACTTGGTAGGACATAGACCCCAACTTGGTCAGACTTGGACCTGATCGGACCCGTACTCGGGGACCCGTACTCGGGCTCAGTCAGACTCAGACTCAAACTCAGTCAGACTCAGACTCGGACCTAGACTCAGACTCGGACTCAGACTAAATTGTAATGGATGATTTCATGTTCACTTGGGATGTTTTATAAATTGTAATGGATGATTTCAGGTTCAATTGGATGTTTTCTAGCCTGACTCAAAGATGTCTTTTGACTGAAACTTGGACTAGAAAATCAGTTAAAAGGTGACTGATCTATTTAATGTGTCTATTTAATGTGCTCATTAAATAGACCAGTTAATATAGTTGGTGGTGTAAGTGGGTGTAACTGATTTGACCTTTGGGTTGCTCTCGTTATTAAGCCAACAACTCTTGGACTAGAGGCCCATATAAAGCTCTTTACACAACACCAGAACTCTCTCCCCCCTCCTCCCGCTCCCCTCCCTTCCCTCTTTGAAAATATTTACAAGATATTGTAGTTGCCCCTTTGAGTCTAATTCTGTGCATGACGGAGGAGGTCATTGTCCGACATTAGACCAAGGAGGTTGCCTAATTCCTGAACTTGATATAGGTGATAATGAAGGGTCTCATTGGTGCACACCAGTAAATCAAGTTGTTGTTCTTAGAAGCAATTCATCATTGGGATCCTTGCAATAGATTAGGCTGAATCTTTCTTTAAGTTCAACGTTTTTAGATGCACATCGACTCAAATATCTTTGTAACAATCAAGAAAGTTCCAATTCCTGCGTTGTTTTCCCCTTTTGTTCTAACACTTTTTCCTATTGAAAGTTGTTTTTCCAAACTTTCATTTTTAAAGGGAGTATGATATGTCGTAGTATCTTATTTGTGTGTGTATGTGTTTTTGTTTTTTTGTTTTTTGTTTTTTGTTTTTTTGCTGCTATATTTGGAACTTTTAGCCTTCTAGTCTCCAATTGCAGAGTTTTACTTTTAGCCTTCTGCTCTCCAATTGCACAGTTTTACAAACTCTCCTCTTTTTCTTGTAATTTAGCATTTGCCATTTTGTGTAAAATCACTATCCTCCTTTCTCAGTATTTCTTTTCATTCTAGAAAAAAGATAGGAAGAACCTTATTATATTCTCTTTTTCATGTATACATCCTTCCCTTTATTATTGTTGATATAATTGTATGTGTTAGCAGTGAGTTTAGTCTCACATCAGTTATGGGAGCACACCTCACCCTCCTCTACTTGTATATATGTGTGTGCACACATTCAATACTTAATCTAAGGGAAATTTACCCTAAAACTCTCTCTCCTTTAACATGGTATTAGAGCGAGGTTAATCTTTTGCCAAATCATGGCCTCACTGCATTGCGGCCTCTTTGTTGTTGCCTCCGTGCTTGCCGCATCATAGCCTCTGTCTCTGTGGCAGCCGTCTCTCAGCCTCACACGAACGGCATCGTCGTTTCACATCCAGTAACATCATCATATTTTCAAGACCGTCTCTTGGTCTCAAACTAACGACATCACCGTTACAAGCCGTCCCTCGGCCTCAAATGAATGGCATAACTATTTCACAGTCAGTTTAGGCATCACCATTTCAATCCATCTCGACGTCTTAATGTCTCAACATCAGCATTGATCCGTCGTGGGTTTCATTTTTTTGGGGCCTTCCTTGCATTGTCACTTAGTTGTGGGCCTTCCAACATTGTGTTATACTTAAGTAGACCTTCCGTACACAACATTGCTGTTAATATGGCTCCTTTAGAAAAGATCCCTAAACCACTCCAGCCCCTCAATGATCATAGTGATTGGGCGAGGTGGTCCTCCATTGTCGCAAATACCTTGCGTGGTGCTGGTCTACTTAATCATCTCAGCAGTTTAGGACCAGTTCTACCATCCATCAGTACTGTTGTTTTCTTTGGTAATGTTACATTTGGCAGTGGTGATATCAATCTTCAAACCGCACGTACTCTTTATGTCAAGGAGAGTTTGGACTGGCAGTTGTAGGAATTTTGTGTCATGGGTTATCTCACTCGTTGTGTTGGCTCTGATCTCACTGTCATGATTGGCTCGCTTCCCTCTGCTCGGGCCATGTAGAGTCGTCTCACTGAGTGCTTCACAGAGTGCTCTAGTGCACATGAGGCATATCTTCTGCAATGCGTTGCTATACAATGCAAATGTAGTTCATCTTTGTAATCTTATTTTGGTCAAATACAAGACCAGTGGACAGAATTATGCTCCATGCTTTCTAGACGTGATTCCACATATGAAGACTGACTAGCCTGGTATGAACAGTGTGAGGTACATCAATTGTTTCAATCACTTCCTAAATATTCAACTATGGCTAACCAACTACTTCATCAGCCTTAATTTATGTCTTTGGCCTCGGTTATGGGAGCTCTCACTGCTTATGAGACGCGATAGCAGACCACACAACTCAATTTGACAATAGATGCTCCTGCCTCTTCACTCGAGACTGTTTTGTCTATACCAGGCACTGCTCCTATTATCAATCATACTTCTCAACTGGCTCGATCTAAGCTTTTTTGCACATATTGCAAGAAGGAGGGACAGTGCTTTGAGACATGCTTCAAACTTCATCTTGAGTTACGTTCCACAGGTACCGATCGTGGTCAGCGACCCCCTCAGTCTCAACCCTCTCACGTAGCAGGATTGCTGGCTAATGCTATACCATCTACTACTTCTAACACTACTATTCAAGCTATTGAAAATCTTAGCCCTCAACTTGATGCTCTTTAGCATACAACCTCTACACTGTCTGGCTTTCCTAACTCATCAACTTCACAAGTCTCTGGTATGAATGATCTCTGGATTTTTGACTCTGGATGTTCCTTCCATATGGCTCTTAATGCCTAACTCTTATCCCCTATCTTCACTCTATCATCTCTTTCCACTATCTACACGACTGCTGGACAACCATTGCCTATCACTTAGTATGGTTCTATCACCCCTACAAAATGCTCTATCTAGTCGTCTAACACTTGGCCCCGTCTATGTAGCTCCTTAGTTGTGCTTGAATTTAATTTCTATTAGTTCTTTATGTATGGCTGGCATACTTGTCTCATTTTTTCTGATACTTGTCTTGTGCAGGATCCATAGATAGGTAAGATTGTTGGGGCTAGTCGTAGGAGGTACAAACTATATTTTCTAGAATATCTTCACCTTCCAGAGTCCATACGTCCACATTCTCTTGTTGCTTCTGTTTGTCCATCAAAACCTTCTACCTCGCTTCCCACCAATTTGTGGCATAGATAACTTGGTAATGTGTCTAATAAAAGACTCGAGAGTCATATCTAGTCCGGAGTACTTGGCCCTGTGTCATCTAGTTCTCGTATTTAGTCATGTATGAAATTACCCTAGAGGGAGGGGGGGAGGGTAATTGCTAATCTAATCTGATATTGATACCAAATTAAAACCTATTAACTAATATATCCTAACAATGTGATATACAATAAGATATGCAATGAGATATACAAGGATATACAATTAATCTAAAGGCGATATAAATATGAGACAAATGCGATAAGAAAATATACAAGAGAAAAAATGTGCTAATACCAAACTCTAACACAAACAAATGACCACGAAGTTTGGTCACCCTCGACCTACGTCTCCGCTCCTCACCCTCGAGGAGAATCTCCACTAAGTCAAAAAAACTACACAATCAGTTTTCAATGCTCACCGATAAATATTTACAACTCATACAATTGCAATCACACAATACACCCTCTAAGTGTTGGCCTAACCCGTGTCAACTTCCTCAAGTGTTTAGATTTACTACCTCTCCCTAGGCTTTACTACCAATACCACTCCTCTCAGAATTGACCCTGTCTCTTACAAACCACTCCTCTCGGTGTCCTTGTGTATTACAATATGATCTCACGATAATTAAGCACAAATACAAATTTTTGTTCTCTAACAAGATGAGAACTCAATTAAGCTTACTCTTAATGAATCACTCACCACAACTCAATTATACAATGTATGAAATGCTAAAAGCTCAATAGGTGGTGTGTGTGATCAAAGAGCAATAATAAAACTAAACTCAATTTAAAATCTAGATTAATGAAAAGATAATCAACAACAAATATATATAAAGCTAGAAATAGAGTTTAGTAAAACTTCTCTGAAAATAAAGAGTGAGAGAGATTGAGATTGAATCCCAAACACTAGAGAAATGATCTTCTCCTCTTGTGAAAACCTCTTCACATAAACAAACTTGAAAATCATACTTAAACACCCTTTTTAAACACTTGTAAACTTGATTTAAAATATTCTTAGATAGTTTTTAGTTTTAAGGAGTGAGGGGTATATATAGGCTCTCAAACAAACCCTCAAAATTTAAGAAAAAATCACAAAACAATAAAATCTGGAAAACAAGCCGTTATTGCAACTGTTATAATGTCGGTCGACCGATGGTCAATGGTCGGTCGATCGAAGGGTGTCAATTGGTCAACCGATACAAGTATGTCAGTTAACTAAAAAACCCTAAGAACAAATGCTAAAAAAAACTACCTCTGGTTGGTCGATCGGAGCCATGTGTTCGGTCGACCGAAACAGATACATAGGATTTTCCAAAACATTGATATACAGAAATTGATTTTGAAACTCCATTTAAAAATATCAAATAGACTCCAAAAATGGTAAAATCTTAGGAAATGTTTATAAACATAAAAACAAACATGTTTGAGAAGAAATTTTTTAATTTTTATTTCCCGTTTGTGAAAACTCATCATATTGCAAATTTGTTAAAAAATACGAAATCGTCAAACACTTGACTTTGACAAAATGACTTCAAACAAGTTTGAAACTAATTTAACTATATTAATAGACTTCATAAAAGATATACAATAGTTATATTTAGTTATTAATCCATAACACAATATTTTACAAATTTGTAAAACATACGAACTTGTGAAAAACTTGATTTTTGACGAATTTATTCCAAACAAGTTTTAAAATACTTTCCAATAGGTTTATAGATTTGAGAAAAGATATAAGATCATGTTGTTAAGTCTATAATCCAAAATGGTGATAAATCAAAACTGTGTGTGTGTATGGATTTTGAGCTCTACGTATTAACACACAAGGTATAAACCTAAATTATTATTACCCAAGGAAAATAATATTTAATAAGCTCGCCTAGGTTTGCAGATGAAGCGATATTGGATCTTGACTTGAAATGCAAAGCTTTATTCTAATTTCCTTCCAACCTCCTTTAGATATCATCGTTAAAGCGCAATTCCATCTAACCGCCAACTGAGGATCTTTGTGTAGAATACTTAAGAAGAAAGTATAAACACTCGAAAAATGTTGTTAGGAATTGTTTATTAATCATAAAAACTAGATTAAATAGTAATTTCATAAACATGAGACCTAACAATGCACTGGTTGTAAATTGGCTAAATTTACTGTTCAACCGTTTCCAACTAGTACATCTGTCTCCACTTCCTTATTCAATTTAGTCCATTCTGATATTTGGGGGCTGTTTGTTGGAAAATTTGTAATAAGAAAATGATGAAAGAATCGTATTTGATTTTATTCTCTCTAACTGCTTAGAAAAAGAATGTTTACAACTCTCTCAAACTTAATTACAATTCGAATTTCCTGATTAAAAAAGGTAAGAGAAGAGAATGGAGATCCTCCCCTTTGTTTAATTATGGGTTCTTCACGGTGACGATGGAGTGCCTCCCTCGAATGCTCGCGTCGAGTTTGCTCTCCGTTGATGATCCGCACGTCTCAATTCACTGGAACAACTAACTTACATGGCAAGTTTGAAAAGTAACTCTTGATGAGTTTTATATAACTCAGAACGAGTTTAAACTCTTGTGAAAAGAGTTGTTTTAACCAAAAATTCGGTTGATAAGCCAAGTGTTAAATCTCTGAAAATCTTCTGTTGCTGAAGATCGCTGCCTCAAGATCTCTTGGATGATCTGATCCAAAAAATCCTCCTCGAACTACCTAGAAATTCTAGCCCTTAACTCAGTTGAGTTTGTTGAGATTTATAGAGGGATAAGGGGTGTAACTTACCCCTTAATCTGCTCCTAAGTGGGCGTGATTTTCTCAGATCGTAGGGAAAACGGTTTTGAAACCGTTTGGCTCATGTTTGAATGAATCAAACACCCAGGTCGCCGTTTGGGACCCTAACTCTGCGTCTTAACTGGAGACCCAGAGTTTGGGCCGCCTGTGTTTTGAATTTTGAACGCAGGGATGAGTTCTGCATTTTATAAGAAATTGTTGACTTGTAATCTGTAAAACCTCGATAATTTATGAATAATATAATTAATGTGTGATAAATTATGATATGTGGATATTTAGTATGATAAATATCATTTAATGGTATATGAGTATAATACCATGTGATTTGAGTATAGTATGATAAATATCATTTAATGGTATATGAGTATAATACCATGTGATTTGAGTATGAACGAGTTCATATATGAGAGAGAAAAGAGTTGAAACATGCACAAATGGCCAAACATATGGAAACTGGAAATATCCGGTTCGGTCGACCGCCACGGTCGACCGTGATACCTGCAGTCTGTTTTTCTCCTACTTTGAGTTGGTTTCAGATTTCTAAACCCATATCCATTTTCCTCTGATATATATATATATATATATATAGTTTGATTTCTTGGAGAAGATTGGAGGCTTTCAAGTTGGGTTTTTGTTGATTCTTGGCTTTTGGAGTGAAGATCTCCTTCGACATTGCTTCTAACACGTTTTCCTACAACCCCAGGCGAGTATCATTTCTGCTAATCCCTATCCTAGTTTTCAAAACGTTTTTAAAGAGTTTTAAACATGTTTCGTAGAGCCTAAATTACTAGTTTATGAATAAAGTCAATCTCTTTTGTATTATATATATAAAGATTAAGCCTTTTCATGCTAAAAAGGTTGAGAATGTTTTTTTACAGATGTGATTTAGATCTGTTGATGATTTTAAAACATGGTTAATCTAAAGAAAGGAGTTTGATTCATTGTTTTGAGCTTTTATACATGTTTTTAGGGTTTTGAATACAAATCTAATGCATAAAATCCTGTTTATTGTTGTTGAGTTATTTCCAGATGTTCATATCTACTGTAGCATGTTTCCATACAATTGTTGAGTTGTTTCCAGATGTTCATATCTGCTGTGACATGTTTGCATACAAGTTTCATGAAGATTTAATCATGTTTGAATCACAAAAACATGACGTGAACACGACATACATGAAATAATTGAGAAATCTAGAATCAGGGTAGTCTCTAAGAGCCCATCGCGGTCGACCGCCACGGTCGACCACCAGTCTTTTTTGGTTGAGCATGTTTATATGGCTTGGTTTTGGTTTGTCGAGCAGATTTCTCGATCTAATGATGATAGACTATTATGTTAGTGATTGTTTAACACCTGGGATGATGGTGAACATCAGATAAGGACACGCACACCGAGATTTGTGCATGTATACTAGATTGTGTTAGAATAACACACTTTTGACATGAGTTAATTTGATAAACACATATGAATAATGTTGTTCTATACGTATCCGAAAATTTAATTTGATAAACACATATGAATAATGTTGTTCTATACGTATCCGAAAATAGGGAGATGAAACCTATTTACCGCAGAACGATTGAGTAAGAGTATTAAGATGAAACCTATTTACCGCAGAACGATTGAGTAAGAGTATTACAAAAGTATCGTTATTACACGTATCCGAAATAGGGAGTTAATAAAACCTATTGCCACAGAGCGATTGAGTAAGAGTATTACGAGAGTATCGCTATAGTACAAGATGATGCACACATAGATAATTGATTTGTTATAAGCTTTACATTCATGATAGATTGCCCGCGAGTAGGGTATTTCCTTTGAGATTTTGATACACCCGTTATGAACGGCAGATATTTTTTTTGTTTTAACAATTGTTGATATCCTCTTATGTTAGAGCAGATCACTCAGACATAGTTCGAGATGAGATAATTATTCTTTATGTTGGAGATTGGGGTTTTTATCATTGGTAAATTTGATTTTCATTCATAAAGAGTTATATGAATGATTTGATATATGTATGTACTGACTCTATTTTTTATATACTCCTACCCCTTCCCCTGGGGAGTGGTAGTGATGATCTCGCTAGTGCTTTGACGCTCGTTGTTTCCCTTCTTTCAGGCAGCGAGTCCGGCGCACGGAGAGTTGCAGGTTCATGAGACATCTTAGTTGTCTGTTTAAGCTATTTATTATATTTTGTAGTTATTGCAGAACTCCACATGTAGTTGTAGCTATTTATTATATTTTGTAGTTATTGCAGAACTCCACATGTAGTTGATTATTTTTAGACTCTAGATTGGTATTTTATTTCATAGAGTTGAGAGCTAGTAGTTGATTATTTTTAGACTCTAGATTGGTATTTTATTTCATAGAGTTGAGAGCTATTGTGAGACTTGATTTATTTGACTCATTGTATTTGAGATTTAGTTCAGACTCAGTGAAATATCTACTTCATTCCAGTTAGGCCCATTATTAATATTTCTTATGCTTCTTTTGTGTATATTTTTAGTGTTGTTCGATTTAGATTATTTACCTGTCTGTACCTTCATCTATTTACTGTTTCCACCAGAGATATAGTGATTGTGATGGTGAAACATGTCATAGCATGGAGTTGGTGCTTGACAGGTTTGACAATCCAGGTTTTACTTGGACTGCAACCTTGTGTGAACCCTGGGGCGTCACAGTTTGTATCAGAGCTCTAGTTCCAATATCCTTAGGATCATTCCTATTTCATATTGTGGAGTTTAGGATAGAGTTTCCTAGGGATCATGTATACAGTCCGCTAGGAATCCTTAGCATGAGTGAGGACGTACTATATATGTACGCGGAAAATCTAATATTTTTTTTATGATGATGATCTATTTGCTTTGAATAATAAAGCATGATATGAGATGTATATGATACGATTTACTTATTGGTATATGTTATATCCTTCATGCTTAAGATCTAATTTACTGCGTAATAAGCTCTATTTTGGAATTATAGATGTCAGGAAGAGGTCGTGGATGCCGAGTTTCTCATGCTCAGGGAGTTGAGCAGGAAGATAGGGAGCCCGAGCCACAGCAGGCTCTGCAGTACCTAGTGGATCTCATAGCACCATTGGCAGCTCGTATGGCGGCTATTGAGGAACAGTTAGCAGTCCAGGTTCGTCAAGAGCCTTCCGTTCATGAAGAGGCACCCGCTCAGGAGTCATCTATTCGGGAGAAAATACCAGAGAGGGCACCAGTGGTCCCACCGACACCACCAGTTGAGGACGGAGTAGCTGATCAGGAGGCTTGGCTTCGTTTAGTTGAGAGGTATCAGAAGTTGAAAGCACCTGAGTTCCACGGTTCGACGGATTCCATTGCTTCACACAAGTGGAAAGAGGATGTGAGCAACATCTTGGACATGCTGAATGTCAACACTCTTCAGAAGCAGAGGCTAGCGGCTTTCATCCTCAAAGGTAATGCAGGAGGATGGTATAGGCTCCATTTCACCCCAGAGCAGAGGATGATGGTTTCATGGGAGACCTTTATATATCTGTTTGATGAGCAGTATGTTTCGGCTGCAGCGAAAGCCGAAAAAGAGTTAGAGCTGGCTCGTTTAGAACAGGGAGATATGTCTGTCATGGACTTTGAGAGTAAGTTCATGTTATTGCTTAGGTTCACCGGTATGTGGCACACAGAGGAGCAACAGGCTCAGATGTTGCTGATGGGACTTCATCCAGGATTACGCCGGTACATAGTATCTCAACGGTTTCGTTCAGTGCGGGATGTGGTAGATGCTGCCATGGCTCAGGAGACAGATACAACCTTATTCATCAAGGGCAAGGACAACGGTAAGTCAGGACAATCCGAGGACAAAGGAAAGGGTAAGAGATCATTTGGAGGCTCAGGAGGACCCCACCAGCAGGGTAAGGGTCCACATCAGCAGAGTCCCCATAAGAAGGGCCATCAGTAGGACCAGAGAGCGCAGCAACGACGCCAATTTCAGGGAGCTTGTTACAATTATAACAAGATTGGATACCGATACCGAGCGGCCGAGTACCGCAGCGCACCCGCAGCAGGCCAGCAGGGTAGGACACAGCATCAGCAGAACCGTGCTCAGGGACGCGGTCAAGACCAGCAGCTAAGGATAGAGGTACATCCAGCAGTCCCGAGGATTAAGGGATAAGTTCGAGTAGTCCATGAGACCCAACAGAGGCAGATGGCACCATTCACTCTAGGTGATGCAGAGCAGCAGACCGGTTGGGTGTATGCAGTTGTTCCTCGCGATCATGGCGCGAGCGGAGCTGTGGTGGAAGGTACATTCCGTGTGAATTCCTTTCCAGCACGTATTCTTTTTGATTCTGGCGCTTCACATTCTCTTATCTCCTATGATTTTTCGGTTAGACTTCGGTTTGTAGCTCAGCCGTTAGATTTCCCATTATCTGTATCTACTCCATTGGGAGAGATGTCTCTGTTATAGAGTGTTTGTAGGAGATGCATCGTCAGCTTGGACGATTCTGAGTTCGCGATTGATTTGATCGTGTTGCATATGTTTGAATTTGATGTGATTCTTGGTATGGATTGGCTATCTTCCTACCATGTGAGTATCGACTGTTTTGCAAAAACAGTCAGTTTGAGAGCATATGATGGATCAGAGTTAGTGGTAGCTACCTCCAGAGGCAACCAGTTTCCGGAGTCATTTCTGGCGTACGTAGAGGAGGCGATATTACGGGATCGGAGCGTAGATTTGAGTGAGATGCGAGTAGTCTCAGATTATCAGGATGTCTTCCAGGACATACCAGGATTACCTCCAGTGAGAGAGGTCGAGTTTTGCATAGAGTTGCAGCCAGGCACCACACCGATTTCCCGAGCTCCTTACCATATGACATCTGCTGAGATGAGGGAGCTACAGATCCAGATCGATGAGTTGTTGTCTCAGGGTTTCATTCGACGAAGTCATTCTCCGTGGGGAGCACCGATCCTCTTTGTGAAGAAGAAGGATAGGAGTATGCGATTATGTATAGATTATCATGAGTTGAACAAGGTCACTATCCGTAACAGGTACCCATTATCGCAGATCGATGACTTGTTCGACCAGTTGCAGGGAGCGTAGTATTTCTCGAAGATAGATCTTCGTTACGGTTATCATCAGTTGTGAGTTCGGGAGATGGATATTCCTAAGACCGCTTTCTTGACTCGATATGGGTCTTTCGAGTTTATTGTCATGCCATTTGGGCTGACTAATACACCCATAGTATTCATGGATTTGATGAATCGGGTTTTTCGTCCTTATTTAGACCAGTTTGTGGTAGTCTTCATCGACGATATTCTTATCTACTCGAGGTCGGAGGCAGAGCACGAGCAGCATTTGAGGTTAGCATTGCAGATATTAAGAGAGCACCAGTTATATGCTAGGTTTAGCAAGCGTGAATTCTGGTTATCAAAGGTCAGATTCTTAGGCCATGTTATTAGCTGGGAGGGCATTGCAGTGGATCCGGCTAAGGTAGAAGCCGTACTTGATTGGGAACCACCGAAGACAGTTAAGTGGATCCGGCTAAGGTAGAAGCCGTACTTGATTGGGAACCACCGAAGACAGTTACCGAGATTCGTAGTATCTTAGGCTTGGCAGGCTATTATAGAAAATTCATTCAGGACTTCTCGAGGATTTCCACACCACTTACACGCCTTACTAAGATATAGAAAATTCATTCAGGACTTCTCGAGGATTTCCACACCACTTACACGCCTTACTAAGAAGGGTGTATAGTTCATTTGGAGCATAGAGTGCCAGAAGGCATTTGAGACATTAAAGACTAAGTTGACTTCAGCACCAGTTTTGGTTATTCCTAGCAGTGATAAGACTTTTGTTGTCTACACTGATGCATCCTTAGCGGGTCTTGGCGGTGTATTGATGCAGACCCAGAGAGTTGTAGCCTATATTTTGAGGCAGCTGAGGACTCATAAGAAGAATTATCCTACGCACGATTTGGAGCTAGCAGCTGTGGTCTTTGCACTGAAGGCGTGGAGACATTATTTGTACGGAGTGCAGTTTGAGTTATTCACAGATCACCAGAGTTTAAAGTACCTCTTCTCACAAAAAGAACTCAACCAGAGGTAACGGCGATGGGTAGAATTTATCAAGGATTATGAATTTGCTATTCAGTATCATCCGGGAAAGGCGAATGTGGTAGCAGACGCGTTAAGCAGGAAACGTCGTCGTGGAGTAGCAGCTTTAAGGTGTTCACTACATCAGGATCTTTGTACCCTTAGCCATTATGATTTCAGGCCAGAGATTGGCGGGAGACGTGTGTTCTTAGGAGCGTTATCTGTACAGCCATCTTAGAGAGATAGAGTAGTCGGAGCTCAGTTAGAGGATTCTTGGATTCAAACCCGCAAGGGAGAGATCTCCAAAGAACCCAAGGATGATTGGACTATTAGAGTAGATAGAGGCCTTAGAATGAAGGGCAGGATCATTATACCGAACAATCTATAGCTGAAGAGAGAATTATTTGACGAAGCTCATCGCAGCAGATATACAGTGCACCCAGGCACGACGAAAATGTACAAGGATCTGAAGAGGCATTTTTGGTGGAGTGGTATGCGCAAAGAGATTGTAGATTATGTGGCTAAGTGTTATACCTGCTAACAAGTTAAGGTAGAACATCAGAGACCTGCAGGAACCCTACAGCCTTTACCCATTTCCGAGTGGAAGTGGGCAGATATTTCCATGGATTTTATAGTAGGGTTGCCTAAGTCAAGGAAAGGAAATGATTCTATTTGGGTTATAGTGGACAGATTGACTAAGTCCACACATTTCTTACCTGTGAGGACGACTCGTACAGCAGATATGTATGCAAGGATTTTCATTCGGGAGATTGTTAGATTGCATGGAGTTCCAGAGATGATTGTATCAGATCGGGGCTCAGTCTTCACATCTTATTTTTGGAGGAGTTTTCATGATGCTTTTGGCAGTCAGTTATCATTTAGCAGTGTTTTCCATCCCCAGACAAATGGACAGACCAAGAGGGTGAATCCGATTTTAGAGGACATGCTGAGAGCGTGCATTATAGATTTTCAGGGTAGCTGGGAGGATCACATCCCACTAATCGAATTTTCATATAATAACAGTTATCAAGCTACTATCGAGATAGCACTGTATGAAGCTTTGTACGGGAGACCTTGCAGATCGCCTATATGTTGGGCAGAGCCAGAGGATAGTCTATTGATTGGTCCAGAGTTAGTTAGACAGACCACAAAGAAGGTGGCATTAATTTGAGAGCACATTCTTGCGGCGTAGATTCAGCAGAAGAGCTATGCAGATCAGCGGAGACGACCTTTAGAGTTCCAGGTCGTAGACTCAGTCATGTTGAAAGTATCACCGATGAAGGACGTTCAGCGATTCGATAGACGGGGGTGTTATCTAATTCCAATTAAAAGCTAATTAAAATTATGTTGATCAATTTGTTCCTGTAAGAAGAAATATGATATGGATATGAACAATAATGATGAATAGAAAGTACGCTAAGCAAAACACAAACACACGATATGTTTACAAGGTTCGGTCACCACGACCTACGTCCCCGCTCCTCACCTAGAGGAGATATCCACTATCACAATCCGGTTTGGAAGCTGGAACTTCTACACACTCAGTTTACAAGATCACCGAAAACTCTCACACTACACAAACACTATGCAATCAACCTTTACACACTAAGTATAGGAACCTAGCCCGTGTCCTCCTCCTCTTGTGCTCGATTACAACCTCTCCCTAGGTTCGTCAACCGATGCCACTACTATTGGATTTGACCCCGTCTCTCGCCTCACACTTCTCTCGGTGTACAAGTGTATTACAAGTGATTCTCACAAATAAAAGTTAAATACAATGATTTGTTCTCAAATAACAAGTGAGAACACAATGAAGCTCACACTCACTAAATCACACCCAACAACCCACACTATATGGTATGAAAATATTAAGCTTAATAAGTGTGTGTGATAACAGTGAATGAAACTCAATAAATATAGCTAAATGAAATGAAAATGAAATAATAAGCTATATATGAGTTTAGAAGACTTCTCAAACAAGAAGAACAGTAGAGATGATTCCAATAGGATTTGAAGGCCACTTCTTATTGTAGAAAAACTTCTCTTGAAATTGGATTGATGAAATCAACTTTAAACAGCTCTTAAACACACTTAATATTTTGTTAAAACACAAAACTTGGATTTCTTGGATCTATAGAAGAAGAACAGTAATGGGGTATATATAGCACCCCAATACAACAGCAAAAACATAAGTAAAAGACCAAAAGCCCAATTTGAAAACAGCTGGAAAAACTAGCCGTTGTAAAGTTCTGACAGTTCGGCGGTCGACCGGTCCGATCTGGAAAAACTAGCCGTTGTAAAGTTCTGACAGTTCGGCGGTCGACCGGTCCGATCGACCGCGAAGCTCAAAAACTCAGAGAAGGAAGAAATCAAAGCTGGCGGTCGACTGCGGCGGTCGACCGAAAAACTCTCTGGATGTTTTCACGGTCGACCGGTGCGATCGACCGTGAGCACAAAACAACTAAGCCCAGAAAAATTCAACTGGTGGTCGACCGCACCGGTCGTCCGAAATCTGATATATGGCATATTGACAGGTTTTAGGGCTGATTTGAAAATTCATTAAAAATATTAAATCAAATTCAAAAATGGTGAAACTTTGGGGAAAGTTTCTAAATGATGAAATAAACATGTTTGAAAAGGAATTTTTGGAAAATCAATTTTCGTTTGTGAAAACTCCCTATTTTTGAAAAGTGTTCAGAAAACCTGTTTTTCGTGAACATGAAAATTGACATAAGGCTTGTAAACATGTATATATATATTATGCATGTATTATATGTATATAATGAAGTATGAAAGAGCTGTAAATATGAGATAAGAGTTATTGTAACGACTTTTGATGAAAAATCATTTATATGATAGAAAACGTCAAAAATTATGTTAAGTGTACATATATTGAGCTTAGATATAATCATACAATATATGTAAGTAAACCAAACATATACCTAGGTAAATCCACACATATGAACTTGAATCTTTAACGCTTGATTGACGTGTGTTGAAATACCTGAAAAGAGAAACATAAACACAAAAACTAGAGAATATATTAGCGATAAATTGTTTGATAAATCATCATCAAAACTATAGGGTCAACAATCTCCCCCTTTTTGATGATGGCAAACAATTTATACATGAATATGAATTATAAACTGATAACCCACATATAAGCCAAACATGAATAAATCATACATGAATGATTACATAAACCATATATGAATATGAATTAATTTGTAAACCATATGTTGATTTTTCTCCCCCTTTGACAACATAAAAAAGGGAAAAAGAAAAAAAATAATAATAGGAGCAACGCTCCCCCTGCATATAAGCACAGAAAAAAAAATGTATGCCAAAAGCCCCCCTGTCAAATTGAATAAGTGACATCTATTGAACATATATAGGAGCTAAACAATAATTATCCATAAAAAATAATCATAAACAATATATAAATCAAGGAACTCATCATTAACAACTTATTTTCCACAAACAAAACATGAACATTTGTTTTAACTATGCATTGATCACAGAGAGGTTAAACTAACACAATAAAACACAAATCATCACTTTAGCATTTAGAAACTACATAGTTTTGCATAAACATAGTTTGTTTCACAAGACAACAAACCATACATAAAAAGTCACATAGTTCCACACTAATATAGAGTTATTACACTCAAACGAAAAATATAGATATCAAGTTTTACAACTCAAAATGGAACATCACCATAAGCATAGAAATCAATTAAAAGAACTCCAATAATTAGCAAGATCAATCATCACCATCACCATCACCATCACCATCACCATCACCATCAGAAGAGCCTGAGCCATCAGCAGGGTCCTCCTCAGAATCAGACTCATAACTGGAAGAGGGATCCGGAATCCCGAGAGACTGACGCTGATATGAAAGAATGGTCCTAACATCCCTTTGGATAGTTGAGACTTGCTTCTGAACGCTTGAGAACTGAGTCTCAAGACGATCCAGACGGTCACAAATATCAGAAGCAGATGAGGAAGAAGCTCTAGACCGGAAACGAGAGGATGATGACTGAGTACGATCAGATAAGGAATAGGAAATCTGCATCCTGAAAAGAGAAACATTATCAAAGAAATCCTTCTTAGATTCAATATTGGGTTCATTGGTGAGGTCAACACCGAAATGTTGAAGGATGAGGGTGATGAAGGAGCCAAAGGGTAGAAATTTGAAATGCTTTAATGCCATGTTTTTGATAAAAACATTTGCCCAATCTACTTTTATTTTGGCAAATATGACATATACCGCATTGATCTTGTCAGAAGCAAAATGATCGAAACTACCGGTTTTAGGAATCAAGTTTTGAGCAACGATTCTAGCAATGAGTTTGGCATTTGGATTGAGAGAATTGTTATTCATAGGATAAGAGCAACCGGGCTTAAACATGAGTTGGTTTACAGCTGGATCACCAAGTTCAACAGACATAAGGTCAACATCACCTATTGGGATTTTTAGAATCCCTACAAGTTCGTTGGCAGAAAAAGATATTTGAACATGTTTAACTGATGTATTAATGGTCTGAAGATCATCAGCAGAGGATAATACAGACAGGTTGGCATAAAACAAATAAACTAAGAAAGGATAATAAGGAACTTTTCGTTCCTCATCCAACAACCTAGCCAACCCAACATTGTGCAGAATGGTATGAGTGTCATACATAGCCAATTGATTGAATTTGATATATCTAGTTGGAAGGATTTTTAGTTTGCACAACTCCCTATATTTCTTAACTAGGGATTTATATAATAGAAAATCCTCATAATGAGAAGCTTTGATAGAGGATGAACTAGATTCAGGTTTTAATCTCTTTTTGGGAGGCATGATGATAGATATAAGCAACTAGGGTTACAAAGAGGTTTGGACAGAATTTAAAAACCCTGGAAATGAAAAATTTGAACACAATAAGTAATATTCTCTAATCCAAAACCCTAGACTGAGAATATAAACATTAGAGCAATGAAATCAAGAGATGAGAGAAGAAATTACCCACAAAATCTGACAGAGATCGACGGAGGATGAGAGCAGCGGTCGATAGATGCAGGCGACCGAGAGAAATTTCGAACAGATTGGGGAAAAATTTCGAAATGGGGAAGAAATGAGGAGTCGGGCATAGAGAAGATGAAGGAAAGGCTGGGATTGACTCAATGATTAGATCAATGGTGGTGAAGAGTTCGGGTCCAAAACAGTTATCCATAAAAAAACCGAAACCCGATAAAATCAAAAAATCGATGCTGAAAACTCTCTGTCGGTCGACCGACTTGGTCGACTGAAACAACTTACAGAGACTTTGTCGGTCGACCGGGTCGGTCGACCGCGAGAAAATAAAATGCACAGGCAATGTAAAAACTTGATTTTGAGAGATTTTCAATTTAAACCTTTAAGAAATTTGTTTTATAATATACCAAATGTTTTATAAAATATATATAAATGTTTTTAGCTATAAGATCATACAAATAATTCTTTTTAGCATAAAAAAATACAATTTGTCATTAAAACTCAAAAACCAATTATTCAAAATAAAGACAAAACAAAACACCAAAAACAAAAGAAAAGATTTTGAAATTAAGCTCATTTTGGTACCCAAATCATTTTGGTACCACTAGAACTTGGGACATGACCTCTATCATTTAAATCCAAGGCCCTAGGGTTATGAACCCGTTTGAGCGTATTTTGTGCACCGATACGATCAAAGCAAAAATTATAAACGTGACCCATACGATTGCAATTTGTGCAATGTAGAGGTTTGAATGGTTTACGTTGACCGAAATGGAATGCACGTGGTTCATTTGCAAAAATAGTTTTTTCTTTGTAATTATTTTGCAAACAAGAATTTGTTTTCAAATCGAAGCAAAACATGGCCAAATGACCAAAATGACCACAATAATCACATTTATACACATGAACATGTTTATGATTTATACTATGTGTGTGTACATGTGTATGTGATGAAGAAGCTTGATGGGATGCACAATCATGAATAGGTTTGTCAATTTTTGGTGCATTATGACAAAATTGAGCCAAATGGCCTTTAATACCGCAAATAGAACATTTATGAATTTTGTCATACATATGTGCATAGTGAATAGGTTTCTTAGAAGAATTAACATTGAATTTTGCACATAAGTCCATAAGCTTTTTATTATTAGCAATACAAGTATTTAGTGTTGAATCTAAGGTAGATATTCTTTTTCTCATTTGATTCAACTCATCATTGTGCATACAAGTATTGCTACTAGAAGTAGGATAAACAAGATTACTCATCATAGATTTCAACTTATCTACTTCTAACATAGCATTACGTTTTTCATGAAGCAAACTAGCATTTTCAATTTTCAAATTTTCATTGCATTCTTTAAGAATTATATTTTCATTTGCAATAAAATTAAACTTAGTAGCTAGTGTTTCATGAGTGGATTTCATATTAACATACTTACTCTTTACATCAATATAGCAATTGTGTAATTTTTCAAACTCAAGAGCAAGTTCATCAAAAATAATAATATCATCGTTACCGCATACCTCACTAGGGTTATCACCTAGTGGTATTGTACATGGAGATGAGGCTTCCTTAGAACTCAAAACGGGATTTTCCAACGCTTGTTGAATAGCCTCTAATTTCCCTTTATGTGTTTTAATAAGTTTCCATAAAGCGTAAGCACTATCAAAAATAGCAAATTTGTTAGAAAACGATGAGTGAAAAGCGTTAATCAAATAGTCTAACAAAAGCTTATTCATGTTAAACAATCTTTTATCATTCTCACACCATTTAGATTTTTCCAAAATGGGAACAACATAGGCATCCTCAATAATTTCCCATAAATCAAATTGATTAGATTGAACGAAAAGTTTGAATCTAATACGCCATTGAGCATAGGGAAAAATATCCAAACGAGGAGCAATATTAATAGCATATCCTAAGCAAGATGAATCATACATATCCATAAAGGTGAAATGCAAGAAGCACAATGTAATCAAAATTAGATTAGCACAAATACAATAACTTGGATCTTTAACTCAAGGCGGTTAGTCCTTAAATCAAAGAGCACCAAGCTCTGATACCAATTGTTAGACCCTAGAGAAGGGGTGATTAGGGTCTTATGCTAAATTTAATCCCAATTAAAGCTAATTAAAATTATGTTGATCAATTTGTTCTTGCAAGAAGAAATATGATATGGATATGAACAATAATGATGAATAGAAAGTACGCTAAGCAAAACACAAACACACGATATGTTTACGAGGTTCGGTCACCACGACCTATGTCCCCGCCCTCACCTCGAGGAGATATCCATTATCACAATCCGGTTTGGAAGCCGGAACTTCTACACACTCGGTTTACAAGATCACCGAAAACTTTCACACTACACAAACACTATGCAATCAACCTTTACACACTAAGTGTAGGAACCTAGCCCGTGTCCTCCTCCTCAAGTGCTTGATTACAACCTCTCCCTAGGTTCGTCAACCGACGCCACTCCTATTGGATTTGACCCCGTCTCTCGCCTCACACTTCTCTCGGTGTACAAGTGTATTACAAGTGATTCTCACAAATAAAAGTTAAATACAATGATTTGTTCTCAAATAACAAGTGAGAACACAATGAAGCTCACACTCACTAAATCACACCCCACAACCCACACTATATGGTATGAAAATATTAAGCTCAATAAGTGTGTGTGATAACAGTGAATGAAACTCAATAAATATAGCTAAATGAAATAAAAATGAAATAACAAGCTATATATGAGTTTAGAAGACTTCTCAAACAAGAAGAACAGTAGAGATGATTCCAATAGGATTTGAAGGCTACTTCTTGTTGTAGAAAAACTTCTCATGAAAACGGATTGATGAAATCAACTTTAAACAGCTCTTAAACACACTTAATATTTTGTTAAAACACAAAACTTGGATTTCTTGGATCTATATAAGAAGAACAGCAATGGGGTATATATAGCACCCCAATACAACAGCAAAAACATAAGTAAAAAACCAAAAACCCAATCTGAAAATAGCTAGAAAAACTAGCAGTTGTAAAGTTCTGACAGTTCGGCGGTCGACCGGTCCGGTCGACCGCGAAGCTCAAAAACTCAGAGAAGAAAAAAAATCAAAGCTGGCGGCGGCCGCCCGCGAAGCTCAAAAACTCAGAGAAGAAAAAAAATCAAAGCTGGCGGTCGACCGAAAAATTCTCTGGATGTTTTCACGGTCGACCGGTGTGGTCGACCGCGAGCACAAAACAACTAAGCCCAGAAAAATTCAACTGGTGGTCGACCGCACCGGTCGACCGAAATCTGATATATGGCATATTGACAGGTTTTAGGGCTGATTTGAAAATTCATTAAAAATATTAAATCAAATCCAAAAATGGTGAAACTTTGGGAAAAGTTTCTAAATGATGAAATAAACATGTTTGAAAAGGAATTTTTGGAAAATCAATTTTCGTTTGTGAAAACTCCCTGTTTTTGAAAAGTGTTCAGAAAACCTGTTTTTCATGAACATGAAAATTGACATAAGGCTTGTAAACATGTATATATATATTATGCATGTATTATATATATATAATGAAGTATGAAAGAGCTGTAAACATGAGATAAGAGTTATTGTAACCACGTTTGATGAAAAATCATTTATATGATAGAAAACGTCAAAAATCGTGTTAAGTGTACATATATTGAGCTTAGATATAATCATACAATATATGTAAGTAAACCAAACATATACCTAGGTAAATCCACACATATGAACTTGAATCTTTAACGCTTGATTGACGTGTGTTGAAATACCTGAAAAGATAAACACAAACACAAAAACTAGAGAATATATTAGCGATAAATTGTTTGACAAATCATCATCAAAACTATAGGGTCAACAAAAACTAGAGAATATATTAGCGATAAATTGTTTGACAAATCATCATCAAAACTATAGGGTCAACAGGGGGAAGCTTGCCCCGAGATATGTGGGTCCTTTCAGGATCATCGAGCGCATTGGAGCTATTTCTTACAGATTAGATCTTCCAGCATCGATGTCGAGTGTACACGATGTCTTTCATGTCTCGATGCTTAAGAAGCATCTGCGAGATGATGAACAACAGAGAGTGATTAACTCACCAGCGATTGAGATTCAGGATGATTTGACTACCGTAGAGGTACCAGTATGCATACTTGCTAGAGAGAATAAAAAGCTTAGAAATAAAGTCATTCTATTAGTGAAGGTGCAGTGGAACCGGCAAGGAGCAGAAGAGATTTCTTGGGAGCGCGAGGAGGATGTTCATCGTGACTACCCGCACCTGTTTGAACAGGTATGATGTTAATATGCTTATATGACTTGATAGTTGTCATTATCTATGATTTTTTTAGTCACATTTATATTTATCATTAACACTAGAATGGGGATATTTTTACCTGATCCTTAATCAATTGAAGTAAATGGTATATACATGAGGGTTTCATTGTTTGGATTATTTCGCTCGACGTACCAATTTCGTTTAGTTAAAGATTTAGGTAAGAATGTTTGTATTCTAGGTTGTTAACTTTAAATATCATTGTGCTAATGCTATGTGATGTGTGCAGAAGGAATTCTTAATATGAATTATACCTTCTTAATGTGTTTTCCCAGTTATTAAGCTTTGAGATGAGACTGCGGAATTTCAAGGACGAAATCCTTGTAAAACCCTGATAATTTATGAATAATATAATTAATATGTGATAAGTTATGATATATGGATATTTAGTATGATAAATATCATTTAATGGTATATGAGTATAATACCATGTGATTTGAGTATGAACGAGTTCATACATGAGAGAGAAAAGAGTTGAAACATGCACAAATAGCCAAACATATGAAAA
This sequence comes from Asparagus officinalis, assembly GCF_001876935.1. Taxonomy (NCBI): domain Eukaryota; kingdom Viridiplantae; phylum Streptophyta; class Magnoliopsida; order Asparagales; family Asparagaceae; genus Asparagus; species Asparagus officinalis. The sequence goes on from NC_033797.1 coordinate 2,092,980, forward strand.
CTAGAAATGTCCGGTCCGGTCGACCGCCACGGTCGATCGCGATACCTGCAATCTGTTTTTCTCCTGTTTTGAGTTGGTTTCGGATTTTTAAACCCATATCCGTTTTCCTCTGATATATATATATGAGTTTTTCACGTTTTTATCAGTTTTCCTAAGAACCCTAACAACCACCAAAACCCTCCAAACCCTAGTTTGATTTCTTGGAGAAGATTGGAGGCTTTCAAGTTGGGTTTTTATTGATTCTTGGCTTTTGGAGTGGAGATCTCCTTCGACATTGCTTCTAACACGTTTTCCTACAACCCCAGGCGAGTATCATCTCTGCTAATCCCCCTCCTAGTTTTCAAAACGCTTTTAAAGAGTTTTAAACATGTTTCGTAGAGCCTAAATGACTAGTTTATGAATAAAGTCAATCCCTTTTGTATTATATATATAAAGATTAAGTCTTTTCATGCTAAAAAGGTTGAGAATGTTTTTTTACAGATGTGATTTAGATCTGTTGATGATTTTAAAATCTTTTCATGCTAAAAAGGTTGAGAATGTTTTTTTACAGATGTGATTTAGATCTGTTGATGATTTTAAAACATGGTTAATCTAAAGAAAGGAGTTTGATTCGTTGTTTTGAGCTTTTATGCATGTTTTTAGGGGTTTGAATACAAATCTAATGCATAAAATCATGTTTATAGTTATTGAGTTGTTTCCAGATGTTCATATCTGCTGTGATATGTTTGCATACAAGTTTCATAAAGATTTAATCATGTTTGAATCACAAAAACACGACGTGAACACAACATACACAAAATAATTGAGAAATCTAGAATCAGGGTTCACGATCGACCGCCACGGTCGACTGCGTGTAGGACAGAGACCTGGGTAGTCTCAGGAACCCGTCACGGTCGATCGCCACGATCGTCTGCCAGTCTGTTTTGGCTGTGCATGTTTATATGGCTTGGTTTTGGTTTGTCGAGCAGATTTCTCGATCTAATGATGATAGACTATTATGTTAGTGATTGTTTAATACCTGGGATGATGGTGAACTTCAGATGAGGACACGCACACCGAGATTTGTGCATGTATACTAGATTTGTGTTAGATTGACACAATTTTGACATGAGTTAATTTGATAAACACATATGAATAATGTTGTTCTATACGTATCCGAAAATAAGGAGATGAAACCTATTTGTTGCAGAACGATTGAGTAAGAGTATTACAAAAGTATCGTTATTACACGTATCTGGAATAGGGAGATAATAAAACCTATTGCCGCAGAGCGATTGAGTAAGAGCATTACGAGAGTATCGCTATAGTATAAGATGATGCACACATAGATAATTGATTAGTTGTAAGCTTTACTTTCATAATAGATTACGCGCGAGTAGGGTATTACCTTTGAGATTTTGATACACCCATTATGAACGGTAGATACTTTTTTTTTTGTTTTAGCAATTGTTGATATCCTCTTATGTTAGAGCAGATCACTCGGACGTAGTTCGAGATGAGATGATTATTCTTTATATTGGAGATTAGGGTTTTTATCATTGGTAAATTTGTTTTTCATTCATAGAGAGTTATATGAATGATTTGATATATGTATGTACTGACTCTATTTTCTATATACTCCTACCCCTTCCCCTAGGGGGAGGTAGTGATGATCTTACTAGCGCTTTGACGCTCGTTGTTTCCCCTCTTTTAGGCAGCTAGTCCGGCACACGGAGAGTCGCAGCTTGATGAGCCATCTTAGTTGTCTGTTTAAGCTATTTATTATATTTTGTAGTTATTGCAGAACTCCACATGTAGTTGATTATTTTTAGACTCTAGATTGGTATTTTATTTCATAGAGTTGAGAGCTATTGTGAGACTTGGTTTATTTGACTCATTGTATTTGAGATTTAGTTCAGACTCAGTGAAATATCTACTACATTCCGGTTGGGCTCATTATTAATATTTCTTATGCTTCTTCTGTGTATATTTTCAGTGTTGTTCTATTTAGATTATTTATCTGTTTGTACCTTCATCTATTTATTATTTCCGCTAGAGAGATAGTGATTGTGATGGTGAAACATGTCGTAGCATGAAGTTGGTACTTGGCAGGTTTGACAATCCGGGTTTCACTTTGGACTGCAGCCTTGTGTGAACCCTGGGGCGTCACATAATCTCTCCTACAAAGCATTGCAAAGACCATTGTTCAGTAATTTTTACTTTAACTGTTTGGGTGTGTGAGAGTCGTCAGATTGTAACTCTCACAGTTGATTATGAAGGCTATTGAATCAAGGCTTTCATCAATTGTCGTGAAGGTCGTTAAATTGTAACCTTTCTCGATCTACATAAAAATCCTCCAATTGTAGCTTTCATTTATTAGCATGAAAGTCGTCTGATTGTAACTTTCTTTGTCAAGATTGTTGGTTGAGGTTTGATAGGGATCGACTCTCTATTGTGATTTTTAGACAGCCTACAGAACCCCCTCCAAAGTTTTTAAAAGTTCGCGGTTGACTGAGACGAATTTTCGGAAAACTTTGGATCCTAAAATTTTGTTAATTGATTGTTTACTCCGTCTGATTCGAAGACATCGTGAACCTAGTTGTCGGAATGTCGAAATTCTGTTTCCTTAAACAAGGTAACTTTTGTGCCTTGATGACAATGACCTTAGTCAAACAAGATAAAATCCAAGTCATTGTTGTTAAATCAAACAAGGTAACTTTTGTGTCTTGATGACGATGACCTTAGGCAAACAAGCTAAAGCCTAAGTTATCTCGGTCAATGCAGCAAGAACGATAGTGACTTTGAATTTATTTGGATCCTTGAGATACTCCTCCAACTTGTATGGAGGTGCATTCAATGTCCAGAAGATTTTTGTAGGCATTGATGAACACTCGACACGCAGCTACGCGCGTTATGTAATAAGAGAGCTGATGATAGCGAAGCCACCAACGAAACATAAGTTATAAACTTGTCAACGATGTCTTCTTCAGTGAGGTTGAGCACCTTTTGGCTTTGTTAATCTTTGTTGGAATGTTAAGCCATTCAGAAGGATGAGTTACGCGAAGGATCGAGCTTGATAATTTTAGCATTATTATCGGTACTCATCCAAGAGGCTGCATAGCTTCTTGTCATAAGCTAGTTTCTTCTCGGCCTTAATCACCTTGATGGTCATTGTTAGCTTCTCTTTATTTATTTGAAGTGTGTCGTAGCCCTGGTCGTCGAAAGGTTCATTTTGTGGTGTTGACACGCACAGGTGAATCTTATGCTGGAGATTTGGGACACAGAGACTTAATTATGTATTGCTCTTTTTGTTTGATAAGAACAAGACTTTGTATCACTTCTTAGTGTTTTTGAATAAAATAAAAAGAAAATGATGTTGGCTTTTTATTATTTCTTGCATGTGTCGTGTTTTTACTTGATAATGAAGTTATATGAGAAATGCCAGATTTAGAAAATTCTCTTCATTATCATTTAAGATAATTTCAGAAAATTTCCACCTACTGGGGATAAGTACTTGTCATCCCCCTAGGATAGGACTGACCAGAAGAATTCTTCTTGTGTTATGCTTTTGCTTTAAACACTTAAAAAAGTCTATAAGTTCCAGAGGTGTAGTATTAACTTGGTAGTTTTCACATAGAGTGAAGTTCAAAAATTTTCCTTGTTACCACTAGGGATAATTCTGGGAAGAGTTTAATTCGCTAGGGATTTTATTAGACAGCCTACAGGGGCCAACTCCTCTACCTTCTTTATCTGGCAATTTATATTATATTATTTTTATCGATGAGTTCTCTCGTTATACATGGGTTTATTTACTTAAAAATTTCTCTGAGGTACTTACTGTGTATCAAGCCTTCACTGCTATGATCTTCACTCAATGGAAAGCTTGTATTAAAGTTTATCGATATGATTGTGCCAAAGAGTATTTATCATCTATCATGATCTTTCATGGGATTATCTTTTAATAGTCATGTCCTTACACTCATGAGCAAAATAGTATTGCTGAACGTAAACATCGTCATATCCTTAATACCGCTCGATTCATGCTCATTTCTTATTTTGTTCCTCATTGTTTCTGGGTTGAGGCCATTATCACCATTATTCACGTCATTAATATCACTCCATATAGCTCTCTTTCTGGTGCTACTTCTCATAGTCGCATATATACTCATACTCCTCGCTATGATCTGGCTTGTGTCTTTGGTTGTCGATGTTTTATTTTTTTGCCATCTCACAAACGTGATAAATTGTCTTCTAGAGTTGTTCACTGTGTTTATTTAGGAATGAGTCCGGATCATCGAGGTTATTGTTATTATGATCTTGCATCTTGTCGGGTTCATATATCTAGACACGTTCAGTTCGAAGAGGATTCTCCATATTACTCTGGTTTTGATAACTTTAATTTCCTCCACACTATTGATTATTCTTCACCGCCAGCCGCACCACCTACTTCCTTACCTCGGTTCTCCTTTCAAGATCTGGCTAACATCTATCCATCTCCTTCTGTTGAATCTCCCTCACCCGAGCCTTCTCATACACCATCTGCTCTGCTAGCTCCCTCTACCTCAAACATGGTGCCACTACAGAAATACTGTTGACTTCCGTGCACATACGCCAGCATCTCCCCGCCTAAGGTTTTTCTCGCTCTTCGTCTAGGAAAACGACCACATGTCATGCCTAAACGGTACGCTTCGGTTCCTTCCTATTCATCTGTCTTTTGTAATTTTCTTGCTGCCGTTCATACTACCATTGAGCCAAAATCCTTTCAAGAGACAGTTTAATTTCCCGAGTGGCGATAAGCTATGGCTGAGGAATTACAGACCTTTTAGCAAATACACACATGGGATGTTGTTCCTTATCCTCTTGGCGTCTCTCTAGTTGGCAGTAAATGGGTTTATAAGGTCAAGTATCATCCTGATGGCACCATTGAATGTCGGAAGGCCCACTTAGTGGCTCGAGGTTTCACTCAGCAACATGGTATTGATTATGTGGAGAGCTTTGCTTCTGTTGCTCAGATGTCCACCGTTCGTACTCTCCTTGCAGTTGTTGCTGCTCATCATTAGTCTATATATTAGATGGATGTTAAAAGTGCTTTTCTCCATGGTTCTTTATCCGAGACAGTGTATATACAACCGCTTCCAGGGTATAATATTCCTCCAAGACATACATGTCTCCTTCGCCGTGCTATTTATGGTCTCAAGCAGGCACCCTGCTCTTAGTTTGAGTGTTTTTGTGATGTCGTGCTCAAGGCGGGCTTTATGAAAAGTCATCAAGATGCTTTTTTATTTGTTCACACTGCATCGCGCGACAAAGTTTTATTACTCATTTATGTAGATGATATGATCATTACAGGTGATGATGTTGTTGGTATACAATACGCAAAATCTAAATTGTAACAATAGTTTCACATGAAGTATCTTGGATCACTTTGCCATTTTCTTGGTCTAAAAATTTCTCAAGGCCCGCGGGGAGTACTACTGTCTCAACAGAAGTATCTCTCGGATATTCAAGCTAGCGCTGAGCTAACTGACGATGCAATTATCGATACTCCACTTTAACAGAATGTCAAACTTCGCTCTTTTGATGGTGAGCCTCTATCTGATCCTACCCGATACCGACATCTTGTTGGTTAGTTAGTCTATTTGTGCATCTCTCGACCAGATATCTCCAAGCTGTTGGCATTGTCAGCCAAATTGTTAATGTCCCACGTTCTGTACAATATGTTGTCTTATTACGGATTCTTGGGTATCTCTGGGGCACTAGCAATCGCTCTCTTCTGTTTCCTACTATATCCGATTTAGAGCTTTGTGCATATTCTGACGCTGATTGGACTGGTCATCCAACTACCAAGAAGTTTATCACAGGTTATTGTATATTTCTTGGTGATTCCCTTATTTCTTAGCAGAGTAAGAAACAAGATGTTATTGCCCTTTCCAGCACAGAGACAGAGTATCGTGCAATGTCCGCAACAGTTAAAGAGATTATTCATCTTCGTCGTCTTCTCAATGATTTTAGTATTTCTGTTCTGACTCCTACTCCTCTCTACTATGATAATAATAGTGCCATCCAGATTGCTAATAATCTAGTATTTCACGAGAGGACCAAACACATTAAGATCGACACTCATTTTATTCGTCAACAAATTATCAAGGACAAGACAATTCAACTTCCCCATGTCTCATCCGCCGATGAGCTTGCAGATTTCTTCACGAAGGTCTTACCTGTTCATTGATTCCAGTTTTTTGTACGCAAACTCACTTTGTTTGATCAAACATGTATATATATATGTGTGCGCGCGCATTCAATAATTAATCTAAGAGAAATTTATGACGAGACTGTTAGGATATGTGAAGCCTAACTATCAGGCATGCCCTATACTTCAGAATGAAGAGGAACAAAAGTTGGAACAAGTGGAACAGGATCGACGATGGCAAAGTTCAAGCAAAACGACGAAGGAGAGCTTTTACAGCTTTGCGGTCGATCGCCCATGACGCAGCGGTGGACCGACGACGTGCACAGGCAGGCACTAGGGTGAGGAGCAGCTCGCGGTCGACCGAGCATGGCGCTGCGGTCTTTCTGTCTTCGTCGCGGTCGACCGAGCATGGCGCTGCGGTCGACCGCCAAAAGTCTAGAGAGCCAGGCAGATTTCGATCAGCATCGCGGTCGACCGGATGTGGTGCGGCGGTCGACCGGAGTCGGGTTTTGGCCCAAATTCGTTATTTAACCTGTTTTGATCTGTTTCCTTTTCTACTTGTTTAACCCTTAAGTCTATAAAAGGGTTGATTAGGGCATGATGTATTATGACGAAAAATAGTAAATTTTTTCTCCTGCGGTGGCTGTGGACGTAGTTTCTCACATTAAGAAGTGAACCACGTAAATCTTGTGTGTTTGAGATTGTTTGATTTTCTCTCTTCTCTCCTAAATCTCTATTTCCAAATCGCATCAGGGGGATTGTGCATCCCTATCAAGTGGTATCAGAGCAACCAGGTTCGGCGCGAGCGATTTGAGGTCAGAGACAATGGGATCTGAGAAGGAAACATCCAAGATTGAGAAGTTTGATGGAACAAACTTCGGGTTCTGGAAGATGCAGATGGAAGACTAGCTCTATCAGAAGGATTTATACCTACCATTAGGAGAGAAGCCGACGGATATGAAAGATGCGGATTGGAAGCTATTGGATCGAAAGGCCCTTGGAGCGATCAGGTTGACATTATCTAAATCAGTAGCGTTCAACATCAAGAATCAGAATACGATGGCGGATCTCATGGCGGCGTTGTCCAGTATGTATGAGCAGCCCTCTGCGGCGAATAAGGTACATCTCATTAAAAAGTTATTTAATTTGAGGATGTCCGAGAGCCAGAAATTCAAGGAACACCTGAACGAGTTTAACGAGATCACGGATCAATTAAACTCGGTCAATATTCAGTTTGACGATGAAATCCAAGCCCTCTTGATACTTGGTCAATTACCCGACAGTTGGAAGGGTACTGTTATCTCGATTAGCGGATCATGTGGCAAATCAAAACTGAAGTTTTCAGAGGTGGTGGACATGATTATGACTGAGGAAATAAGAAGACAAGAGGAAGGGATTTCTAATTCAGGGTCGGCGTTGAATCTTGAGGGTAGAGGAAGAAACAGAAACAGAAATAGAGGGAGTAGCCGAGGAAGATCTAACTCGAGGAACGGAAGGCCAAATTCCAGGAACCGCAAGGGCAAGAAGGAGATTGATTGCTGGAATTGTGGCAAGTTTGGCCACTATGAGAATCAGTGCCGAGAACCCAAGAAGGACAAGGAGAACAAGAATGAAGCGAACGTGGCCTCAGGAGAATCAGATGATGCCCTAATCTGTTCGTTGGAGAGCAAAACTGAATCGTGGGTGCTGGATTCAGGAGCTTCGTTTCATGCTACCTCAAATAGAGATTTATTTGAGAACTATGTTTCAGGAAACCTAGGAAAAGTCTATCTTGGTGATGATCAGCCCTGTGATATCATTGGCAAAGGAGTCGTGCAGATCAAGCTCAATGGGTCTATATGGAAGCTGAGCGATGTAAGACATGTTCCTAGCTTGAGAAAAAAATTGATTTCCATAGGACAATTGGCGAAAGAGGGATATGTAACAACCTTCGCATGTGATACGTGGAAGGTTACAAAGGGGTCCATGGTTGTTGCCCGTGGTACGAAGACAGGTTCTCTCTACATGACGATAGATGCACGAGGTTCCATTGCAGTGGCTGAAGGCAGTGAAGACCCAAATTTGTGGCACCAGAGGCTAGGTCACATGAGTAGCAAAGGCCTAAAGGTTATGCAATCGAACGGGAAGTTACCAGGTTTGAGATCAGCTGACATTGACCTATGTGAAAGCTGCATTCTAGGGAAACAAAAGAGAATAAGCTTCAAAAGGGTTGGCAGAACCCCTAAAGAAGAGAAGCTTGAGTTAGTTCACACAGACGTGTAGGGTCCAGCATCAGTACCATCCACCGGCGGAAGGTTATACTTTGTGACCTTCATAGATGATCACTCGATGAAGACTTGGGTCTATTTCATGAAAAACAAATCAGAAGTGTTTGAAGTCTTCAAGAGATGGAAGGCTATGGTTGAGAACGAGACCGGTTTGAAGATCAAAAAGCTTCATTCTGACAACGGCGGCGAATATGAAGACTCAGAGTTCAAGAAGTTCTGTTATGATAGCGGCATTAGATTAGAGAGGACAGTGCCAGGTACACCCCAGCAGAATGGCGTAGCAGAACGCATGAACAGAACATTGACTGAGAGAGCCAGAAGTATGCGGTTACAAGCAGGTTTTCCAAAGCAATTCTGGACAGAAGCAGTCAACACAGCTGCCTACTTGATCAACCGGGGGCCATCAGTGCCTTTGGAGCACAAAATACCTGAAGAAGTATGGAGTGGAAAGCAGGTAAACCTTTCTCACCTGAGAGTATTTGGTTGTGTTTCTTATGTTCATCTGAGTGATCATGCAAGAAACAAACTTGATCCTAAGTCTCTAAAATGTTTCTTTGTTGGCTATGGCGGTGATGAGTTTGGCTACAAGTTCTGGGATGAGCAGAACAAGAAAATCATCAGAAGCAGGGATGTGGTCTTTAATGAAACAGTCCTCTACAAAGACCGTGATGTCGTTCAGTCCACTAGTTCGACACAACGTGATCCCACATACTTCGAGTCAGATGATGCCTCAGATGGAGGCAATCCCGAAGCTAGTTCTGATGAAGAAGAAGAGTTGATGGATGAGACTACTTCAGAGGGGGCAGATGAAGATGGAGAGCCTGTTTCGCCCGTCAGAGAGTTGAGGCGGTCAGCTAGAGTCCCCAAGCCTAATTCGAAGTACCCATCACTATAGCCCAGAGCTCATCTTAACTACTTATTATTGAGTGACGGTGGAGAGCCAGAAAGTTATGATGAGGCCCTTCGAGTGGATGATGCGAGCAAGTGGGAGCTCGCCATGAAAGATGAAATAAAATCCTTGAACACCAACAAGACATAGGAACTTGCGAAGCTACCAACCGGGAAAAAGGCCTTGAGCAATAAATGGGTGTATAGAATCAAAGAGGAACATGATGGTTCCAAGAGATACAAGGCTAGATTGGTGGTTAAAGGATTTCAGCAGAGAGAAGGAGTTGATTACACAGAGATCTTCTCTCCAGTAGTCAAACTAACTACCATCAGAACAGTCCTGAGTATTGTTGCAGCTGAAGATCTACATCTCGAGCAGCTAGATGTAAAGACAGCTTTCCTCCACGGTGATCTAGAGGAAGAGATATATATGCAGCAGCCAGAGGGTTTTACTCAGAAGGGAAAAGAGAAGATGGTATGCAGATTGAAGAAGAGCTTGTACGGCCTAAAACAAGCTCCAAGGCAATGGTACAAAAAGTTCGATGGATTCATACATAGGAACGGCTACTCCAGGTGTAATGCTGATCATTGCTGTTTTGTCAAAGAGTTCGACAACAGTTACATCATCTTGCTTCTATATGTCGACGACATGCTAGTAGCCGGTTCAGATATGACAGAGATCAAGAAGCTGAAGAAGCAACTGTCGAGTGAGTTCGACATGAAGGATCTAGGCGCAGCGAAGCAGATATTGGGAATGAAGATCAGTAGAGATAAACTCTTGGGCACACTGCGGCTATCTCAAGCCGAGTACATTAGACGGGTGCTTGAGAGATTCGGGATGAGTGGTGCTAAGGCCGTTAGCACACTGTTAGCCAGTCACTTCAAACTGACTAAGGAGCAGTGTCCTGAGACAGATGAAGAGAAAGAATACATGGCTAAGGTTCCATATGCTTCAGCCATTGGAAGCCTTATGTACGCTATGGTATGCACGAGACCCGACATTGCCCATGCAGTGGGAGCTGTGAGCAGATTTATGTCAGATCCAGGAGAGCAGCACTGGGAAGCAGTAAAGTGGATTCTTAGATACCTGCGAGGTACTATAGAAGATTGTCTATGCTTCAGAAGAGGCAAGTTAGTCCTGCAGGGTTTTGTTGATGCAGACTATGCTGGTGAGATAGACCAGAGAAGGAGCACTACATGATATGTATTCACTTTGGGCTCTACAGCTATTAGTTGGGTTTCTCAGTTGCAGAAAATCGTTTCTTTATCAACGACAGAGGCTGAATATGTTGCTGTGACAGAGGCAAGCAATGAGATGATATGGTTGCAGGGTTTCTTGGAAGAGCTGGGACAGAAGAGTGAGAAGAGTGTCTTACATTGTGATAGCCAGAGCGCAATTCATTTGGCGAAGAATCCCGCTTTTCATGCAAGGACCAAACACATACAGGTCTGCTACCACTTCATAAGATCAGCGTTGGACGAGGACATGTTGGAACTTGAGAAGATTCAAGGAAGCAAGAATCCAGCTGATATGCTTACCAAGGTTGTCACTACAGAGAAACTGAAGTTGTGTTCAACTTCAGTTGGCCTCAGCACTTGATGATAGACGGTCGACCGACGACGTGCACAGGCAGGCACTAGGGTGAGGAGCAGCTCGCGGTCGACCGAGCATGGCGCTGCGGTCGACCGCTCAAAGTCCAGAGAGCAACCCAGACTTTTAGCTTCATCGCGGTCGACCGAGCATGGCGCTGCGGTCGACCGCCAAAAGTCCAGAGAGCCAGGCAGATTTCGAACAGCATCGCGGTCGACCGGATGTGGTGCGGCGGTCGACCGGAGTCGGGTTTTGGCCCAAATTCGTTATTTAACCTGTTTTGATCTGTTTCCTTTTCTACTTGTTTAACCCTTAAGTCTATAAAAGGGTTGATTAGGGCATGATGTATTATGACGAAAAATAGTGAATTTTTTCTCCTGCGGCGGCTGTGGACGTAGTTTCTCACATTGAGAAGCGAACCACGTAAATCTTGTGTGTTTGAGATTGTTTGATTTTCTCTCTTCTCTCCTAAATCTCTATTTCCAAATCGTATCAGGGGGATTGTGCATCCCTATCAGAGACTCTCTGTCTCCTTTAACAATTATATATATATTCAACTTGGAAAGCATTATCATAGAGCTCACTTTCAACCGCACAGATGTGACCCAAAACCATTTTCTACAAAAGGTCCGCAGTCAAACAAGACCAAGAACAGCCAACTTTCAATTCCCATCTACACGGCGTTATGCGTATTTTTTTTCCTTAGTGTGCTCGAAAATGGACTTTAAGTTCAGATAAGCTCCTAAGGATCTTACATTTCTATTAAGCCCATAATCTATTATTTCATTCGATTAAGCACGTATGGTTTCTGTTCTCATTCTATTTAGCTCACATGATAAACATAAAATATCGCAAAGATAATGACATACAATTCAAGTTTTTGTCTGAGGTGTAAAGAATTATGCTTGTATTGTTGGTAGAGTTGGAAGAAATAGACATGGTTTTGATTTATGAAGTTTTGTGGAACAACAATACGAGTAAAGGGCAAGTGAAAATGGTGGGGAATGACAATCCTGTTTTCCTCTAAAAAATATTTTTTTCTCAAGCATGAAGAACCGAATAGAATGAAAACAAAATCTATAGGGACCTAACAGAAATAATAGATTGAGTATGACCAGACCTGAACTAAATATTGGATTAAGAACAAATATTTTTAAATTCCAGTGTTTAACAAAGAGCAATATATCTGATGTCTTGCAAACTGTTTGGTTATGTTGGTAATGTTTATTCCCTTTTTTTCCTATTACTTTTATTATAGCTTATCCATATTAGAACTAGTCAAGTTACATTTTTCTTTGCTCTCTTCCCCACTGTCACCATCCCATGATTTGTTCAAAACCATAAACATACGTCAGTACCTTTCTTTATTACTAACCAACCGAAGGTTTGAAAACTCATGCTAAGACCAAGAATTAGTTACTTTTGTGACCTTGCTTTGTATATTTTAATCCAAACGATATATTGCTTTTCTTTTAATTTTCCATAATTTGGCGAAGAAATTCTTTGGTCTTGGTCCATCATTTGAAGCTTGAATTAGTCAAATTACAAACATCCTTGATACTATAAAAGGACGGCCTTCCAAGCTAACTCAACATCAAATTAACCACAAAAATCCTGGAGATCTAATTCAAGTTCTATTGTAACTTTTCTGAATTAGCCAGTGAGATTTTCCTTCATGGCGACTGATCACTTATCTGATGAGGTGCTGAGTACCTTTGTGCCCATAGTGGTGTACTGGGTGTTTTCGGGCATATACGGACTTCTTAGTTACAATGAGAGCTGGAGGCTTCACACAAAGAGCGAGGAAGAAGAGAAGAACATAGCTTCCAAAGGACAAGTGCTGAGGGGTGTGCTTCTTCAGCAGCTGGTTCAAGTGGTGGTCGTCTTCTCCATTCTGAAATTGATCGGCGACGACAGCGGAGTACCGCCCCCGCAGCCTTCGTTGCTGGTAATGGCACGGCAGTTCTTGATCGCGATGATCGTGCTCGACTCATGGCAATACCTGGGCCACCGCTACCTCCACATCAACAAGTTCCTGTACAAACACATCCACTCCTACCACCACGCCCTCATCGCTCCCTATGCCTACGGAGCCCTCTACAACAACCCCATCGAGGGCCTCATCCTCGACACCATCGGAGGATCCATGGCCTTCCTCCTCTCTGGGATGACCACTCGCACCAGCATCTACTTCTTCACCTTCGCCACAATCAAGACCGTCGACGTCCACTGTGCCCTGTGGATGCCGTGGAATCCCCTCCAGTTCTTGTTCAACAACAATGTCGCCTACCATGATGTCCACCATCAGCTTAAGGGGAACAAATACAACTACGCGCAACCGTTCTTCATCTCCTGGGACAAGATCTTTGGTACTTACGTGCCGTACACTGTTGTCGAGCGCCAGGGCGGCGGGTTTGAGGTCCGGCCAGAGCTGCCAAAGAAAGAATGAATTTCAGTCAATTGCCACATTTTTTATTAAATCCGATGTTCTTCTTCTTCTTATTATTATTATTTTCAAATGAAAGAAGACACCATGTTTGTGCGCCTTTTATCCCTTTGTAGCTGAGATTGGGAAATTAAAGTGAACCATTCTCTTATGCACATACGTGTGCGTGTACATTTTTATGGTATGAAAAGTTTTAATTCATTTGTACTCGACTAAATGTCTTCCTATGAAGCTCTCTACGCTACTAAACAAGTTTAGACCAGAGGAATGGTGTAAAAATACTCTTCTTAAGTATATGACGTCGCAGTTAGTAGCATTCTGAGGAAAATAATCAAAAGCGATGAAATTCAATTGTTGAAACCGCTTAGCCGTAGCCTTCGTTGTTGGTGCTCATTATCTGCAACGGGAAAACAATTCTTCGCCGATAATACTATGAGCGACAGAAGGGGAACGGACATTTCTGACGCGGACGTTGATGCCAATAGTTCTGTAGCAAAATTTGCAATGGAAATTAGTGACAGTATCCCATCACAGATGTATCAGTGAACATCTACAACAACGGTTGCTGCAAATATGTTTACTTGTAACATCAATTAAAATGAATATTCCGTTGCAAGGTTGTTACAAATGTATTAGCGATGGAATAGTAGAGAAAGAATTTCATTGCATTAGTGATGGTATTTCGAGATCTGTTTAAAGTAACGGGGAGAAATTATATCTTGGATTGGTGCTCCGATCTACACGTAGCGACGAATTATTCGGATCTCGACAGTAGACGGAACTATGATGAACGAGACTGCTGGAATTGGGGTGTAGATCAAACCTTGATTTAGGCGAGTAGCTCTGGCGAGCTTGATATCCACGTAGGGGAGCGTCGGCGTCAACTCAGGCGAGGTCGACGTCACCCCTTAGGCGAGGCGAGCTCCAATTGGCGAGCTCGAGATCCCACAGGCGCAAGCGAGCTCGAGGTTGACATCAGGCGAGCTCGAGTCCTTGCCGGCGAGTTGGGAGACGTTGCAGGCGAGCTCGAGACTCTTTTTGCAGGCGAGCTTCTGTCTGGCGAGATTCACCCAGGCGAGCTCGAGCGCTCGTGACAGGCGAGCTCGTGGCGGAAATCTAGGCTGTCGACAGACCGTCGACAGGTCAACTAAGGTTTCCCTAAATAAAGGGAAACCCCTGGGTGCGGATCCGGTGCTTCCTCCCTCTCTCTCTCTTTGTGCGATCCTCACCCCTGGCGGCGGCCATTTCTCTGTTCCTCTCTCTCGTTCTCTCTAGCACTCTCATTTTGAGGGGAGATTAATGAGGGTTAAGGAGAGATTAATATGTGGTTTTCCCAACGGACTAATAGCGACGGAAAATTCCGTCGCTATAAGACGATTTATGGCGACGGAAATTTCCGTCGCTATTATTCTGTCGTTAAAAAATTTTTGCCGACGGATTATTCATTTTTAGCGACGGAATTTATCCGTCGCTATAATTTTACCAACGGATTTTTAACGACGGAATTTTCCGTCGCTAAAAAGCTTTTTAGCGACGAAATTTTAGCTTTTTAGCGACGGAAATTCCGTCGCTAAAAAAATAGATGTGAAAAAAATTTAGGAGCGGGCGTGCCCAAAAAATTTGGGCAGCCCACGCCCGAGAGAGGGATTTATCCCAAATCCCTCTCTCATTTCCCATTTCCCCCCTCTCTCCCTCCCCCCCCCTCTTTCTCTCAAGGGTTAGGGTTAATTATGCCGACGAGCCGCTGCATTATTCCTTTCAATGTTGTTAATTAAGCATCGTCATCATTCTCTCATGAAAAAGACATCATCTCAGTCAACATGATTATGTGGTCACATGTCCTTTATCATTTATAAAGTATAAACTTTCTAATGTTTTGAGTTAGGAGAATTTGATTTAGCTCACTTGGGATTTAGCTCAAGGGTTAGGGTTAGGGGGAATGTGTCTCAAGCTGAGTTGGCTGTCAACCCCAAAAACTGAAAATAAAAACCATAGTAACAACTTCAATTGGGATATATATGCAATTTCTATATTCTGTGTTTTCGGATACTCTGGTGTTTTCAGGTTTTCTTTGTTGTGACACAGACAATCGTTGTATCATATATGTTTTTAGTATCAAATCTATGTGTTGATGCTATTAACTTGATTATGTTTTCTTTATGAATGCTTCTTTGAGGCCTTCCTTCTACCTCTAAGTACCTTGTCAATGCAAAAATGATGATGCATCTGATACATGGTTAAATGTGTATCATGTTTAAATTTCTTCATATGAGAACAGTTGCTATCTTCATTAATTTCGTGGGAATTATTGTTTCGGTATTCAATAATTAGGTTCCATGCATTAAACATTATATCGCACTTTTGTACTAATAACAAAACAATTCTTTGGTGCTATTTGAGCAATTTAGGGCTTTATAGCCGACTATTGAATGTGCAAACTTTGTCATTTGTCGAATTAAAATTAATAACAAAATGTAAATAGTAAGAAGAAGAAAAGAAGAAACAACACCAACTAAAGTGTTCAACAAAAGCAAACAACTGAGGAAGTGATGATACTTAAACTACTTGCATGCTTAGCAGTTGGAGACTTGTTAAGGGTTTGGTCCATAAGGTTTTTGTCATTGTGCTAACTGCTTGGAATGTTAATACCACCAAACTCAATAAAGGGTTTGGTCCATAAGGTTTTTGTCATTGTGCTAACTGCTTGGAATGTTAATACCACCAAACTCAATAAAAATATTAAGTATCATTTCTGGGTAGTGGGAAGAAAAATAGGAAGGTGACATTCTTTATGAGTTCTAATTTTTTTTGTATTTATAATGCTCACCTCGCACCTTATGTATTAATGAAATATGGGAAAATTGCCTCATCTTTGTCTTCGGTAGAACTTATCACCTCTCAACTTATTTGTTAGCAAATTGTTATCAATCCATCCTAAAGGGGGTCATCTGCAGCTTATTCTTCTCAAATGCCAACACAATAATGATGTACATTATCAACATAATTCGGTTAAAGTGACCAAAAAAAACATGCTGTGTAAAGTTCTAATTAAATTAATAATAATAACCAAAATGGGTTTTAACATGGAACTCCAATTCCTTTGTGTGTAAAGTTCTAATTAAATTAATAATAATAACCAAAATGGGTTTTAACATGGAACTCCAATTCCTTTGTTGATAATGTAGAGAAGTTCTCAATATAGACTTAATTATTAATAGACCTTTTTCCCTATACACGTCTATAAAAAATCATTAAACTAGATTAGCAATTTGGTACCGTCTTATGCTTCGTTTCTACTACTCAAATTTGAAAGGGTTAACTGCGAATGATCCCTTGTACTATCGCAAGTTGCAGACAAACCCATATACTTCTATTTGTGCGCATGGATCCCCTTGTAGTATTTCCATGTGCATATACCCCCTCAGTGAACTTTTGCTACTCTTCTAAACATAAAAAAAGATTAGCAATTTGGGTTCTCTCATTACAAATATGGTTATACCCCCTCAGCGAACTTTTTCTATTCTTCTAAACATAAAAAAATATTAGCAATTTGGGTTCTAGTGAGGGTTATGTTGAAGGTTAGCATAACTATTACATCGCTAATTACATAGAAATTGTACACACACATATTTTCGAGCCGTAGAATTCTCCGTCCAATAAATACTATATATAATCTCTTTATTTACCGGTCACATACGCGTACGGTATGGTTCGTGGATACGAGACCATCGTGTTTGGGTCGACAACCTTTTCATACGTGTATGTGATGGGGGGACTTATATATAAATATTTATTGGATCTGTCCAGTTTGGATGGGTTAGGTATGTAAACGTGACATGTATATGTATTTACGTGTGTTCTTGTGTACTTTTATTTTGTCAGAGTTTCGACGGCGCTTACTCATTGTTCTCCGTGTACAAATGTCGGAGGGATATGCAGGAGTATATCCCTCCGACTACAGTGTACTCGGAGAATAGCGAGTAGGTGCTGCCGAAATTTTGACAAAATGATAGTACACTTGAACACACGTAAATACATATACACATCACGTTTACATACCTAATGGGATAGAAGCCTTCCTCTGACAGCCGGTCACACACATTTGTTCTAAATTAAAATGATATATGTAGGGATATGCTCACTTCCATTAATTTTTAAATTCTAGATGCGGACAGTTCCTGACAAATTGTTCATGAGCATACCACGTGATCGGAGGCATCTAGACACCCGATACAAGGATGGAATAGAAGCCTTCTTAGCCTACTCTGACACCAACCCTCTACGATCGCTGAGCGGGTCGATTTTCTGTCCTTGCAAGAATTGCAGGAATGGTAAAATGCTCACTAGGAGTGACGTAAGTTTCCATCTGTCAATCAATGGATTTGATAGCTCTTATGTATTTTGGAGTCATCACGGTGAAGGCGTCCCAGTGATGCAATTAGAGGAAGAGTTCACTGATGTCGACAATTCGACAGTTGACAAGACTGATATGTTGGAAGATATTCTTGCCGCGCCGTCTTTGAGTGATGTCAACACTACTGATATGTTTCAAGATGTAGACCGATTGATGAGACTTGTTGAAGAAAACGAGTCACCGTTATACGAGGGTTGCAAGGAGTTCACAAGGCTTTCTTTTATACTGAGGCTTCTTCATATCCAAACACTCAGTGGGATGGCTGTTACACATTTTGAGATGTTATTAGACTTGCTCAGGAAAGTCATTCCAGACGATGAGAAGAGCATCCCCGCAACCTCTTACGAAGCTCATAAGATTGTTGATACGCTGGGGCTTGATTACAAGAAGATAGACGCATGTCCTAATGACTGCATCCTGTACAATAAGGGTAATGAAGCTCTGGAGGAATGTTCGACGTGTCATGTATCACGTTGGAAAGAACCTACGGGAACATCCGAAGGTGGTTCATCCAATAAGCAGAGCAAAATCCCTGTGAAGGTTCTTCGATATTTTCTAATTATTCCTAGGCTGCAGAGGTTTTTTATGTCTACCGAGCTGGCTGAGAATATGCGATGGCATTCGACCGACCGCAAAGAGGACGGGAAACTGAGACATCCTGCTGACGGTGAAGCATGGAAGCACATCAATCGTATATACCCCGACTTTGGTAAGGAGTCTCGGAATATTAGGTTGGGGGGTGTGGGGTCTGGAGTGTGGTGCATGTACGTGTGCGTGCATGCGTGCATGCGTGCACGCGTGTATGCGTGCGTGCATGCACGCGTGTATGCGTGCGTGCATGCGTGCACGCGTGTACATGTACGTGCATGCGTATACGCGTATGTGCATGTACGCGTATGAGCATGTACGCATACATGCGCGTATGGTGAGAAAATTGTGCGTGTATGCGTATTGTTGTAAAAATTGTGCGTGCATGCGTTGTAATTATGAGTCAATTAACAGCTAAAACAAAATACTCCAACACATTATATGCTTTAACTCCATTATAGGCTGATTGTTGGTGAGTTCAAAGTTATCAACCAATTTGACTTCAGATTCAATATCCTACCTCTTCTTGGTTGATTTAATAGAAATTCAAATAGTGATCGTTCCCTAAATGATAAAACCCCTATGTCCCAATCAAAAGTAGCATCCAGATAGATAGGTTTTACACTACAAACGTGTATCTGGACCACTTAGGATATTCATCCGAAAGGCACATATCCAGTGTTCTTTTTAATTTAAAATTTTCACATATCCAACATTCACTTGTTCTCTTTTAAGTAAAATGTGATCTGTTACCAAAGGAAGATTTGATCCAACTAAACTCTTCAAGGCAAACCATGCAGCTACACATTTAACCTCATAGCCATGAGCAGTAAGAGAAGTTTGTATAAGGCATACAAAAAGCTCATCACATTCTCCTTATGACACCTTGCATGTTATATACCATCATAGCTCAATTGAGAGCCATCATGTTATTGTATTAATTTGTTGAAGACTACTCTTTGTTCCAAATAGCAGCCATTAACCCTTCCTCGGCATTGATGATAATCATTCACATTGGTCAATCAATCTCGATGCGCTAGAAAGCCTCCTTCGCTTCCTCGGCATTGATGATAATCATTCACATTGGTCAATCAATCTCGATGCGCTAGAAAGCCTCCTTCGTTGTATACATAACAAGTTGTATCAATAGCTAGTTGATCTGTGACCAAACTTCAAAGTTAGGAGCCCTATATTCTAATAAGAGCTTCATGCTAAAAGAAAAGGTGAGTAGCACTATGCAAACCTCACTCATATCTTAAGATGCTAATAAGAGCTTCATGCTAAAAGAAAAGGTGAGTAGCACTATGCAAACCTCACTCATATCTTAAGATGCTAAAAATACTAGAAAATATATTAAAATTTTCAATCTTCTCATTCCGTAAAATGTGAATCATTAGTTTGAACAAAGTCTTATGTACATAAATGCAGTCTCCATGAGCTATTATGATACAACCAACCTTGTTCCATGTGAATACCACTTAGTCAATTTCAACTAGCCCCCCTAATAAAACTGAGATATCTCTTCATGTAAACCCTGCTCTCATTTCGCCATTGTACCAAAGCATCTGCTTTGTTGTATGTTAAGACGGAGTGAATTGTTCTCCTTGTGTAGTGCAGCACATCGCTAAAGATAATACATGCCTATGCTTGAGTAGCTCCGCTTTCTGAGTTTCCAATGGAGACGTAGCTTTGTATGAGTAGCCACTTTGCAAGAACCGTATGTCACTCATGTTAGTCTAAGTGTGTAGACCTGAAGCTGCAATCGAAAAGACGAAGAAAACAGTCAGAAGACTGTGCGGTCGACCGCAGTGGCAGATCCGGTCGACCGCGTGCACTGCAGGAAACTGAGAAGTTTCTGTCGCTCTGGCCGGTCGACCGGCGTGGCCGCTGCGGTCGACCGCAAATGTGCACAGGACCCTGTAAACAGATTTTTCTCTGGCCGGTCGACCGGCCTTGGCATGGCGGTCGACCGCGAATCGCCCAGACAGTTTCCTAAACTGTTTGGGAATCTGTTTTGTTTCAGGATTCTATATATACCCCAAACGTTTTTAGGGTTTTAGAGACATCAAAAAGGAGAGCTTTTTGGCTGCAAAGAGAGAGAGAATCTCAGAGAGATTAACCCCTTGTTTGAGAGCTTGTATTTTCTTCTTCAATTAATAAAGAGATTGTGTGGTGTGGCTCCCGAGGACGTAGGCACGTTGCCGAACCTCGTTAAATCTGTGTGTTCATCTCCCTTACTGTTTTTTGCAAGTTAGATCTTTATTTGTGGTTTTATTCCTACTTTCCTACTTTCAACACAAGGTCCGGAAGGGCAAGGGTTCGATTGATTGTTTCGAATTCCCAACAACTGGTATCAGAGCTTCGTTCAGCAATTTGTGTGAAAGCCATGGCAGAGGAAAGCAAATCAAAGATTGAGAAGTTCGATGGATCGGATTTCGCCTACTGGAATTCGCAGATGAAGGACTATCTGTACCAGAAGGACTTGTATCGCCCGCTGTTGGGCAAGGAAAAGGGAAAGAAGAAAGAGGAGTCAGATGGTGATTGGGAGGTACTAGATAGGAAGGTTCTAGGGCAAATCCGGTTGTCGCTCGCCAAATCAGTAGCCCACAATATTCTGAAGGAGAAGACGACGGTGGGGCTTATGGAAGCGCTCGCGAAGATGTACGAGCAACCGTCGGCAGCAAACAAGGTGCATCTAGTCAAAACTCTTTTCAACCTCAAGATGGCAGAAGGACGGTCCTTCACGATGCACCTCAGCGAGTTCAACACGATTGTTGATCAACTCATCTCCGGATACATCACATTCGATGATGAAGTGTAAGCCCTATTGATTCTATCGCAGTTGCCGGATAGTTGGGCAGGTTGTGTGACGGCAATCAGCAATTCGGCGGGGAAAGAGAAGTTGAAGCTGAATGAGGTTGTTAGCATGATTCTATCCGAGGAGGTTAGAAGGAAATCGTCCGAATCAGAAGGTTCAGGTTCAGCCCTAAGTTTTGAGCAGAGAGGCAGAAGCCAGAAGAAAGGGAACCAGAACAGGAATCGGTCGAAATCAGTGAAGAAGAGGCCGAACTCAAAGGTTAGGTCTATCAAAGGGAAGTGTTGGAACTACAGCCAGGAGGGCCATATGTCTTCGGTCTGTAAAGCACCAAAGAAGAATGCGGGTGAGCAGGAGGCTCATATCAGGAGCTTCTTTCCACGCCACTGCTAATAGGAAACTACTTCAGAACTATGTAGCAGGGGACTTTGGTAAAGTATACTTGGGGGATAATGAACCTTGCAATATTGTTGGAAAGGGCGACGTTCAGATACAGATAAAGGGCTCTAAGTGGAATTTGAAGAACGTGAGACATGTGCCGAAGCTGAAGAGGAATCTTGTTTCGGTGGGACAACTTGGAGCAGAAGGCTACGTTTCGACTTTCACCGGGGATTCGTGGAGAATTTCTAACGGTACGATGGTTGTTGCCCGAGGCAATAAAACGGGAACTCTCTACCTCACTTCACATGCGAGTGACACCCTCGCAATTACAGCTGGCAATGAGAGTACAGATCTCATGCGAGTGACACCCTCGCAATTGCAGCTGGCAAGGAGAGTACAGATCTGTGGCACAATAGGCTGGGGCACATGAGCGAGAAAGGGATGAAAATTCTACATTCACAAGGAAAGCTAACCGGAATTGACACCGTGGAAGTCGGGGTTTTTGAAGACTGCATCTTTGGGAAGCAGAAGAGAGTTAGTTTCCAGAAGGGTGGAAGGCCACCTAAGGCTCAGAAGCTAGAGTTGATTCATACAGATGTATGGGGTCCAGCCAGTGTGTCTTCTTTTGGCGGTTCGAGATACTACGTCACATTTATCGACGATCACTCGAGGAAGGTGTGGGTTTACTTCATGAAGCACAAGTCAGAGGTGTTCGAGATCTTCAAGAAGTGGAAGGCCATGGTCGAGAACGAGACAGATCTAAAGGTGAAGTGCTTGAGATCAGATAATGGTGGAGAATACGAGCTGGAGGAGTTCAAGAGGTTCTGTGCTACGAATGGGATTCGCTTAGAGAGGACTACTCCAGGGACGCCGCAGCAGAACGGCATTGCAGAGAGGATGAACAGGACCTTGACAGAGCGTGCGCGGAGCATGCGATTACATGCAGGTCTGCCTAAGACATTTTGGGCGGATGCGGTACATACGGCAGCTTACCTTATTAATCACGGGCCATCAGTTCCATTAGATTTTGGGATTCCAGAGGAGGTTTGGAGTGGAAAGAAGATAAATCTCTCACACTTGCGGGTATTTGGTTGCGTGGCTTATGTTCATATCAGTGACCATGTCAGGGACAAGCTAGAAGCTAAGTCACAGAAGTGCACATTCATTGGATACGGCATTGATGAGTTCGGGTATCGCCTTTGGGATGAGAAGAACAGGAAGATCATCAGGAGCCGGGATGTGATATTCAATGAGGAGGTGATGTACAAGGACAGGGACAATGCCAAGGATAGCCAAAGCAGTGGGAGCAGCACTACGGATACAGGTGGATCCGAGTACATGGATATAGAGGAACTTCCAGATAGGGGTGATGATGTTTGTTCTGACCGTAGAACAGGGGAGGCTCCAGGTGCAGAAGAAACTACCCAGGGCGTGGAGCTTAGGAGGTCATCCAGGGTACCCAAACCAAATCCCAAATACCTCTCGTCACTTGATTATCTACTCTTAACAGATAGCGGAGAGCCGGAGTGTTATGAAGAGGCAGTGCAAGTGAGTGAATCTCAGCAGTGGGAGCATGCGATGCAGGAGGAGATGGATTCTCTACTCACTAATGAGACATGGGAGTTAGCCCAGCTACCTGCGCAGAAGAAAGCCTTGCACAATAAATGGGTCTACCGGGTCAAGCAGGAGAGTGATGGAAGCAAGAGATTCAAGGCCAGATTAGTAGTGAAAGGGTTTCAACAGCGGGAAGGAGTGGACTACACGGAGATATTTTCCCCTGTTGTGAAACTCACAACCATCAGAGTGGTGTTGAGTTTGGTAGCTGCAGAAGACCTCTTCCTTGAGCAGTTAGATGTGAAGACTGCCTTTCTTCATGGTGACTTGGATGAAGAAATCTACATGAAGCAGCCTGTTGGCTTCATTGAAGAAGGAAAGGAAGAGATGGTGTGCAAGCTCAAGAAGAGCTTATATGGTTTGAAACAGGCTCCGAGACAGTGGTATAAGAAGTTTGATAACTTCATGCAGAACAATGGCTACAGAAGATGCAATTCGGATCATTGCTGTTATTTCAAAAGGTTCGAGTCCAGCTTCATTATTTTGTTATTATATGTTGATGACATGTTGGTAGCAGGACCGTGTTTAGAAGAGATAAACAGTTTGAAGAGGCAGCTAGCAAAGGAATTTGCAATGAAGGATCTGGGTGCACGTGGAAGTCGGGGTTTGTGAAGACTGCATTTTTGGGAAGCAGAAGAGGGTTAGTTTCCAGAAGGGTGGAAGGCCACCTAAGGCTCAGAAGCTAGAGTTGATTCATACAGATGTATGGGGCCCAGCCAGTGTGTCTTCTTTTGGCGGTTCGAGATACTACATTACCTTTATCGACGATCACTCGAGGAAGGTGTGGGTTTACTTCATGAAGCACAAGTCAGAGGTGTTCGAGATCTTCAAGAAGTGGAAGGCCATGGTCGAGAACGAGACAGATCTGAAGGTGAAGTGCTTGAGATCAGATAATGGTGGAGAATACGAGCTGGAGGAGTTCAAGAGGTTCTGTGCTACGACTGGGATTCGCTTAGAGAGGACTACTCCAGGGACGCCACAGCAGAACGGCATTGCAGAGAGGATGAACAGGACCTTGACAGAGCGTGCGCGGAGCATGCGAATACATGCAGGTCTGCCTAAGACATTTTGCATTAGATTTTGGGATTCCAGAGGAGGTTTGGAGTGGAAAGAAGATAAATCTCTCACACTTGCGGGTATTTGGTTGCGTGGCTTATGTTCATATCAGTGACCATGTCAGGGACAAGCTAGAAGCTAAGTCACAGAAGTGCACATTCATTGGATACGGCATTGATGAGTTCGGGTATCGCCTTTGGGATGAGAAGAACAGGAAGATCATCAGGAGCCGGGATGTGATATTCAATGAGGAGGTGATGTACAAGGACAGGGACAATGCCAAGGATAGCCAAAGCAGTGGGAGCAGCACTACGGATACAGGTGGATCCGGGTACATGGATTTGGAGGAACTTCCAGATGGGGGCGACGATGTCAGTTCTGACCGTAGAACAGAGGAGACTACAGGTGCAGAAGCTACTACCCAGGGCGTGGAGCCTAGGAGGTCATCTAGGGTACCCAAACCAAATCCCAAATACCTCTCGTCACTTGATTATCTACTCTTAACAGATAGCGGAGAGCCGGAGTGTTATGAAGAGGCAGTGCAAGTGAGTGAATCTCAGCAGTGGGAGCATGCGATGCAGGAGGAGATGGATTCTCTACTCACTAATGAGACATGTAAGTTAGCCCAACTACCTGCGTAGAAGAAAGCCTTGCACAATAAATGGGTCTACCGGGTCAAGCAGGAGAGTGATGGAAGCAAGAGATTCAAAGCCAGATTAGTAGTGAAAGGGTTTCAACAGCGGGAAGGAGTTGACTACACGGAGATATTTTCCCCTGTTGTGAAACTCACAACCATCAGAGTGGTGTTGAGTTTGGTAGCTGCAGAAGACCTCTTCCTTGAGCAGTTAGATGTGAAGACTGCCTTTCTTCATGGTGACTTGGATGAAGAAATCTACATGAAGCAGCCTGTTGGCTTCATTGAAGAAGGAAAGGAAGAAATGGTGTGCAAGCTCAAGAAGAGCTTATATGGTTTGAAACAGGGTCCGAGACAGTGGTATAAGAAGTTTGATAACTTCATGCAGAACAATGGCTACAGAAGATGCAATTCGGATCATTGCTGTTATTTCAAAAGGTTCGAGTCCAGCTTCATTATTTTGTTATTATATGTTGATGACATGTTGGTAGCAGGACCGTGTTTAGAAGAGATAAACAGTTTGAAGAGGCAGCTAGCAAAGGAATTTGCAATGAAGGATCTGGGTGCAGCGAAGCAGATTCTAGGGATGCGAATCAGTAGGGATGAAGCTGAAGGGACATTGAGATTGAGCCAAGCTGAATACATTGAGAAGGTACTTCAGAGGTTTAACATGCAGAATGCTAAAGTTGTTAGCACACCCCTTGGAAGTCAGTTCAAGCTATCTGAGGAGCAATCGCCTAAGACAGATGCAGATAGAGAGCATATGAGCAGGGTGCCATATTCTTCAGCCATTGGGAGTCTCATGTACGCGATGGTTTGCACGAGGCCGGACATCGCCCATGCAGTGGGAGTTGTGAGCAGATTTGCAAGCAATCCAGGAAAGCAGCATTGGGAGGCCGTAAAGTGGATAATGCGGTACTTGAGGGGAACAACGAACAAGCCACTATGTTTCAGGAGGAAGGAGTTGGTACTGTAGGGATA
>NC_033797.1:2119823-2143825 GCF_001876935.1 Asparagus officinalis
TTTTTGGGGGGGGGGGTTCTAATTGATCTTGGTCGAGTGGGATATTAGTCTCTTCGGTTGTGTAGTGGGGTATGCCTATTAATGTGATAAAATTTTGGGTGTTTAAATAAGGTGAGGGTCTTAGTATTCCTTGAGCAAAGTGGGGTCAAGTGACCCCACTATGCTCAATGTAGATCCACCTATGGCACTATGTGTGAGAAACGTTCTTCACCTTACTTCAAGTTCCAACTTTTGGCATTATATACTTTTCAACTTTCCTAATCGCAAGCTTTTGTGGTTATCTTATGTTACTGACTTTAATTCACTCCCTTAAGTTCACAGGGCCCTTCTGGATATCCCATATTTTGCAAAGCTTCCTACTACACAATTCATTATTTCCTAATGTTTTGCTTTTGTTCATCATATACATTTATTATTTCGGTCTTGCACTCTAAGAACTGTGGATAGAAGTAATCTGGAAGGATCTAAATCTGACCTTGTTTCATGGATTTTCATTTACTGTGCATCTAAATTGATATGGATTGCCCTAATAATTGAGAATATTGAAATATATAAGAAGATATCCTTGTGCACATACTTTATACAATAAAATGGTTAGTATCTAATATGACTTGAGATATTTTCTCATATTTAAATGTACCTTGACTCTCAAATCTTCTTAAGCATCTATGTTCGTAGAAGGCCAGTTATGGGCAACGGCACTGAAAAGTGATCAGTTCAACAAGAGATAAAAAGAAAGGACATTTTAGATGATCAATTATGTTTTCACATAGATTTTAATAATATCTGCTCATATAGATTTTTAGCCATTTAGCCTTTGTTCCTATCAAATACGCTCATTTGAGGTTCAATTCATTTCCATTTCCAATCAACAGTCATGTTCATGAGTAATCATTAACCTTTTCTACTCAATTTGAATTGAAGTTCATATTTATCAAAAACACAAGGAAACACATATAACAATGCAAAATATTCACTCCATATTGTTTGTGTTCGCATTCCTCAAGCGAAGAATGTCTCTTATTCTTCTCTAGAATCTCATGTGCTGTTCATATGAACTCAATGAATTGACAAAGAAGGCATGCAGACCCTGTTCCTGCCTCAGATTCATATCCAATTAAGAATAGGATATAACCTTGTTCTTTTTCTATTATTTTCTTGTGGTTTCACCCATATACTCCAAAATCTATGGTATTTTTAGATTTACCCTTCAAATCATCATATCTGCCAATCCCCCCAATTTACTGTTAGACTTTCAAGTTACCGTGCAGTTTCCCTATTAGAGAATGTACTTTGTATATTCCAACTATTTTGTTTTTCCCCCAAAATATGACTGAATTAACCCCATCACACTTAACACAAGCTAGCCTCTCTTTCTCAAGAGACCATACCACTCTTCTTCTCCTCACTTTTGCCCAGTGTTTTAAATATCGGCCGACATGTCGGACATGTCGGCCGATATAGCGGATCGAGGTGTCGAGCGACACAAATCGGGGAAATACAAGTCACATATCGTTTTTGGGTGATATATCGGTCATGTCGGTGAAAAATCGGACATATCGGCCGATTTTTCCTGTTTGAAAAATCGTCCGAGATTTATGAAAATCGGTTTAGCTTATTGGCTTTGGTTTGGGTTAATTAGGTCGATGTCTTGCCCTCTTTTCGAACCCGATAGACACCCCAACGACTGAGTACACCCGATCAAAAGAAAAAGAAGGAGAAAAACACCCGATCAAAAGAAAAAAGGAGAAAAACCCTAGTTCTCGCTCGCGACTAACTCTACGCAGGACTGGGAACGCAGCGGCCTCCCTCTCGGTCGTTTTGCCTTCGTGTCTCAACAACAAGCAAAAACCCTAGGCCTTCGTGGTCAGAAATCGCGAAGCTCCTCTTTCCTTCTGCGGCCATCGGAGCCGCCTTCTCATATGTGGATTTCCCACGGCGCCGCCGCAGCAGAAGCTCGCTTATTGGTAAGCTCTCTGACCTCATCTCATCTCTTCTCTCTCTCAAAGATAAAGAAAACATAGATGATTCTCTGATTCTGACTCTCTCGTGCCTCTCTGAAGTCTGACTCCCTGCTCTCTCGTCTCTCAAGATCTCAACGGACCAAGTGGGTGAGCAGTTCTCACAGGTCTACCACTGGCTTCTCACCGTGCATCTCTCTCTCTCTCTCTCTTGCTCTGTTTCGAACAGCCGATAGACTTTGTTTTGTGGCGCCATTGGGATCATCTAAGGTTTTTAGACTTCCCTTTTTTCTTTTTACTCTCTTCTTCCTAAATTATCATATAATTTCTTTTTTGTATCTTGAGGCAAATTGTGGGTAATTAAATAATTCTTTTGGATTAAGAAGAAAAGTTATAGCTCTAAAATTGGATTTTTTTTAGTAAATCCTCGGATATGAAAGAATTCAACTCTGGTCAATATCCGTTGTTTATAATATGAATGGAATGCTTGCATAAATATTTTTTTTATATGCTTTACATTATTAGCATACTTTAACATTTTAGTCTATAATCTTGTTTAATTAATATGAAAGATTCAATGTCTTAATTTTTTAGTGAGTGCCTAAACATCATATATTGTTTACTTTTTATTATGTCGTAGTCTACTAAAAGTTTTATAAGTATGCTTATATTGAATTTAAGAATGTTTAATTACATTTAGGACATGATATTGTACATATGCGCCATCAACCGATGATGACAATCCGATATTTAGCCATGTCCCGCGATATATCCGCCGATTTCCGCTATGCGACATGGATTTCAGCTGCGTCGCGACTATGAACGCCGACATCCGAGTTATTTAAAGAACCCTTGCTTTTGCTCTCCCTTTTTTTCCATCGAATTTTCAGTGTTTAGGTGAGGTAGAAAGAGTTAATAAATAGTAATTTTAGCCTGATTCGTTTTGAAATCTAACAGAAGCTATGTTTAGGGCTAAGCTAATGTGTTTGGGGATGATTTTGGAAGTAAATTGACCAAATATAAGATTTGAGGTTGATTTTTAGGCCATCCATAGATTTTAAAGGGTAAAAAGTGATAAACTATTTTCTCTACTGTGTTAGTTAGCGAGCTTGAACTGGCCCTCACCAATATTTACGCCTTTACCGCACTGACGCAGTCCTCAGTAGTAAGGATGCCTAACACCTCACTCTTTGAGGGCAACTTTTGGATCTACTAATTCTCGTAGAGGGAGAGTGGTCTAACCAAAAAAGTATTTGGGTCGTGGAAGCAGTGCAGAAGAAAAGTTTCTATCAAAATTTAGAGTTTTTGAGCTGAAATCTAGAGCCTTCTGAAGCTTAAGCATAGGCTGAGTATCATATTATATCATCATTGTTATTTAGTAACATGAAAATTATATTGAAATCCTGCTCCATTACACAAATTGAAAGTTATTAATGAAGATTATGTTTACAGTACCAGTAATGTCACTTTCAAATTTCAGCTTTAATCCTTTTGACAATTAGTTCTCCCCTAATTATATACATTGTGAAGAAATGCTTCGCGGATTTATCTAAAGCAGTTTGTATCATTATTTAATTGTACTGGAAGAAGTTATACACATTCATGGAGAAGAAAATTCTGATTATTGTTATTATATCAATTATATTTTTTCTTTCTCATCTATATGAAGCTGAAGAAATTTGGCTGGGAAAGTTCCAAAAGAGGTGGGCGATAACTTAAAAGCCATTCTTAAGGCAAGCAGAATCGATTTGTTGAAAGATAAAGGAAGTCATGCATCAAAACTTCCTTCAATCCTTGATGAAGTCTTCATGAAAAATGGTGTTGACATCCATTATGAAAAAGTGAGCACAGAAGACGCATAAAGAAGAGTCAGCTGTTGCTAAACACTCAGGGAGGACTATCAAGGTCAGCAGAATATTGAGAATGGCTCATAGTGGTGTAGAAGTGACTGAGGCAATTTGAGGCATGGCGTATAGTAACTCTGTTCAGAACCGCAGATGGTAGCGGAAGAGATTTTTCAAAAGAGGTCGCGATTCAGGTAGTCTCTGCCAGCCCGCTGTAGTTTTTATGCACAACATGCGGCATATTTCAACACAATTTGAATGTGATAGAAGGCCACGGACTGCTTTCATAAGAAAATGTAGGGAACTAGAAATATTTTTTAACCTAGCAGGTGTAACAAAAACTTCTTTTCTGTTTCTTTTAGGTTTACTTCTCATCTTTTTTGTTCACAGTAGCCATGTTCATGTATGTCGAGGAGCATTAAGTCTTCTATAACTAGCCATTGTGAACTGGCTGAAAAATCTCTAGTCGCTATAGAGTCAACAAGCAGTATTTAGAGCGTTGTCCAGCAGGCAATAAATAAGTGAATAGAAATAGATAAATTAAATATGTACAGTTTTATTTTTTTCTTTTTAATAATAAAATTATCTAATGTTTATTGCAGAAAATTAGTATGCTAATACTAGTGTTATAAGCCACCGTGTTGCTGGGGCGGGAAATTTTTTTCAAGATGAAATTATTTAGCGCAAAATAATAAAATATAAATCGTAAACGATAAAATGTACAGAATAGTTAGCTAACAATTCTTTGCTATGATTTTATAAATCATGGTAAAAACTTTTATTATAGGCCATGAATGTTTGAATTGATGCATTTAAATTTGTTAAACCTTTACTATAGCACACATAATGAGAAAAAAGAAAACAAAAGAGTTAGTATAATGTCTATAGTCTATTTATAAAATAAGACTGCAGGCCCTTATTTTGTGATATATTCCTCTATTATAAAATGCTTTCTGGTAGTCATTAGAACTTGAGTTAGCTTATAACTTTCTAAAACATATTGTTTGAATTATGATTTAACTTTTTTCAACATATTGGCATACATAAATGCTAAAATGTAATTTAATGAACATATTCATATTGATTTTCATCCTCTAAAAATGTTTGTATAAATAATCAAGTCTTTATAATATCACTCTGTTCATATTGAATGGAAGTAGAATTTGAAATTTTTTACATGCAAAGGGCATATATAGTCTGAATTTAAATGGCAAAGGGCATATATACTATCAGTAAAAAATAGAAATTAATTATACTTTTTCGCCATGCTCATGAAGTTCCAGTAGAGTTTTTTTCTACTCTTAAAATCGAAGATTAATGGTTGTATAAAATATTGTAGGATGAAAGATGACAATAGTGAATTTTCATAGTAAATTAGTAGAGAAAGAGATGTTATGAATTGAGAATTTTGAAATGGGTTTGTATGAGAATTAATATGTTAAATGGTGGGTTACAAAAGTATAATTTAATTCATGGTTAAATTATTTGGAGGTTCTAACAATAATGAAAAGTTTCTTTAGCGGGGCCTTTTATACACTATAAGATGACTTTTCATATTCCCCAATATTATCATAGTTGTTTATTTGAATTGTAAAAAGCAAATGTTAATATCTAGAATTCTAAGAAGTTGCCAAAGTGGCGAACCTTAGGACCGTTGTTTTCGTGTATTTATGTAGATAAATTACTAATTACGAATTTTCTCAAAGCAGTTTATTTGTAATGTGGCAAGCAGCAAGAGAAGGTTTGGTGAGAGCAGGCAAGAAGTCTGGTGGAAAGAAAATCAAGAAAGAGTATTCAAAAAATACAATCATCAGAACCCAAGTACCCGCTTCCACATCGACTGGAGCTTAGTTATTTATTTATTTTTTGAGTATAGGGTGAATAGGGATATCCACAGAAGTGTAAAAATTTCATTTTGACAAAGATCCTTTGCTGTGGGTACTCGATGGAAGAAGAACTCAATCTGTAGGATTTAAAAGTGTAATTCCTTTGTTCATTCATTTTTTTTTAGTCCCTTTATTCATGTAATTGTAGCAGGGCAGGCAGTGTATGTTCAAAAGTTGTATGTAAGTTCACGTTATAAAAGTGTGGCATTCTAATTAGTTCTTCGGTTTTTCTGATTGTTTTCACTCCTTGTTAACTTGTAGCATTAGTTTGTCATATTTTTGTATAGTCAGCAAAAAATACTATACATTCTCCTAATGTAATTCAATGTTTTGAGTTGGTTTATATTACAAACGAGGAAATTTTCACTGTAGACCGTTTTTAGTTTTTATTACCTAAATCAACTGTGTTCTGTTTTATTTACCCGGAATCGACACCGGTTTCTCGCCATGTCAGCGCTGTGGCGAGAAGCGGGTTGATTAATTTTTAAACAGCCTCGTAAACAGTCGGGTTGCCAACCCCGACTGTTTAGTCGATCCGCTACGAGACACTTAACTAATCGGTCGGGGTTGGGAACCTTGACCAATTCGAAATGGAGCAGGTCGGGGTTCCAACCCCGACCGATTAGTTAAGTGTCTCGTAGCGGATCGACTAAACAGTCGGGTTGCAACCGCTGACTGTTTACGAGGGCCGTTTAAAAATTAATCGACCCGCTTTCTCGCCACGGCGCAACGGTGAGAGAAACCGGGTCGATTCGCTGATAATATAAAACATAATAGCGGTCCGATTTAGGTAATAAAAAACTAAAAACCAGTCTACAGTGAAAATTTCCTCTATTACAAACTAGTTTTCTCATTTTGTCTTGCCTTAGGATTCTACCTCTCAAGATGGAAATCACATAGATATGGATTTCTATAATTCATCTATGGGATCCACGATGTTAGCATTGCGTGAATATCAATTCTATTTTCTCCTCATTTATATTTGTCATGCACTGTCTACATGCATCCTTGTTTTATTTAGCTCTTCAAGCCCTTCCCTTGGGTCCGGACTCCCTGCAATCTTGATGGTAGAGAAATTAAATCTTATAAAATTAGCGATGTGGGCTAATATTTTTTGTTTATTTCAGTAGCCTCCGAAATTAAACGTTTTTAATTAAACTTAATAGTTAGTATCATTCATGGAGTCCACTTAACAAGGAGATTTTGAATGGTGAATTGTAGAGGATCTCTACCCCTTCCCTCTGTACTTGAAAATTCTAGAAAAAGAATTTCAACTGAAATATTATTGGACTAAAAAAGATAATGTCCATAGCCTTGGAGCTTCTCATGTTATAAGGGAAATATCCAGATGTCCAAAATGTTTATTTAATAAAAAGAGAGAAAAAAATTTTAACGCTTGCAAGAGTTTTGAAAAAATTTGAAGTTTGAAGGTAATGTAATGTGTGGATAAAAATCCGAACAAAATTTTAAAATAGACCATTTTAGGAATTTATTTTCAAAGAATGACCCATTTCAAACATATTTGCCATTTTTGACCCAGTTTCAGCCAAACAAATATTCAACCCAGTTTCAGCCACCTGGCTAAAACTGGGTCGAAAATGATGAAAAAACTTCGAAAACTTCACGGGATTTAAAATCTCGTGAAACTTAAGGCCTAATTACTGCATGGAATAGTGGGGAGTCATATCTTCACGTGATTTGAAATCCTATGAAGTTGAAACTTCACGGGATTTCAAATACCGTGAAGTTGCAGGCGCCACTTCTAGAGAGCGGAAGCTCTTTGGCAAATAGGCCTGCAACTTCACGGGTTTAAAATCCCGTGGAGTTGCATACCCTAAACATGCACAAACTGTGTGGCATGTTCCATCTCTATATCAAGCCTATAAATTTCACAATCCAAAACCTGTTGTATATATATGAAGTTTCCGCCTCATTCATAAACAATATACATGAAATCCAGCATAAACATCAAATTGCCGGCATATATAATGAATTACAAAAATATTATAAAGATTCACCATCTAATATCAAACAATACACATGAAAATCACATATATAAAATAAAACTCGATCTACACAAACAACGAACAATCTAACCATATATATTCTTGAAATTCATAACCATATTATAAATTTCACATGCATCCTGAAAGTTCTCCCCTTCTTCTTCTCCCTTCTTACCCTTCCCTCACTCCCCCCTCCCTCGCTCCCGCCCCCGCTGTCCATGTTGATGTGCCTCGATAATCTGAATCTCGGGTGTGTAATGAGTGGAGATGTACCGGCTCATCATCACGCTCCGCACTTTGAAAGTGCCACTCTGTCGTCACGCGCCGCCCTTTGATCGGTCCTACATCTTCGGCGTGTACCTTTACCAAATTGGCGTGACCTATCCTGCACGTCCTTCAACGCGTCGACATGATTTTTATGAACACATTTGCTATTCTGTGTCCATCTATTGAAGATCCCTAACACTGTTAGATCCTGAATCTCATTAATATGCTCATTTATATCAACCTCAATCTCATCAAAAGCATGGATCTACGATTTAATCATATATACACAACTTAACAAATAATATCTTGACAAAAAAAGATTTCCGTTTTAATTTAGTTTTAAAACTTACATAATCCATTTGACATTTCACTAGGGATGTAACTATCTATCGTGGGCGTGGTATGCATCAGTTGCTGGTTGTGGGTCGCGTCCTATCCATCTGCGTGTGACATTCCAATACCTACGATATATACGTGGTATAAACTATCTGCTGGAATTCTCTCATTCTGTATGAAATCCCACATATTATTCCATCTGTCTGTGTAAGCCGCACAGAATATGCAGGGCAAACGGTGGTGGGGCATGTTCCAGTCTCTAATCAAGGCCTAAAAATTCACAATCCAAAAGCCCTGTTGTATATAAATAGAAGTTTCCGCCTCATTCAATAAGAATAATACATGAAAATTCCAGCGCTATAACATCAATTGCGGCATATATAATGAATTACAAAAATATTCTAAAGATTCAACATAAATGCAACAATACACATGATAAATCACATATATAAATAAAAATCGATACTACACAAACAACGAACAATCTAACCAATGATATATTCTTGAAATTGAAACACATATATAAATTTACATGCATCCTGAAAGTTCTCGACCCTTCTTCTTCTCGCGGCTCTCGTTACCCCTTCCGCACTCACTACTCTCTCCCCCCCCCTCGTCCCAGGAGCCGCCCCTGGCTGTCCAATGTTGATGTGCCTCGATAATCTGAATATCCGGTTGTGTATAGAGTCTGAGATGTACGGCTCCATCAATCAACGCCTCGCGGCACTTTGAGAAGTGCGGCAGCTCTGTCGTCACGGCGCGCGCCCTTTGGAATGCGTGTCGCTTCATCTTCCGCGTGTAACTTACCAAATTGCGTGACCTATGCCTGCACGTCCCTTCAAACGCGTCGACATGAAATTTTTAAATGGACAGCAATTTGGCTATTCTCTGTCCGATTCGCTATTGAAGATGCCTAAACTTGTTAGATCCTGAACTCTCATTAATATGCTCATTTATAGGTGCAACCTCATCTCATGCAAAAGCAATGGATCTACGATTTAATCATATATGATACACCCAACTTAACAAATTAATATATGACAAAAAAGAATTTCCGTTTGTTATATTAGTTTTAAAAACTTTAAGCATAATCCCATTTGATCCTTTCACTAGGAGATTGTAACTATCTATCGTGCGTGGTATGGCATCTAGTTGCGTGGTTGTGGGTCGCGTCCTAATCGCATCTGGCGTGATGACATTCGCATACCTACGTATATACGTGGTATAACTATCTGGCTGGAATTCTCTCATTCTGTATGAAATGCCACATATTATTCCCCCCCATCTGTTGTGTAAGCCGCACAGAATATGGCCCAGTCGCGTAGCGATGCGATGTCATCCGTCGCCTATGATCGCGATTTGCTTCAACAGGATACTAGGCTACATGCTGTAGAAAGAGATAATTGTCGTAATACGCTGAATATGGTACATGGGCAAGTTCTGCAAGCAATCTCAAACTTATAAATGTGATAAATATGGCTCTATCCGGCACTAATCGGTGCCAGTAATTAGTCCGTAAAACTGTCACGGGATTTTACATCCTGAGAAGTTTTCCGAAGTTTTTTTCATCGATTTTGCGAGCTTAGTATTCAAACAGGTGTCGAATAATATAACATGACAAATAATATTTGAAATAATGTCTGGCTGAAAATTGGGTCCAAAAATGACAAATATGGTTGAAATAGC
This sequence comes from Asparagus officinalis, assembly GCF_001876935.1. Lineage (NCBI taxonomy): Eukaryota > Viridiplantae > Streptophyta > Magnoliopsida > Asparagales > Asparagaceae > Asparagus > Asparagus officinalis. Next base: position 2,129,810 of record NC_033797.1, read on the forward strand.
TCGTTTTTTGAAATATACTTCAAAAGGGGTATTTTTTGAAAAATTGTCTCTAAAAATACCTTGTGGGACATGGCTCAAGAAACTATTGTTTTATAAATTCGGGTTTCAATATTTATGAATGCATTAGACCGCAATGCCATAACGGGTCCTGGTTGATATCAAACTAAAAGTTGTGTATTAATTTCAAAAGGTCGTTGCACTGCCTTCCAAAAACTAATTGTATTCTGTTAATAATAATAATACATAGTTATCGTCAATTCCCCATTTTAAAGCACAGCCCCGAGCAAAATTAGAATTATAGTTGAATGTGGACGAGCGGTTTTCTCCCGAATTAGGTTGTTCTTCGTCGCCAAGGGATACATTTCATGCCATAAATTTATTCAATTTTTTATGAAGTTTATATTCTGTGGTTTTCCATTATTTCACTAGAAAAGGTTAGAGCGTCAGTGGTCGAAAAAAAGGTGAATTCGGGTGTTGGATATTTCAATTGCTTAGGGGGTAATGTAAAATTCTCGTTCGTCCTAAGTTACATTCCCTACTCTCAATTCTTTTAATCTAATTTGATCGTTCGCTCGCATAAATAAGTAATTAGTCAATAACTTGAAGAAATTTGCGTAGATATTCTAGGGTTTCGTTTCATCCAATACCCCTAGAAAAGCCTCAGCTCAGTGGAGAGAATATTCGGAATTGTGGGCGGAGTTTGATCATTTTCTTAGGTTGGTGAGATTTTGCAAGGAAGAAAAAGTGCGGATCTTATTTGGGATATTGGCGGTAGATGGCGTGCTCATCAAATCGAAGGAGGAGCTTTTGTATCAGCAGGTCAATTATGGAAACGTGGAGGGGATTAAGTCTATTCGTCGTGAAGGTGCAGGCCTTGAGGTGAGCAATTTTTAGGGAATTTGTACATTTTTTTACAATGAATGGATGATTACAAATTGTTTGATATCTTGGATTTTTTTCTGTGAATGGCCATAATTACACAATTGTTGGATGTCTTGGATTTTGCAGTGGAATCGATAAAGAAGGGAGAAGCAACCCTTTGATTTTGGCACTGCATGAGACCCGATCTTTGAATGTTGCGAAAGTTGTTGATTGAGTTGGGTGCCAATGTCAATGCTTATCGTCCTGGAAATAATTGACCTAACTGTTTCTGTATTGTTGCTTGAAAATTGACTTGCTGAAGTGAAAAACTCATAAGTATTGTGTGCTTGCTAAAATATCTAGATGTTAAGGAAGCAATGCCTCTCTTTTCTCTTTCTTTTCGCAATATTTCATTCAAGAGCGTGGCATAATTAGCGTCCTTCAAATACCTTATAAGCTTTGTTTTCCGCTGTTTTTGAAAGTTATTAAAAACCTCGTGGAAATATTTGTTTCACCTGTGCTTAAGCTAGAGATATGATAATTGACTGGTGTGGCAGTTAAACAATTGCGTGTGCTATCATTTCCATCAGTTTATACTGCCCAGAACTGGTGAGGTTGTAGTATTATATCGTGGCATCAGTTATGAGCTTCACTCTTTTTGAGCAGACAAAAAAGGGTCAGGTTTGGGACCTCAAGGCAACTTTTTTAAAATGATGCGACCTAGATTGTCTGGCAACTGGCCTGAACTTGCATAAGGGATCGACAGTACATTTTTGTGTGACATATCATACTGTCAACTAATGAAGTGAACACTTAGTTGTGTTTAATGGTGGATTTATAGTGAGGAGTATAACGACAGTACATTTTCCTTGTGTTATCTTGCGCTGCTTCTTATCTGGCTTAGCCATCTGTATGTATTGCATATGCAGTTGCGATTGGAAATCTCATGTTTCTTTGTGTTATGTAGGGGGTCATGCTGGAACTCCTATGCATCATGCTGCAAAAAGGGGACTTGATCAAACTGTAAATCTATTACTTTCGAGTGGAGGTATATCTCCTTTATTTCATCTCAAAGTTAACTGTCAGTCTTTGTAATTCTAAAATTTTCCTTCAATTTATTTTCTTCCCTTAATTTCACCCTCTAATTAAACTCCTATTAGAATTTTAACAGTGTTTGGTCTACAATTACATTATAGGCCTCCTGTTTTACTCTTTAGTCTAACAATTGCCAAATGGTAATTTCACAGCAAATCCGTTGGTTATGAATGATGACTGCCAGACACCTCTAGATTTGGCTCGAGCGAAGGAGCATTGCAATGTTGTTCGTGCTATTGAAGTATGGTTGCTCTTCTTGCAGTTGTTGTTGTTTTGGAAGTTTTTTTCCCCTTTCCATTTTATCAATATTTTTTGTCTCTTATGTTTTCTCTATGTAGCGTTTCAGCTGAAAACATCTTTTACTTTATCTGTGTTCAGAGTCGAATATGTTTGTTCTGTGGATGGCTGCGGGAACTTTTTGGCCCAAGCATTCTGGAAGCATTTGCTCCACAATGGGTACAAAGGAAAATGTATGTGCATACTTTGCTTTTTCTGTTTCTACTTCTTTTTAAGTATAGCATTAAAATGCAATATGATTTCTCAAATTTGTTACTCTCTCTACTTAAGAGTTTTCTGAGCTTGAAGTTTCAGTATGTTCTCATTACTGTCTTGTTTTTCCAGATGGGCAGTGGTTTTACCCTGTGATTCTCGCAATCCTACAACACCTCGCAGGTTTGAATTGGCCATTTATCCAGATCTACAGGTATATTGAAGAAGTCCACACCCTGGCTCCTATTTTAAAATGGTCATTTCATATGATGCATCATGCGTCCTTCTTGCTGATCTTATTCTGTATAAGCTATTACTGGTTTTATTATTTGGGCATCTACTCTGCCCCTTGCTCTTTTAACCTAAGCAATCAGCTCTCAGCATTTAATTTAGACATGGTTAGACATAGTTATTCTCATAAGTTAGGACATTGCTAGTCAGGGGCTGAATTATATGTTTTCCGCTCTTTATGTTAAATTTCTTTTTAACATCAAGCTCGTACTTAAGTAGCCAGGTCAGTTGAGACATAAAAATATCTTATCCATCTTATGGGTCTTGTTCATGGCCTTTGTGGACACGGATAATCCCTTTGGAGGTTACCTCATATTTTATTGAGGTGCTTCGTTTTGAAGCTTAGCTTTTAAGAGCTAGTTTTCTTCTTTTTCTTCCTAGATGATCTTTAGCATTTTTTTTTCTTCAGATGTACAGATTAGTCTCCGTATTATCCTACTGCAATTCAGCATTTGGCTTTGAACTTGGTATCCAAAGAATAGAAGTTTTTGCCGCCAAACACCTAGCTGTAAAAATTGATTGCTAAGAGAGGTTTGTGATCAATCCTAACAGGTTACTTAGTTACTGGTGGCTCTTGGGCATGGTGACATGTTCCTGTCTCAGGAAACAAGTTCCCAACTTGCACTGATCATATCTGGAAAAACGGACACATTGTTGATGGTCATTGAACATCTTATGTTACCATTGGTAGGAGAAACTTTTGAAGATCTATTACACACTTATATAATACATTCTTGAAAAAAGACCCTGGGTTGGACGATTGACACCCAAGGGCGGAGCTAGTGAGGGCGAAAGGGGCCTTTGCCCCACCTTGGGAAATGAAATAAAGCTAGCTAGATGGACTCCTGGGTTGGGGAGCTGAAGGGGGTAAGGAATGAGATGAAGTGACTTCTTCCTCTTTCTTTTGCTCTGGCTGTTTTGTGTTTTGGGACTTGGGCTCCCTATCTCTCGTTTTGTTTTTCTTGGTAGAGTTGGGGGGTGGGGTTTGGGGGGGATTTGGGTTTGATCCTTTTTTTTTGTGTTCCTATTCGTGAGCGACTGTTAATTGCGGATAGACCCCAAATTGAGTGAAATTTTTTTGACCCTTTTTCAAGGGTCTATCTGCAACAATAGATTTTGAATTAGGGGAGTATATCCACAACAAAGACTGCGTTCGTAGGGTCCTATTCTGCAACAATAGACTTCAGGGGTAAGTTTAGTTTGGTGATAGTACAGGGGCGTCTATTTGCAACATATATAATCTTTGAATTTGCTCTTGCATCGCGGGGGTTAATGCTAATAATAATTTTATAAATCATAGAAGTAAAATGTTAAGATCCATCAACTTTCTTGAAACTCATTCATTTGGATTCTTGCAACATATTTGAAACACGAATAAATCACAAATCGTTTGGATTTCTCATGAGTGTCCCTTTGTCCTGCTTTAAATGTTATTGTGATTACTTATTAATTTTTTTGGACCCCCTGGCGGCCCCCACAAAAAAACAAAGTTCCTGGCTCCGTCACCATTCATGGTTGATGTCTAATCCATAAAACCTTGATACCCAAAGATCTTGTAGTTTCTTACCTTTCGGCTTTAGCTATAGATTTGGAGGTGGAAAATATTTTATTATATAATTATAATCACATTCACTAAATTCTGTAATTTGCATAAAGTCACGTGACACAGAATTACTGGATGTGTGTATCTATAATTTAGTTTCTTCATGATGGAGCCATAAAGATGAATTTCTTTCTATATTTGCTGGCCTCCTGTGTATTTCTCTCACCTGAACTCGTGCTCTCGCATGTCAACAAGCATGCCACACAGACGTGCACACATTATACATGGACATGCACACATACGCACATGCAAGGGTACAATGTACAAAACCCAACACAGACATGCACATAACATAGAGACACAGGCTAGAATGTAGACACAGATTTCACTCATGTAGCAGCAGTGGACAAGATGGCCTACTCCAGAATACAAAACCTTCCCATTCAAATTCACTGTTTGGCAATTCATAGTATGAAAAAATCTTTCACTAAAAGTTTTTCTACAAAGTGCCTTAAAATCTAAGAAATAATTTTTCTTGAGTTCGATTGCTTATCCATCAAAATATACAAAATGGACGGTCTAAATAGCTAGTCGATTAGTAAATATGAATGTTTAAAAATAACAAACTTTTATTTTCAGATGTATAAGTGTTAGATCAAATTTGCATGTTTCGATCTACCAAACTTTTGTTCAGATTTTTAAGTGTTTAGACAAATTTGATGTTTGGCATCTACCATTTCTATACCTAAAGTGTTATATCTACAAAAAAATTCCATTTTTGCCATATTTTTTTATGCGGAAAACAATTTTTAGCGTACTTGCTTTTGGTATGTAGACACTTTAGATACACATATCAGCTTTAGTGGAATGAATTAAAAAATGGATGCCCTACAATCGAAGTCTAGTTGAAGGATTTAGCTCCCACAGGACCCAAGTCTATCTCTACATATATCATATTAGTTATGTGTATATACACGCATCGATAATGCAATATAATCTATACTATGTATAGTAATTTATATGAGATTATTGGGGTATAAGTATATTATCCCTTTGATTGAGAAAAGCTTAAGTTTTCACCATTTACGAGAAGATCAACAACATTCATTTTGATCTTCACTCTAAGCATACAAACTCCAAAATCGTGTGATTTGTTGTTATTTATTCATCAATGCTTATGGAAAAGCAATGATTTTACTATGATATAAAATTTACCGCATATAAAATCTGTGGACAAAGGATAATAACATAACAAAAGTTTGATGTATCTTATTCTTAAGTTGAAGAAGACTTGTACTTGATCATCTAATTTAAGTTGAAAAGATTTGTCATCACATACGAAAAAAATTTCTTACTAAAGCAACTGGTAACTATGATTCTATATACATGTGGTCCTGTGGATATATATAAACTCACATACAAATTTACTAGGATCCTAACGATAAATGTTACCTCTAATGTTCTCAATCAAAAAGATACGCTAGCATCAAATTTAAAATCAATAACTCCTAGATTGGAGCCTATAATAACTAAATAATCTAAAAACGTGAAAAACATATTAGTTTGAACATTTTTTTCTTAGGGATCAACAACATACAAAATAAAAGCTTTTGAAAAAGTCGTTCGATAAAATTACGATATAGATATTTAAAATTAAGATATAAGCCACTGTTATTATCGAGATAGGTGTGATATCCATCTACAACAAATTTGATGGGGTTTATAATAGTTTAAGCCATAGTACTAAGCCAACACACAATTAGAGATCATCTATCTTGATCCTAATTGATGTACATGAAAGATTTCATCAAATGTGTTGAGATTTCCGCTTTGTTGTAGGACTTAAATGATCGCCATTATTCAAAGGTACCAAATCTTTTATTGAGCTGCTAACTATGTGCCTAGCAAGCGGTAGCTTGAATCCCATTGCCCCGCCCCCCCCCCCCCCAAAAAAAAAAACAAAAAAAAAAAAAAAAAAACCCACCCAGGAAAAAAACACCACAACACCCATGTGCATCTTCTGTCTGTCTGTTAACCTTGTTTTGTATGGGTAGCAACCATGTATAATTTCTTTTATCTTTCAGAGGATGAATCATTTGCTAGTTTTCCTCACGTTCTTCATCCAACAGAGAATATATGCTCTACCTAGTTGCTAAAGTTCAGGATTTAAATATATAATTTCTCTTTTAATCAGCAGGTTGCTAAACCACGGGTCACTATTGCTCTCTGGAAAGTTCATATTGATGAACCAAAATTCAACCAGCCAGATCCTACTCTGGTTATTGTAGATAGATAAAACTTCAAGTACGTTCTCAGCATTCTTAAAATGAACTTTCTTGTTAAATTCGGTAGCTACCTCTTTCTTGATGATTTTAGTACATTAAACTATGTTGCTGATTTCTGTCTATATGTTCCTATTTGATCCTTTCGTAAGCCACATATGCTTATTCTTTTGAGATTGACTTTCTTTCTATACACAGTTTGGAGGCTCTACGTGCAGCATAGCTAAATGAACTTTGTTGTGAAGTTCTAGCTTGACATTCATGAGAATTTTTCTAGCACATAAGATTTACAAATTTTCAATATGAATTTTTGTTGTTGTCATTTTTTAGTTGTTGTGTATTTCCCTGACAGGAATTTAAAATACTTTCCTTGCCCACACATACTGCCTAATGCGACATTATATCTTAACATAAATACTCTTATTTGTATTCATATGATGCATATAACTACTCAGTTATGTAGATACCAGTTTAATATAGTTTGAAAACATTTTTTTCTTAGGGATCAACAACACAAATGAAAAGTTTTTGAAAAGGTCGTTGGATAAAATTACGATATAGATTTAAAATTAAGACTATAAGCAACTGTTATTATCGAGATAGTGTGATTCCCATCTACAACAATTTGATGGGTTTATAATAGTTTAAGGGCCATAGTACTAAGCAACCCAAATAGAGATTCTCTATTGATTAATTGATGTACATAAAGATTTCATCAGAAATGTTTGGATTGTCCGTGTTGTTGTAGGACTTTAAAATTGATCGGCATTATTCACAGCGTCAAGTCTTTTAATTTGAGCTGCTAACTATGTGCTTAGGGCAAGCGGATAGCTTGATCCCATTTGGCCCCCCCACAAAAAAAAAAAAAAAAAACCCCACCCAGGAAAAAAACACACAAACATGGTGCATTGTTCGGTTCTTTGGTTTATGGGTACAACCGATGTATAATTCTTTTAATATTCAGAGGCTGATATTTGCTATTTTTCCTACTTCTTTCTCAACAGGGATGCTTACTTAGTTGCTAAAGTCACAGGATTCTAAAATATATATTTTCTCTTTTAATCAAGCAGAGTTGCTAAAGGGTCCCTATTGCTCTCTGGAAAGTTCATGATTGATGAACCAAAATTCAATCGAAGCCAGATCTACTCTGGATTGATTGTAGATTAAATTCAAGTAGGTTTTCTCAGCATTCTTAAAATGACTTTCTTGTTAAATTCGGTACTACCCTTTTTTGATGTTTAGTACATTAACAATAGTTGCTGATTTCTGTCTATATGTTTGTCTTTCGTAAGCACTATGATTATTCTTTGAGATTGGATTTTTTTGCCTACACAGTTTGGAGTCTATTGAGCATAGCATGAATAATTTGGTTGTGAGTTCTATGTTGCATTATATGAGAATTTTCTAGATAAGATTAAATTATCAATTGAATTTTTGTTGTTGTGATTTTTTAGGTTTTGTGTATTTTCCCGACAGAATTTAAAATACTGTTGCCTTGCAAGACCATAATCTCTAATGCACATTATAATTTATCATAATATTTTTTATTGGAAGATATCATCCGTTAGTAGATACCAGTTTTGTTATTCCACACCTGCTAAGATATTTATGATAGTTTTCTGTCCTTGGTCCTCAGAACTGTTAGCTCCTGAGATATAATTTTTTCTGGTTTATCAAATAAGATGTTTAAATAGAGAGGGTCTACCATATCTTAATGGAACTCATGGAGTAGCTCAAAACCTCTCTTTAACCATTTTGGTTGTGTCCAGGGCCCAAATAGGATAAGTCTGGACTACCAGGTACATCCACTATATCTTGGATGCACTCTTTCTCTGCAGAAAAAAAACTTGAACCTGCTCATCTTGACACTTATGGGATGACATGGAACTAATTGGATGCCTAGCAATCTTGTATTTTAGTAAATTAATATTTGTTTCTACCTAATTTTAAAAGTTTACAATAGATTTGTACCAATATAATCATTTTATGTCTTACGTATAGACATGTATAAATGTGCCATAATGTCCATGTACATTATACAGACACCTATAATATATGTACATATATAAATGTGCCTTAGTGTGTGTGACTGTGCATTACCCTGTATATTTGCATACATTTTATGCATGTCCTTGTGTGTTTGTATGTTTTTGTCAGTGAAACTGAAACTGAAACGTGTATATATGCAATATGTGTCATTTGCATTGATCATGGAAACTCCTCTATACAGATAAAACCTATCAGAACTTACCTGTCTTGATGTGTTTGAAACCGAAATTGGAAGCAAGTTTTCAAACCTCAGTCCAAATGTTCAAAGGCTTGCCTATAGGTGTGGCCACCAGCAGCCACCGGTTCTAGGAGCTGGTTACGCGCGCCTGGCGTGATCTCATCATGCCATACCCATTACGGCCCAATGATCTTGGGTTATGGCGTTGGCTAGTTGCTCGGGCGGAGTTTTGGCGCTAAACCCCTGGGTTTTTTTTAGCTCGTGGTATCAGGCCTTGCCTATGCTATTACAGAGTTCTGCCTTGCAATAAGCCAGGAAGTATGATGCGTAACTCAACACCCATGAGGGCAGGCGTCCATTCCAATGTGATCTAAGAATAATCCTCACATTTAATTTAATGTGTTGCCATTCTGCTGTTAGATAAGCCTGAAGTTCCCCTTAATCTTGAATCCTATGGCTGCAGCGCTGTCGCGCCGCCCGCTTATTCTTTAAAAGCAAGCCCTTTTTTTGTGTAGGCGAATTTTTGTAGCGCTTGTATGCGGTCGTGGAGTTCTGCCTGGAATAAGCTAGAAAGTATTGTGCCCGGAGCACTCAGACGGCGTCCGTGAGTAGAGCTCAATTTTCAAGTATAATCTGAAGAAAATCCTCACCTTTAACGTTTGCCCACATCTGGCGTTACCTAGACCGTGAGAGTTCCTTGAATGCTTGGAATTCCGAGATGGCCGTGAGCCTGCTGGCGCTAATCTTAAAGCAAACCCTTTTCTAAACCTTTCTATTCTATTTTTTTGGCGTTCTTATTTTCCGCCCGCACAGGTAGGCCATTTACGGATCACCTTCGGCGGTCATCCGTCGGCCAAGGCCGCTACGTCGCATTTCAGTGTCTGTCATGCCCCTGGAACGGCCCAATCTCACCGGTCTAACGCACCCAAAAAAACCCTGCAAATGCCCCAATCAAGCACAACTTCATCAGAAAGCTTGTTTCATTGCTGGCCACTGCATCAAGCATTAGCAAAAGCCAAACCAAGTAGTTGGCAAATAAAGCACTCTCGCTATCTCCAATCCATTTTGCCGTATCGCCTTTAACATGTTCGATGGGTCACTTTTAACCGATCTGCCCCCCATTGAGCATGCCTTAATAGGCCTTAGCATCCCTTCCTAGGCATGCGCGTGACTCGGTGAATTGCCTTGGTTGGTTCATGGCTGACATCATGCGATAGCATAATACGCCCCGTCAATTATAGGCCGCAGATTTTAACCGGTTCCCTACGGACCTCACTCCTGTATTGCCTCTCATGCATGCTAATCCCTTCTGGACGCACCCCGTGTTAACATTCTTTATTCCTTGTACATTAACTAACCTTCACATGACCTCTAATCCTTATTCCTTTCAGTTCCCCCTCCCATTTTTTAATCTTCACAAACAGTCATGGCAATCAAGATCACCACTACTACTACTACTACAAAGCTGCCCTCTATCTCAATTTCTTAGGCATTGGCCGTGGTCTATGAATTCTGTCTATCGAATTGCAGTTATTAATTGTACATCACTATGAAGTCGGCCGGCGACAACTAACTCGTGAAGTGCTATACAATGCTTTAAAACCGAAGTGGCATCCATACTTGCACTAGTCTAGTTGGCCGTGAAGAAAAGAAAACACGCTCATGCCCATGGAAATCACTTCTTTCTTGTTTTTAGCCTGCGTTCCTATTTGCATTTCCTGCGTGTAGACCTGGTGGATAACATCAAATTAGGATCATAATGCAAGTGAACTGTCCGCCAATCCTTTTTATAGTTACAATTTGTCTGTTCATTATGTCTTACATATTGCATTCGGCAACTTGAAGCTACGCTGCACCCCAACATCTGGTGGCTGTTTCATGTCAGTGGTTTTTGTGCCGCTTTCTTTGTAGCATCATTATCAACCTCTGATTGTTAGTATTCTGCATACAGAATACTCCGATACAAGTTTCTTATCTGCCACTACGAGGCCGCCCGGGCGGATAAGACACGGACATTATCAGCCTGGTTTTACAATGCATGCCGGCGGGCGCTCTTTGTGCGTCAGCGCCCTAAAGAATCATATTGTTCATGAAGAATAAACCGTGCCAACCATGCTGGGCTGATTTGCAACAATGAGAACAATTCTGATAATTCGACTTTCTGACTTTTCTCACGCCGCTGAATTTCTTTGCCGCTTGTATAGGCGCAGTTTTTAGTTATATTGAGCTACAATGAGTAGTGTTCTCCGCCGCATCGTGTGCCAAATAGTCAGTTCTAGTTTTCCAAATTTTTAAATGTATTGGAAATCGAGGGAGAACCTCAAATCATCTGATAAAGGATCGTCTTATCCATGAGCTTCACAAGCTCTGAACCAATTCAGCCACTTCAACTTTTGCGTGAACGTGGCTTTCAAATTTAAGTTTTGGATGAAATTGTTACATCATTAAGTATCCTGGAAATATGAAATATAAGAAGAAAGAAGAAAGAAAGATGATGGCTAGGTGACTCTTGGAAAAGTAACTATGACATGTACTAGGCTGAGCGATTTTTTTGGGGGGTTAACAATGATTTGAAATTTATAGGAACAATGTAGCATAACCACCATCACCCAGGCTATTTAATATTTTGCAGTATTTAGTCAAAGAATTGTGTAATAGTTCTTTATGCATTATCCTATGTCTTAGGACATAATATTGTGAGGGGGGTGAAAGTTCTCTGGTGTTTCCATTTTGTGACTGATGGTTTTAGGTGTACTATTTGCCACATAGAATTAGCTTTGAGGGGCACGTATCTTAAGATTTTTATTATGTATGTGGATACTGTTAGTGAGACAATACCAAATTACTCTTACCTTGTACTAAGTTGCTTGTTGCAGTCTGCACAGAAGTAATCCAATCTACTTCTACGTCTTAGTGAGTGTTTTCTTATTTCAGCAAAACAGTTACTTTCCGTGTACACCACCGAACGGCAAGACTAACTCCCAACCCATCACATGATACACTCAAATGTGTACAGCAAAGCAACCAGCAACTACACATTTCTCCTGTTCCTGAAGATCGTAGCAACTATGCCATGGCTATTAATGCTGCCAATTCAATCAGCTTAAGCTAGAGTCCCTGTTCCTAATACCCCCACCAGTTAAACCTATCAAACTAACACCATGCGGCTGGCCTCCCAGAAAATACCACCACCACCTACCTACATGGTGGGGCCAATCAAGTGGACTCCTCCGCCCGGGTCAAACAAAGGTAGCACTACTGAGATGCCGATTCAAAGCGGGTTGTCTGGAAGTGAAGGCCAAGGCAGTAGTTGCACGCCCAGCTATCACACATAGGACCAGCTTGAAGACTCCATCAGTTTCTTCTTCAGCCTCAATGAGGCACCTCCTACCGTGTGACAGTTCCTTCAGCACCTCGCAAACTGTGAGCAGTTCCTTCGGCACCTCCGTTGGCTGAGGAAACATTCTATCCGGGACCGCGTCGCATACCAACAATAGATTCAAAGCCCGGTGGACTTAAAGTAATGGCCAGCTGCTGGGAGCAAGCCAGAACCTTTTGATCCAAGAGGAAGGTACAGCGGGGCAGCCGGCGCGTCGTCCTCTGTGTGATATGTTGTGGATGCTCGCGGTGGAGGGAGCTTGCATTCCTTGTGAGTCAATCATGGCTTGGATGCATTGTCGTGGCTTGAACTGAGATCAAAGGGAAGAAATGAGGGATGCCTGTGTGGGCGTGCCAACATCGATCAGTTATAAGGCTGTAATGCTGTTTGAGAGTGGAAAAAGTCGAGTTCCTCACTGAGTAATGATCTATATGAAATTATGCACATGATTTTGTGCGGCTTTCCCTTCCCACACGCTATGCTCATAGAAGTTTCCAAGGGATTGACATAGTGCTGTATGTATATCAGAGTGGGACGTAAAAATTTGTGAAGGATTCAGCAGGGGCTTATTGAAGGTTTCAGCAGCTGAGGTTTGGGAGGGCTGATCTCTTGCATGAAACTGGTGGTTCTATCCTCGCCATGAGTATTATTAATTATTTTTTTTTTAGGCAAAAGCGATGTCGTTCAACGATGTTGGGCTTGTTATGTGCAAGTAGCAGGACAGTTTTATCTCGAGGTCTTGGGTGCCAATTCTTTTTGTATCCTGTTGTTAAATGTTTGGAACTTTTGAGTATTTGGATGGAGTGAAAATGTTGGCAATAGTAATAGATGACTGAAACGAGAAGCGGAGATGTTGTTAGTCTATGTAGCTAATTTCGAAGTTTGAAAGATATCTTCTGAGCTGTCTGATCTTTTTCTTCGGGGACTTTATTCAGAGTCCCAATCATTCCGTTTGTTGCTGCTTGAACTTTATATCGGAGTAGAAATCTGTTTGGCAATTTGCTGCGTAAACTTTATTCAGAGTAAGAGTCAGAGTCGAATCTGTTCGTTTTTTGGCTGCAGGGACTTTATTTAGGATAACCATTCTGGAATCAATTTACTCCGTGACGTTTGGAAGGGTTTGAGTTTCGTTGTCAGTCTCCTTGTAATGCAATGCAGATTAGATGTTGATTTGTTATGAAATTTGATCAATTTCGATTAATATATATATATCGAGCGATTATATATATATACTAGTAGGGTACAACAAGCTGTAAAGTCAACTTGCAAATGTACAATTAATATTTTGTTTTCATGAAACTTCATAGCTCAATGTTGCCATATATCACGATCTTGAATTGTTTTTTGTCGTTATTTGTCATGAAATTTGCAGCTAAACAAATGCATGTGTGCTGGATTTTGAGGTTGTTTCACTGGGCTACCCTAGTCCATGTACGTATTTCTGTTGTTTAATGTGTTTCCTTGCTAATTTATTTCCAAAAGATTATGTTAGGTTAGCTCCATTGCAACTTTAAATCTTCATTTCATACTTACAGCTTGAGACCCAAGTCTATTAACTTAGAGCTTTTCAGATGTTCTGCTGAGTTATAGTTACTGATTTGTAACATATTTTATTTTGTAGGCTTTTGGATCTGACAAGGAGACTACATTGAGATCCTTATTTCAAAGTGACAGAAAGATGATAAGGAGTTTGAATCAATGGCGGGTTCTCTTTTCTGGGTGGTGTGTAGTGTTGGAGATACAATTTATATACATTCATGTGAACAGGATAACTCGTATGCATTCAAGTTAATATGAATACTACTGGAGATACAATTTATATACATTCATGTGAACAGGATAACTCGTA
>NC_033797.1:2144825-2147060 GCF_001876935.1 Asparagus officinalis
AGAGTTGAAGACGCGCGGAGAGCGGGCCGAACGCTTCCTCCGAAGGAAGAAAGCCGAGAGGAGCCTACCGATGGCGAATCTTCCGAACTCAAACTTCGCCTCCCGTGGTAAAGAAAAGGCACATGCAGCGGTTGTAGACGTTAATCAGACATCGTAACAACCCCGAAGGCAGCAAAAGACTTCGGATCCGAGACTCCAAAAAGAGTACTCCTTCAAGGACGAAGATGTTCCAGCTATTTTCGAGTCCCTCCTTGAAAATAACAAGATCAAGCTACCACCTATCAAGCTGACAACACTGCGGATCCGAAATACTGTGCGTACCACAGGAGGATCTTTCATCCTACCAAGGATTGCTTTGCGCTCAAAAATAGCATCCAAACCTTGGTTGAAGCCGGCGTTATATCGCTCAATTAAACCGAATGAACACTCCGACAAGTATAAGAGTATAAACTGCTCCTTCTGAAACTCCAAAGAGTATACGAGTATAAACTGCTTCTCAAATACTCCAATAGGTATATGAGTCTAAACTGTTTCCTACCATTGATGGGAAGTTCCTGGAGAATGTTACGCTAATATTCTTAAGGATAACCCGGTCATGTAACGGAGTACAAAGTCAGACCCAGTTCCAAGAAGGAAGCTGGGGGTGGATGATTCATGTAATGGGAAGTTCCCAGAATAGGGATACGAGTCTAAACTATTCCCACTCTTGACGGGAAGTTCCTGGAGAATTTTTATATTCTTAAGGATAACCCGATCATGCAACTGAATACAATGGTAAATCCAGCTTCACAAAGGAAGCTGGGGGTGAATAATTTATATAACAGGAAGTTTCCAGAAGAATGTTAAATGTAATATTCTTAGGGATAACCTGATCATTATGAATAAAGTGATAAACACTAAACTCTTACTGTGATTTCCGAACACTCTTTTGCTGAGACGAGATTCGATCACTTCATTGGATCAATCTTCCCTCACAAAACTCCCATTGGTGTTCGACGACTCATAGTCTTCCACTATAAAATCCCTCACTGATCAAATTTATTGACAGTGGGTCCACTAAAATTCTTTCTGGTTTAATCCATTCAAACTTCCATTATGTTCGTGCACTCAACACTTTCACGGTTAGAGTCCAGATATAATGCTTGGAATTTTAATCTGTCCATCCTTGACAAATTATCAAACCCCTTCGTGTTAAGTCCCTATCACTTAACACCATGCCTTTTATGCATGTGGAATTTTATCCCGAATCCTGAGCAGGGATAAGTCAACGCCTAACACGCGTTGCCGGTTAGTCTTTTGCCGTGAAAAGGACAAAAGCCCACATATTCGACATTGTGGCAGGCCGTTATTAATAACACCAAAATCCGCGCCCCTCTCGATTCCTCCAATGAATAAGAGGTCCACTTTCAAATCGAGTGATCAAACTTTCCTACAGTTAGGGTCATCTCAAACTCCCGCTTGGTCAAACCTTCCTACAGTTAGGACAAAACCACAATTCACTCTCGATAAACGAGAAATTTATCTTTGGTTCGGTAATCAAACCTTCCGACAGTTAGGATTATCCGAATTTTTCGATTCTCGGAGTGGAGGTCCCACTCCTAGTCTCACCATTCCAGATTCTGGGGGTGGAGATCCCACCTCAAGTCTCCTTTTCAACTGGAAATAGAATATAAAATTCTTCCTTTTTAGAATCATGGAGATCCCACCTCGAGTCTCCTTTTCAACTGAAGATAGAATATAAAATTCTTCCTCTTCGGTGTTGGGAGATAGAATATAAAATTCTTCCTCTCCCATGTCGGGTTCGTCTTTGCCCCAAGAAAAAAAACACCACTTTTTCAACTCCTAAAATCCGTACCTCACAGGCACGGGGAAGTTTATCCCGAAGCCTAAGTAGGGATAAGTCAGCGCCTAACACGCGTTGCCGGTTAGTCTTTGACCGTAAAAAAGATAAAAGACCACATATTCAACATTATGCCAGGTTGTTATTAATAACACCATAATCCGTGCCTCACACGCATGATTACCGATTGAAAAAGACATCAGAATCCGAGTCTGGGGACTTTTATCCTGAATCCTAAGTAAGGATAAGTCAGCGCCTAACACGCGTTGCTGGGTATCCTGTTCCCGTAACAATGGCGAAGTCTACGTATTTAAAGTCGTAGCATCAAGTCTAAGGGAGTTCATTCCTTTAGCACAACGTCACATGCGGAACGGACTTAAAACAATCCGCATGTA
>NC_033797.1:2147293-2147502 GCF_001876935.1 Asparagus officinalis
GTCACATGTGGAACGGACTTAAACAATCCGCATGCTAGCCCGACTCAAACGGTAGTCGGTAAAGGCTCATCAAACCCATTGATGGCTGAGAATTTGCCAAAAATTTTATAAATGCGAGTCATTGACGCACCAGCTCCACTAGTTGGTCTCGTGACTTGAGCATCCAACAAATTCAGGATAAAATCCACACACGCAGATGAATCAGCTTT
>NC_033797.1:2150461-2156985 GCF_001876935.1 Asparagus officinalis
GGATGTAAAGAGCGGGAGGCCTTTCTACAGGAGAGGACTATGGTGTTTCTTAAGGGATTGACATCAGAGTTCGCTCAGCGAATTGCATTGCTCCTAGCTCAGCCGAAGATTCCCACGCTTGAGGAGGCTATCTCTGCTATGATCCAGGAGGAGACTCGCATTCGGCTGCAGGCGGGGACAGGTGGACTTCCTGTGGTGAAGTCAGCACTGACAGCCTCTAGCAACACTGGATCTAGGAGAGAGACTCGACAGTGCTATAACTGCGGTGCGGTGGGTCATCTACGGCATGCTTGCACCAAGCCATCCAAGGATGGAGATTCGGGTGGACGTGGACAGTTCGGAGGTCGTGGTCGTGGCCGTGGGGGTCGACGAGGTGGAAGAGGAGCAGGGAATCGGGCGAATCTGACGGTAGCAGAAGAAGAAGAAGCTGAGGTGGTCTTTACAGAGGAGGATCGTGCTCTCCTCACGATACTCAGGAAAAAACAGCAAGTAGCAGGGGATGGAGATTTGAGGAATGGGACTGCGGAGGCATCTACTTCGTTCTTCGTCAGAGGCAACACTGCTACCTATGCTCATCCGAACAAAGGTACTGATGACATACATGCTCTTGCTTCTATGTCTCCTGACAGATCATCAGCATGGATAGTCGACTCCGGTGCGTCTTGTCATGTGACAGGTAATGCTAGTGAGTTCTCATCATATACTCACTTAGCATCGCCTGATAGTATTCAAACAGCTGATGGTACATTTCAGCCGGTGGTTGGTAAGGGTACAGTTGATTGTACTGGTTCTGTAACTTTGTCCAATGTTTTGCATGCTCCTTCTTTTCCAGTCAATCTTTTATCTATTAGTTCTATCATCCTCCAACTAAAATGCATCGTCTCTTTTGATATTCCCAAGGTAATCTTCCAGGAGAAGGGGACAGGGCGGAGACTTGGGACTGGCACATGGCGTAGTGGACTGTGGTATCTGGATCGTGAAGGGCTGGATTCAGCATTGGTGTCAGTCATAGAGGAAGCAGGAGTAGGATCTAAAATGAGTGCTGAAAATGAGTTAATGCTCCATCACCAGCGTTTGGGACACTCATCCTTTAGTGTTTTAGGTAGATTGTATCCTTCTTTATTTGAGAAAGCAAATAAACAGAAACTTGTGTGTGATGCATGTGAGTTGGGAAAGCTTACTAGAAGCTCTTATGTTAGTTCTGGTCATAGAAGTTCTCATGCATTTGACCTGGTACATTCAGATGTTTGGGGGCCTTGTTCCACAAGTTCTATGAATGGATACAAATATTTTGTTACATTTATTGATTGCTTCTCTCGTGTTACTTGGTTATACCTGATGAAGAATAAGAGTGATGTGTTTGGGTGCTTCCAAAATTTTCATAAGACTGTTCAGACTCAATACGGAGCAGTGGTGAAAGTATTGAGGTCAGATAATGGGACAGAGTATACCAACAGAGCCCTTGAAGAATATTTGTCAGCTCAAGGAATACATCACCAGACAACCTGTCCATACACTCCAGCACAGAATGGGGTAGCGGAAAGGAAGAACAGACATCTTTTAGAGGTTGCTAGAAGCATGATGATCTCTATGAATGTCCCAGAGACATTATGGGGACAAGCAGTATTGACCGCAGCAGCGTTGATCAACAGAATGCCCTCGAGAGTGCTGGATTGGAAGTCTCCGTGTGAGATATTGAAAGGAGATAATGGTGGGATCCTTCCACTCAAAGTGTTTGGCTGTGTGTGTTTTGTGAAGGACAACAGGCCGTCTGTCGGGAAGCTTGCCCCTAGAGCTGTGAAGTGTATCTTTGTGGGATATTCTGCTACTCAGAAGGGATATGTTTGCTGGAGCCCGGTGGAAAAAAGGTTGTTTGTGAGCATGGATGTGCACTTTCGAGAACTCGAGCCATATTACACTCAGAAGGTAACTTCATCTGCTGGTAACTCGTCCAATACTAGAAGTATGGGGCGAGAGGAGGAGAATGGTGAGAGACCGGAGAACAATGTGGAGAAATCCATTTCTGTATCGATTCCTTGGGAGGGCGAATTGGTTGAGGAGGAGTTGGTTGAGGAGGAGCCGGAGAATCACGAAGAAAAGGAACAAGAGACAAGAGGTGTTAGGCCCACTGTTCAGGGGGAGCTACTAACCTATAGTAGGAAGGGCAAACAAATTGGAGAAACAGTACCTACAGTGCCACTAGTGCTGCCAAGTCTCTTGCCAAAGCCCACCCCGACTCCTGAAATACCTACACCACCACCAATTTCATCCCAAGGTGATAACATTCCTACTGATAACATTCCTCTCCCTACTCCTCCCACACCAATATCAGTACGGAGGACTACTCGCAGTAATGCGGGACATCCTCCCGATAGATATGGTTGGGATCTTGCCCAGTATGTATCATATTCTAGTATCCACCCTGCATATGGAGCATTCATTGCATCATTGGACTCTGTTACTGTACCTAACAATTGGCAGGTTGCTAAGAAGGACCCAAAATGGAAAGCGGCTATGCACGAGGAGCTAGGAGCTCTAGAGAAGAACCGCACTTGGGAGCTAGTAAAGTTACCAGAAGGAAAGAGAGCAGTTGGATGCAAGTGGGTCTTCACTGTGAAGCAGAATCCAGATGGACAAGTTGAGCGCTACAAGGCTCGCCTGGTGGCAAAAGGGTATAGTCAGACATATGGCATCGATTATGATGAGACTTTTGCACCGGTGGCGAAGATGAGCACTGTTCGGACCTTAATCTCTCTGGCAGTAAATGGTGGATGGAAGCTACACCAACTAGATGTGAAGAATGCATTTCTTCATGGAGATCTAGTGGAGGAGGTATACATGGAGATACCACCAGGATTTGGTACAGATCAGACAGTGGGAAAGGTCTGCAGATTGAAGAAGTCTCTCTATGGTCTGAAGCAATCTCCCCGTGCTTGGTTCGACAGATTCAGAAGGGCTATGATTGGTATGGGATACCAACAGATCAACGCCGACCATACAGTGTTCTTTCGACGGAGTGGAGGCCACATTACTATGCTTGCGGTATATGTGGATGATATGATTATTACAGGGGATGATGAGAAGGAGATTGCCCAACTCAAAGTGAGACTGGGTAAGGAATTTGAGGTGAAAGATCTTGGCTTGCTTAGATACTTTCTTGGAATAGAGATAGCTCGAGGAGCGGAAGGGATCATCCTATCCCAGAGAAAGTATGCACTGGATCTTCTCAAAGAGACAGGAATGTTAGGGTGCAAACCTGCAACTACACCGATCGACCAGAGGTTCAAGCTAGGTGCTGAGGCTGGAGAACCAGTTGATCGTGACAGATATCAGAGGTTGGTGGGGAAGGCTGATCTATTTGAGTCACACACGTCCTGATATCTCCTTTACAGTAAGCGTGGTGAGTCGCTACATGCACGATCCGAGGAAGGGTCATATGGACGCTGTGTACCAGATTCTGAGATATTTAAAGAGTGCCCCCGGAAAGGGGCTGATATTCAGAAAGAATGGACATGTGAACATCGAGGGTTATTGCGACTCTGACTGGGCTAGCTGTGCTGATGACAGGAGGTCCACCTCAGGATATTGCATCTTTATAGGAGGTAACTTAGTCTCGTGGAAGAGCAAGAAGCAGTCAGTGGTGGCGAGATCGACAGCCGAGGCAGAGTATAGAGCTATGGCCTTAGGAGTTGCTGAGTTGCTATGGTTGAAGAGTATGCTGGTGGAGCTGAAGCTGGATCAAGGAGATAAGATGAAGTTATGGTGTGACAACAAGTCAGCTATAAGTATTGCCAACAACCCAGTGCAGCATGATAGAACCAAACACATCGAGATCGATAGGTTCTTCATCAAAGAGAAGTTGGATAGTGGACTACTGGAGCTAAGTCATGTTTCGACTAAGGACCAGGCAGCAGATTGTCTGACTAAAGGACTCAACTCAGTAGATATGATTAGAGGATGTGACAAGATGTGCTTAATAGATATCTTTCGCCCATCTTGAGGAGGAGTGTTGACATATTAGTATTATTAGGGACTTATTTGTAAGATTTGTAGGGGCCTATATAAAGCCCAAGAGATATCATAATGAATTAGGGTTTTCATTTCTTCACTTTCCCCGTGTAATATATTTCTGAACTTTTATGGGCTTTTAACATATACACGTTTCCTCTTTTTTTCAAGAAAGAACACATTCTCCTTACTGATTGATATATTGGCATTTTCCTCTCGGTTTATTCACCTACAAACATTTTTAAAACAAATATTGAGATATTGCTTCGTTAAGCCTAAACTAAAGTAGGCACATAAAGGGGCACAAACACTTCCTAAAAAGAGTATTTAAAATTGATCTTATCAATATTTAAAAAAAATATCTTAAAGTAGGCACAATTTGACGTTGAATAAAATTTTGCCAACCATCACATGAAAGAAGGATACAATTGCGCAGAACACTTCAAAAGCATAAGGTCATAGATAGGAAATTTGCAGAAGCAAACTAAAATAAGTTAGAACGTACCGGCATATATAGTCCAAAACCCAAATTCGACTTATTTTCCCCTTCAGTAAGAAAAACTTACTAACATGAATCTGAATTTAAAAGGGAACATCAAGCAGTTGATCCCAAACATCCCAACTTATGTTAGAGGCATCTTCACCCCTTCCCAAAGGAAAAACCTGAACATCCACGAGTTGATCCCGTCTGTCAACTTAGAGATTTTTCATGCTCCTCCTGCATGAACCAATAATAAAGAAGTGCTCTATCATTAGCACTGCCATCATCCTAATGAACGAAAACAACATTTAGCGTGGAACGAAAATGAGAAAGCTAGCATGCAGAAGAAGGTACTTATATTGCCTGACATGTAACAAACGGATCACAGGTTTCAAATGCCACAAACTCGTTAAAATTGACAAGGAAGTTGAATGAAAACATTTTCAGGCAATCGCACCCTTTCAGGTCACAGAAAGTCTAGTAGCCTCCTTTCGCACAATAAATGTAAGGGCATTTTGGTCATTTGGAGGACGTGACTTTCATGAGTACAGATAGATTTAATGGTGCTAGTTAGAGGGGTTATCTGACAAAACATAAGGGGGTACATTAAGTGACTTTTCTAAAGTTTAAGGGGGTTATCTCGAAAACAGCCAAACTCAAGGGTTGTTTCGTGAAATTTATCCTTCAAATAAGTAAATAATGTATTAAGACGTAACCAAGCTGATCTACAGGTAAAATACTTAGCAAGTATAAAAAAAAAAGTGTAGATTAAAATGTAGGATATGGGTTTAGAATTTGGAATTTTTTTTAAAAGAGCCCGTTTTTGCTAAATAATTAGCAAAACCGACCATTTTGCTAATTATTTAGCAAAACCAAGGCCAAAAAGAGGTTGGTTTCGCTAAAATGTATTTCCGAAACATATGAGACTATTGATACCGTATGTTTACTTGTTTAGTGGCTCTTAATTGGCTACTAAACCATCTCAGAAAAACCCACGGAACTAGTAGTCCCGTAGGTTTTCTGACACCCACTCCAAAACGCACGGGACTACTAGTCCCATGCGTTAAACAGATACTTCGCCAAGTCTTGGTGAAGTTCGCCCAACAAATCCACGGGACTACTACTAGTCCCGTGGATTTGTCAGGCCTATAAAAGCCCCATTGTGCCCAACAATTAGGGCACAACTTTCACCTCTTCGCTGACCGAATTTTACCCCGATCTCTCAGCAGCTTCTATCCCAATTTTCACCCACCCTCACCCAATCTCTCTTCCTCGATAACCCTAACCCTATATCCTTTAATCTCTCCAAAACACCTCTTTCTCCCTCAATTTTCTCTCTCACATTCTCACCAAACACATTCTCTCCAAAATCATTCTCTCCAAACCCAAATAGAGATCCTCACCAAAGTTGTATTGTTGAAGTCCGACGTTGTCTCCTATCCGACGCCGATGAATTTCGGATCTTCATCAAGGTATAAATTTTGATTTTTCCCTAATTTTCTCTATATTATTTAGTTAAAATTATAGTTTGGAAATAACTGTATATTTAGAATAATTTTTTAATTATGATAAACAATAGGATTTGGTTAAATTTTGATAGATTAAAATTGGACAAAATTTTTTAGACCTCTTTAGAAACATATTTTCAAAAATCGACCTATTTTGAAAATATTCATCAATTTCGACCCAGTTTCAACCAATTGGCTGAAGCTGGGTTGAAATTGGCGAAAAATGTTCAAAAACTTCACAGGATTTGAAATCCCATGAAATCCCGTGACGTTTAAATCCCGTGAAGCTTAAAACTTCACGGGATTTTAAATCCCGTGAAGTTGCAAGCCAACCTCCAGAGAGTCTCGCTCTCTAGCGAGGTGGCCTGCAACTCCACAGGATTTGAAATCCCGTTGAGGTTGGGCAAGGCCTATATAAGGTCCACACAATAAGAAATCGTGCTTACCCGACCCTGACCCCCTCTTTCTTGGCTCCTTCACCACCAAACCCTAAACATTTATACCCTCGCCCCCTGCTGCTGCCGCCA
>NC_033797.1:2157004-2223861 GCF_001876935.1 Asparagus officinalis
CGTCGCATTGTCCACCGGTGATCGTCGATCCCACCGCCGTCACCACCGGAGTCACCGGAAAATTAGGGCATCGACAAATTTTGGGTAAAATCTTTAATTTTTTTTGTTTTTTCTCCTAAATTTTGTACATATTCTCACTATTTCATGCTAATAACTTGTTTAAATTTAGATTTAGATTTTGAAATAATTTTTGAAATATTTATGAGTTTTGTAAAAAAAAATTTAAAGAAATTTGTGTATGAAGTTAAGAGGGGAAATTATCGAAAATTATAAAAATTAGTGTATTATTTGACATTTAGTTTATAACTTTTTGTCATGTAATTTGCTGACATGCATAATCTATAGCAACTTGCAGATTGTTTTCCTTACTTAAATTTTACAAAAACAAAATGATTTTAAAACAAAGGAAACTGTTCCTCAGCTGGCATTCAGATTGAGGATCAGCAGAGAAACAAACCTTAAGTCCAGTAACAAAATAATACTTTAATAGTATTCAAGCAGTAGAAATGTATGGACACAAGAAGAAATTTCAAGTCACCTGTACGGTATGTGCTTATAGGTTTGGAGGTCTCTATATTTCTTTGCAAGTCCGTAATCGACGATATAAACCTACATGAAAAAACAGATTGTCAGAAGAGTATGCTCCAGTTTTATCACATTAAGTCTTAATATCCGCCATGTTATTTTTTTGGGGGTGGGGGGGGGTTGGTGTGGGGGGGGGAGGAACAGGGGGGCCACAAGAAAATACCAGATATCCATCTTGTTTGCTTGATTTTTATCCTCAGTCACCAGATACACACAGGACAAGATCCAGATGAACTTTTGGACCATGAAAAAATGATACAGTTAGGCGTAACCAGAGGACAGTTAGCTATCCCTTCCCCTAGTAAGATTAAAATATAGGAGACAAAAGTGGAGATATTCAAGATTTCACGAACGAAGAATTTACTCTTGGGCTGTCAACCCCTTCCTTAAGAGTTAGGGTAACTGGCATAATCTCAAGATTCTAGCATCAAATATCTGATCCACATAATATGGGGCTTTTTCACATCATATTTGACAAGACATCAGGATAATGAACTCAATATTGAGCATCCATATTGGACTAACATAGTTGTAATTCCCTTATTTTTATCTATCTAATAAAACCGGTATAGCATGTATATTCAGTCGTTCAAGGAGATCATCTTTCACATTATGCAATAAAATAAAGATTTCTTTTAATATATAACCTTCAAAATCCATCATATTTAAAAATTAACCCCAAAATCTGAATACTTGCCAATTTGGTCTCCAGTTATCTGGAAGTCCCATATATTTCATGATCGTTCCAAAGATTACTCATCGCTACCCAGCATGACACATGCCAATATGGGCCATATTCATTACAAGAAAACATCTAGACAAAGATTCAACATAACAGAATAAGGCCAGCAACTAGACATTGCATTTTTCCTTAAACTAAGCCGAGCGAAGGGCTACTTGTATCTTAGTATTTCAAACAGCTTCACGTGACAAAAAGAGGTTATGAAATTTTGCATTTTGACAGCAGTTTCAAGTGCAGAGTTAAGAAAAGGAAAATGAAAGCTAACAAAAACTACAAAATGCGTGCTATAGGGCTACTGCTTCAAATATCACTAATAAAACCATAGATACAAATCCAATTGACAAACACATAATTTTGTTGGGTTGCTAACTTAGATTCTTAACCAATATTTAATCTAGAGAATTTATCTAGATGACTGCTTCAACCCCCATTCAATGCTAAAAGTTAGTCACTAAGTTTCGGGAAGTAAATGTGCTAAAGATTGTAAAAGCACGGCACAAAATTGATTAAGCATGAAATAGGAAAACCTCCACAGCTTTGGTTATGATGAAACACCCAAATTCGATATGCTTGAGAAAATCTATACAACACACTAAACCTCATGCCTCCAAAGCTGAAATCAAAGGAAAAGAAAATTTGATCAAGAAAATTGGCCATCCTTAAAAGAGTATCCACAGAAATAAGCCACTCGCTAGATAGTCAAATGCCAGAGGATAAAAAAGTTAATGTAGGATCACTGAAAAATAACCGAGGAACAGTTAACAAAAATCACTATTAACCTCAAGATCAAGTTCATCCTAAGCATCAACAGCAGAAAGCTGCCCAGAAGCTGGGTAACATAACATCAATTCTTGCCCCCATAACATTCAAATTAAAATTGAACTGTAAAAGAAAGAAATGAACAGAAAACTTGAAATTATCAACTTGAAGGTAGTCAAAAAATTAAGTTTCGACCAGATCTTTGGAAAATGAACAAAGCCTCAATGACTACTAGTGTTTACATGCTTGATTTGCTCTACGACCCAAACCCATGAGAAAGTTGTCTGGCTTTACATCGCGGTGAAGAAAGCCTTTTGAATGCATATATTCAACTCGGTTAATCTGAGCAAAAACATAACAGATTGTGATAACTTCTTGTGCATATTAGTTAAGAAAGAAAATGGGAGATTCATGTAGTTACCATCTGATCAGCAAGCATGAGTACTGTTTACAGTGTAAGCTTCCGGTTGCAGTAGTTGAACAAGTCTTCTAAGCTCGGACCAAGCAGATCAATAACCATAATATAATAATCATCCTCAACTATGAACCACTTTAGGTGGGGAATTCCAGCTTTACTTCATAAATGCATCAAAGAGGAGTTAGAAATCACAACTGAATAGTTTAAGATACATATTTTTTAAGGGATATTCGCCTTTAAGCCCAAAGTTTTACCCTAATTTATTTTTAAACCCAAGGTTTTTTTTGGTATCTATAGATCTAAACAACTTTGCATATTTATCTTTAAATCCAATCTCCCAAATACACTACATACCCAAGTGGTCCTCCTTAAAAACTTCATTTTACCCCTATCTCGCTCTCCCTCCCTCCCTCCCTCTCCCTCTCTATCTCTCCCACCATTCCCCCCACCCTCAGCCCCCACCTCACTGCAATTAGGGATTCTTCAGTTTGAGGTTAAAGGAAGTAGCTAAATTTTTTTGGAATTTGCAAGAAAACACCCTTAAAATTCAAAACTTATAAAAAGTACCCTAAAATTTTCAAAGCTACAAACATTACACTGAAAATCTAGGAATTACAAACAGCCACCTGAGAATTTTGGAACTTGCAGAAATGACCCTGAAAGTTTAAACAATTGCAAAAAAACACCTCAATTTTTTGAAACTTATAGATTTTTGGTGTACTATTTGTAAGTTTGAGGTTTTTAGAATGCTTTTTTTAAACTTTGTATTTTAGGTTTTTTTAAATCAAAACTTTCTGTGTTTTCTCCAAATCTCAAAATTTTTGGGGTGGCTTTAGAAGAGAGAGGGGAGTTTAGAGTGGGTTAGAGGCATTTTTGGTTTTAACCCTTAATAGTATGCGTAGAACCTACTTTGATTATGAATTATACCAATTGGGTTTAAAGATAAATACATAAACTTTTTTGGGTTTATAGGTGCTGATCATGATACTCGGGTTTATAAATAAATCAGGGTAAAACTTTGGGTTCAAAGTCAAAAACCCCGTTTCCAAACTTACTTCCACCCTGAAGAAGCATGCACAATTTTGATTCATAATGAAGCTGCGGATGCTTTGTCTTCACAGATTCCTGCAAGCCAATGTATATGACAGTAGAGATTAGCAATTGTTCATATGCTACAGGAAGTTGCAACCATTTTTATGACCAGAAAATCAGCAAAAAAGTACAGGAAGAAAAACAAAACCACATTCACGAAAAGCTTCCATTCTAGCTTCATTAGAAACTCACAATTAAAGCAATCAAACTAGATACTTCACATTGCTATGAGTTCATGACAACAAATTTCAGCTTAAATATGTGAAAATCAACAGTGGCCCAGCAGCACAGCACGCAAAAGAAGGCATTAGTTTGTACCAAGCATTAGTTTGTACTAACTTTAAGCAATAAGCATAAATGATGTGCAATGACTATTTTTCTATTGAGACATTGAACTTTAGAACAAAATGCTAACTTGATCACATTTTATTGTACATCAGAAGGTTTTCCAATTTCCATTCCAGTTGTGCATAAAAACTCATGATAAAAGAGAAGCCTCAAGCAACGAATATTTCTAATTTCCATTTCAGTTGCATAGAAACTCACGATACAAGTGAAGCCACAAGCAAGGAATATACATACATGTATGCACATCAACAACTTTTGGCTTGAAAATTGTGTATGAAAATCAACAACAGCACAGCCCCAAAAAGAGGTCGCATCATGTTGAGCTGACTTTAAGCGTATATGAGATTTCCCCACCCTGTCCCGCACCTCTCAAGATATGGAGCCTTGTACAGAACTTTAACTTTGACATTGTTTTAAAGAAACCGAAAACCCTAGGTCCAACCAGGAAAAAGCAAAAAACAGATTCATGACGCTGAAGAGGGTAATCGATGACTTCTCAGAAACATCCTCTTCTAAACACGAGATGATGACTTAACATTTTATTGCCTGATTTTTCTCCTTTCGGAACTTCATTATCATTTGCACCGTACTTCAGACCTTTTTCCACAAATTCTAAAGTATGTATTTACCTTATGCTTTACACAAAGTTTGTACCTCTCATTAAGATTTTCCTATTCAACAATCCTATTCGGTTTGCACTTTATCGAATTATGCATGAGAGACAAAAGTACTGAAAATAACTTCATCCTTTATTACTTTAGCACCCTTCTAAAATTCGGACATACAGTTTCAATACATTCAATGGTGTTACCATTAGAAGGTGGCTACTTTAACATATATAAGAAAATACTTAAAAGCTACTTATAGTTTTGAATAACAAAGTTAAAGTAATTATAAGATTTAACAAGAACTTTGAATCTCTCCCTCAAAGAAATTTTTAAAAAAAAACCCTTAAATCTAGTAGTATTGTAATAATAACCATTCCAAAATTTGTATGTCATGGTTTAAAAGAGTTCAACTAATTTCTAAAAAAAGGAAAACAAGCAAACAATTTTCTAAATCTAAATGGGTTTAAAAGAACATGTGGTTTAACCATTCCATTTTGCGCACACAAGTCTAGAAAATACATACCAAACATTTTCAATATATATTACAAAAATGCAGACAAGTTGAACTCGAAATAACCTAAAATACTCAAGCTCTACCAACAATTTCAATTCAAAGCAGTCACTGTCCAAAAAATCAATTTTGAAATTTTCACACACCAACTTGACGGCCACTTCCTCTCTGCTCTGTATATTAACACCTGCACCAATAAAATTCAATATCAAATACACAAACAATTCCTAAACAAACTCTCAGATATAAGTCTCAAGCTTCAACTTTACCGAGATAGAGCTCGCCGAAAGATCCACTCCCAATCTTCCTCCCAAGCTTGAACTTCCCACCAATTACACGCTCCATTTCGAAAACAGTAAAAAAAGTGCAAACCCTAAAATCTCCTAACTCAAAATCCCAGCCAAATCACCCCAAAAAATAAACCCTCGGCCATCAAGTAACACCTCAGAGACCTACATTACCTCTGAATCAAAACCCTAGGTCCCCTCGCAACCATCGTGCCCACTACTTCCGATTCCCGCGCCCAAAGATTCCTGACTTCGACATCCGCAGACGGAATCCAAAACCCTAGGTATCCTTCAGAGATTCGATCGAACGGTCATTGATGGATCAGAATACGAAACCCTGTAATTGAGAAATTTTGAACCCTAATTCACACGCAGAAGGAATCGATGCGATTCAATGATAACAAGAAAAGAAATGAAAGAGGCACGATCTAAGAGCATGGGCAGCAAGCTCCCAAGCCCGCTCTCAGCCGCCGACGTGGCCAAGGTCTCCTGCTTCACCCCCTCCAGCAGCCTCCGAACCGCTCCCAGCCCGCTCCCAAGATCTGACGTAGCGGTGGAGAGCTTCGGAGCTCCCAAGCGCTCCACAAATTTGTGGAGCGCTTGGGAGCTCCCAACTGGGAGAGGATTTACAAAAACCCCCCCTCCAAAATCAGAAATCGGAGATGAGGGCGTTCGCGGAGATGCTGGCCTCCGCGGAGATGAGGGGTGGCGTTCGGGGTGGGATCGGAGACTGATGGCGGAGATGATGGATGATGGCGGAGATGATGTCGACGAATTGGGGTTGGGTCTGCTGTCGAAGGGAGAAGATGAATTTTTTTTTTTAACGGAGTGCGTTGTTTGAGGTGAAAACTTTGAGTTGTGAAATTTTCGTTGAAATTGTGAGTTGATAATCGAACGTTGTGAAAATGCAGCCGTTGAAAATTCATGCCGTTGGAAGATTTGCGTTGAAAATTCATGCCGTTGTGAGTTGATAATCGAACGTTGATAATCGAACGTTGTGAAAATATAGCCGTTGAAAAATCATGCTGTTGAAAGATTTACTGTTGTAAAAAATTATCTATAAATTCGTTTCACTTCAATACACAAATCATTCCACACAACTCTCTCATAAAAAAAACTCTATATATCCCTATCAAATTACAAATCTCATGGATCCCTCACAAAACTATTATTCGCAACTCCTTACCGGTGACGGATCGACCTTATACCCGCCGTTCTATACAGAAGTCTTAGAAGAAGGTAACCCCATCAAGTTCTCGCAATCAGCAACACAACAAGTGTCATCCCAAGAAACACCGACCACAAAGAAAAAGAATGCTTTCGCGTTGAACACCGAAACTCTGATTCGATCACAGCCGAGAAGAACCATAAACTCTGATTCCTCACCAAACAATTCCATGCCAGCGACCCCCATCGAGTTGAACACTGACTCGGATGATGTGTTAGTAAGGCCTGAAGGGAGGAAAGCAGCAAAGCTCAAGAGGAAACAAAATGTGGAAAACTCTGGATCCGCTACGTCCATCATGGGAGAGGCTTTCGCGTGGATGAAGCAAACCACCAATCAAAAAATAGAGCTAAAACAGAAGAAACAAGATGACGATATCATGAAGATGGATCTCTCAACACTCAATTCAGTTCAACGACAATACTTTGAAATGCGTCAGGCAGAGATATTGGAGAGGTGGATGTCCAAGTGTTCTTCCTAATTATCATATATTGTACTCGCATCGCATCCTCATTAGTTCTTCCTAATTATCAAATATTATCTTGTATTAGATTTATGATTGTACTTGAAGTTGAAAATTTTGGCATCGAATGAAAATAACTACTTTATTAAAAATGAAATTGGCGTAGTACAACAACTTGAACTCCTTTTCTGAAATTACATTAGACATAAAGAACCTTAATCCTCGGCGATGGATCCCTTGAGCTGCCAAATAAAATACAAGAGGTTTAAATATAATTAAAAGTAATGGGTAAAATATTAAATAGAAGAGGGGTTTTTTTGATATTGTTGGAGCTCCTAACTAGGAGCTTGTTGGAGCTCCATAAAAAAAGGAATGCCTTCCAATGCTTAATTTGTTAATTTTTTATTCTAAAATGTTTGAGAGCTCTTGAGAGCTTGCTGACTAGGACTCCCAACTGTGAGCTTGCTGCACTTGCTCTAAGGCACGACACCAAACACACTCCGTCACTCTACAGTGCAGGGGGGCCCACATAGTGCAGGGGCCCCACATGTGATTTTTTTAAAAAATCACATGTGGGGCCCTCTGCACTGTAAAGAGAGAGGGAGTGTGGTTGATGGTGTGCCTTAGAGTGTGCCTGTAGCGCCTCTCTTTCCAGAAACCAACTCATTTCGTGGTCACGTCAGCAGCGTGACCATGAAATGAGTCGGGTTTTTTTAATCTCGTCTCTAAATAGTCAGGGTTGTCAATCTTGACTATTTTGCACGCACTGGTTAATATACAGGCTAAATTAGTCAGGGTTGGCAACCCCGATTAATTTAGCACGCTGTCTAATTGGTCGGGGTTGGACCCGCCTCCATACTTATACATATGATGATATAAATGTGTCAGTGTTATGACGTATACAGGAATAAAAGTAGAATAAAAGTATAGATTTCATATATAATCATTGACTTATATGTCGGGGTTAGGAACCATTTCGATAGCAGGCTTTCGAATTGGTCGGGGTTCCCAATCCCGACCAATTAGACAACGTGCTAAATTAGTCGGGGTTACCAACCTCGACTAATTTAGCTTGTATATTAACCAGGACGTGCAAAATAGTTGGGGTTGGCAACCCCTACTATTTAGAGACGAATTAAAAAAACCGACCTATTTCATGGCACGCTGCTGACATGGCCATGAAATGGGTCGGTTTCTGGAAATAAAATGGGAGTGTGTCTGTTTTTTAATAAAAATTTTAAATGGGTTTATTTTGAAAAGTTGTGCTAGCAAAGAAGAAGAAAGAGACAATGCCACGGTAATTAATTTATTAATGATAATAGTAACAATAATAATGATATAGTAAAAATAATAATAATACAAATTAAGGTCGAAAGTTTTTTTTTTAATATTTATCAAAGTACCACTTAGAAGAGAATACTATTGCTTGTGTACCTTCGAATATTAGTTTTACATGATTAACTATTTTCTTAGGGCTAAATAGCATTTAAATACCTTATAGTTTCACTCCTTCGGCATTTATATATCCTCATAGCATTTATATGTCTTGAGTTGAATTGCTCAAAATTAGCAAGTTAATACCTTGTGTTATGCAAACATAAAAACTTTTATGTGAAAGTTTCATATAACACTCAGATGTTAATTTTGAAGCTTTATAACAATTAATATTTGTTAAATTATTATTAAACATATCCAATAAGTATGGCCTACTAAGTTTTTTAGATGCTAGTATTACGTAACCAACTAACCACACACTCCCGCATTACCCTGTATACAACATACCATATAACTCTATGATGACAAGTTTTTAACTCAAATTTACTACAAAAACCTGTCCAAATTTTTTTTCCAGCAAGCTGCACCAACACTCCTCATTGGTCAATAAGAACTGCCAAATTGTCCACAATAATGCCATAATAGATTAATAGGTGCAGCTCTTTCAGCAAGAAGACCCCCCCACCCCCGGCTTGAATTCTATGTTAAAAATAGAATTTGGGAAGATTTACAATGACTTCAATAAGTTTAATAGGTAAAAAGTTATAAAATCAATATATAAATGTTATATGAGAACTTTCGGATAATAATTCTTATATTTGCAAAACAAAGAATATTAATGGATTCATTTTAAACAACTTAGAATATATAAATGTTATGAAATACAACTGAGAATATTTAACTACTAAGAAAGCGAAACCATAAGATATTTTAAGTACTATTTAGCCAAAATAGATTCATAGACTATGCTTTAGACAAATGACATATTTGACCTTGCTTTTTACATCACAACAATCTTACTTCACTTTTTCCTTAAGGGTGTGTTAGTCAATCGAAACCTTTTTTGTTACAAGTGAAATAATTGTTAGCATGAGATAATTTTTTAAAGTGGGATATTTTAGTGGGATAATTAGAAGTAATTTTTTGAAACGAGATAATTTAGTAGGACAATTGCAAGAATATAGTAAAGATAATTATAATTTGCAATAATTAAGAAGCATATACATTATAAAGTTTGATGATAAGGCTATTTATATATTTTAAAATTTATTATGATTAGTAATTATTATTTACTTTAGTATTAATTATCTTGAAGAACTTTTGCACAGCCTAAAAGATATTATTATTATTATATAATTTGTAATTTTTGATATTTTAGAATTATTACTATAATACATATCTAGAAAAAAAACAAAGTTTTCCTTTTTTTTCTCTTTCTTTTTCAATCCACCAAATTATCCCCGTTTTAGTTCTAAGTTTTACTTGACTAACCCCACTGAATATTCTTATAAAATATGCACTATGTAAGGCAATGAAAATGGATTGAATAAATGGATAATATAACATGATGCCGATAACCCTGAAATAAAAAAAGGGTAAATATCAAAGAACCCCTTTAACTTTGGATGATTTAATAGAAAACCCTCCTTATAAGAAGAAACTCCTTAAGTATAGGAATTATCACATAACCACTTTTTAGCTTTTAAATTTTATTAAATTCAACTTTGAGACTTTATCAGAAACCCCCCTAATTTAGGGGAGTTTTCTGATAATATCTCAAAGTTAAAAGGGGGTTTTGTGATAACCTTTATACTTAAGGGGCATTTTTGATATTTTCAAAATTAAAGGGGTCTTTCTGATAATTGTCCAAAGTTAAGGTGAGGGTTTTATTATACTAGATGGAATGCACTGCACTGTACGCGATCAAATATCATAATTATTTACTTTAAGTTTATTTATTCACTATAATATGGTTGGCAAAAACTATAATTATCATAATAATATATTAATTTTTGAATATTTCCATGTGTGATTTTAACATTTTGTCTTCCAAAAAAATAGTGATGTTTAAAGCCTTAAAATATTAATGATTTAAGATTAATTAGTAATTTGAATATATAATTTCAAAATATTAATGATTTAAGAGACCAATACGAAAAAACCTATCATTATTAATAAAAAAATAAAAATTTGAATTCATCAAAGAAAAATGGTAGCTTTTATCTAATTAGTAAGGATTTTGTTCATTTATGAAAAAATAATTTCCATCTGTTGTTTACTTCCATCTGTTTTTTATCCGTCGACTGAGTATTATAGATATTCAAGAATTTTTTTTAGAATTTTCTAAGTTAGAATGTGCAAATTCAATCAATAAAGAAAATATAAATTATGTGGTCAATTCTAAAATCTGATGTTGTACTCTTTTTACATCTTCCCAACTACTAATTGATCTATCAAAATGATTACTCTCTACTTTCGGAAAATTATAAAATATAGCCTGAGAATAATTTATACATATTATGCACTCATATTGATTGTATTTTAACAAAATAATCCATATCTATCCAATGTTAAACAACATAAAAAATTAGCTTAAGGAGCTAGAAGAATACAATATTTGCAATAATACTCGTATCCAAGCTATGAGCTTTATAAACTTATAAGAAGTTGAGCAATATAAAATTACAAATCATGAAAGACAAGGGGAATCAGAATGATCATATATCCATCCCAAATATATATAATAAATTTCTCCTAGAGATTCTTATAGCAAAAGTTTTTCAAAGTTGATGTGTAGGATAAATTTAAGGACAAATAACCCAAACCAGTTCATTGAGTGATAGACTTGCTATAAACAACACTCTTATAATATTGATGTCACATGTGTCTTAAGCTATGCTTCTGTTTAAGGGTTAATTTTAGAAAACTTCCCCTCAACTATGAGGGGCATGTCAATCTCCCATTTCATGAGTAAATCTTTGCCAAGTTTTGGGTGTTTTGTAGATAATCTATCTCAACTTATAAAAATTTGATTTAACCTCTAAGAACTTTTTCCACTTAAACCTAACCTCTCAAAACTAATACCATTTAGTCTTATCAATTATGCGTCAAGTTCTTGACTTGGAAAGACCAAAATATCAATCAATCATAAAAGAATTATCTTGGCTTTTGCCATATGAAAGAAAAAGATATGATATAAAGGGAAATAGAATTGTAAATCGGTTATGGTTCTTTTATTATCGGTTGAGAGTTTCTTTTTAATTGAAATTGTTTTCTTCAAGAGGGTATTTTGTCCAAATTACATATTGAAGTAACTATGTTAAGGGGACTTGTTGATAGAAGTGTAAAAGATAATGGGAGTTTTTATGAGACATGCTATAGTTGTGATGTGTTATGTAAAATTGTACCAAAATTAAGAGAGGTTATCTATAACACCCCCCCATAATAATGGGGTTTTGTCAAATTGAATCAGTCGAGTGAGTTTTTAAGACAATCCTCATAATTGGGAGGGTTTTTTTAAAAGAGTAACTCTTCTTTTAAATATGACTTGTTTATAATTTGTCCCTCAAAATTTTAATAATTTAATATTAGTCCCTAAAATTATGAGCAATTTAAAACATTTCAGGGAATATCCCTCAAAATTTTAATAATTTAATATTAGTCCCTAAAATTATGAGCAATTTAAAACATTTCAGGGAATAACATAAAATCATTACATATTTAAAGATTAGTCCCTAAAATTATGAGCAATTTAAAACATTTCAGGGAATAACATAAAATCATTACATATTTAAAGTCAAGGAACTAATATCTAAATAACATTTACATGCATCATCATCTTGTATTTTTTTTTCTCACAATTTTGTAAAGAGTTCCTTTATAATTGAGATGGTAATATTTAAATTCATAGTATTGTAGTGTATGGCTAAGCCCATACATCCCTAACAAGCATGATTCACCTATCTAGTAGATTAAACCTTTACATGTAATGCAAATTATAAATTTTATCAGAACATCATCTATGAACAACGTGTTTTGAATTACAAAAGGAGCAGTTGAGCTCTTGAAACTGTTCCGTAACTCTCATCGTAAATGGTTCATAATACCATGCTCGCATGCGGTGTAGTCACTGCCCAACTCAAAAATGAGAATGAAACTGACCAAACTATAATCTCATTCAGCATTTTCTCATGGATAAGTTATTATTTAAAATTGTAAGAGTCAAGGAACAAGAACGGGGCTAGTTAAGACTTGTAATAATTATCTAAGTCTTTTATTAATATAAGTGCAAATAGGGTGAAACAATAGGTACTTTAGTACAATTTCGATATTGTATGGAAATAATTATCTAAGTCTTTTCATTCTTTTTAGCTTCTAAAATTTGCATGTTCATTCTATTTGGCCCTTATAGTTCAACATGACTATTAAAAGGTATAATGGTCTTATTGAATTGTTTTTTAGGGAAGTGAATATCGTCATGCCTACCATTTGTAGAATGGTATAATTTTATATAATTAAACAGATTCTTAGATTAGTCAAAGGGAAAAAAACTAACAATTTTCTTATCAATGTTTGACTTTAAAAAAACACCCCAATTAAATTCAATTGTGCATGTTGCTTCTATTTCAATCAAACATTTTATTACATTATTATATCTTGATTATTCATTGGGGTAATTTGGGGCAAATTGGGGTAATTTGTTCCAATGAGGTAATTTTACTCAATGAGATAATTTGAGTGGGATAAATTAGGATAAAATGGGATAATGGGACAATTTGAGTGGGACAATTAGTATGATATTTTTTTATAATATTATATTTATGCTATATTAACAAATTTTTTAATTGCAATAATTGTTCAAACATACAACCCCAAAATCTTTAATAACACACAAAGTTTTTCAGCTGTCATACAAATCACCAGAGCATAGTTTCAACATCAAATTATCACAACAATACAACAAAATTCACAAGTACATAGTTTCAATATCAAATTATCACAACAATACAAATAAAACACCATCAAAGATCTGCCTTTAAACCAATAACCGGTTGTGTTTGAATTGATCCACGACGCCCATTGACCCAAATCAACAAGATGATCTCAAATAATTATGTACTGATTAAACTTTTTATTATCTCACAACTTCCATACTTCCCATTTTCCACATGCATGATGAACCCCCCCCAAAAAAAAAACAAAACTACACATCTTGATCTCTCCTTGTTCATCATTCAAGCATCAACCTCGCAGTCATCTCCCCCTCAACAAAACTACACATCTTGATCTCTCCTTGTTCATCATTCAAGCATCAACCTCGCAGTCATCTCCCCCTCTCACTCTCAAACACTTTCCCGCAGTCATCTCCCCCTCTCACTCTCAAACACTTTCCCCTTTTCTCTCGCCACCATTAAACATCAAAATCTCCACCTTTTTCTTCAATTTTCTGCTCAAATCCAGATCTATGGTTTCTTGATGACTTTCTCCTCTCTTCCCCAATGCCATTCCTCCTCCTCCTCCTCCTCGGAAACCTAATCCAGATCTACGGCACCGGCGACTTCAGTACCCTCTGTGAGCTCAAATCCAGCGTCGACAAAATCAACAAAATGACTTCAATTTTCGAACTCCGCGCCTCCCCAACTGCCGCCCTCGTCGACATCCAGATCCGTCGTCGCCCTCGTCAGCGCCCTTCAACCTCGCCACCGCCCTGTCCTGTCCTCCTCTTCCCCCGCTGCTGCTCCTCCCCAAGCTCCTTAGATCCGACCTCCAGCCCTCCGACCAGCTCGACCTCTAGCCCTCCGACCAGCTCGAACTCCACCCTCGCCAGATCTGAGCACAGTCATGTCCTCCTCCTCCTCCCTCGCGAATTTTTTCTGGACGAGCTCGAGAACGGAATGGGGTAAATTGGTTCCCCTCTTTTGTTCCAGGAGGCAAAATGGGGTAATTTGGGGCTTGGGGGCTGAGGAATGTATATATAGTTGTTGTAATTTAGGAGAAAGTGGAGCATTTGTCCCCAATTACCCCCAACAAACCAATAACACCACAAAGATTACACCAGTTCCAATTACCCCAATGAATAACATCAAACATTTTTGTTCCAAAAATTATCCCATTATCCTAAAAATTACCCAAATGAATAACCCCCCTTACATCACAATGCTTTGAATTTTTATTTTGTACACCCCAAAACATACATATTGGATAGAAACTTTGGACAAATGGCAGATAGATCAAAGCTCAAATTGTTATAAGGCTTTGTTGTGCCATTCTTTTCACGATATTCCAATTATATCGTAGCTAAAGCATGCATTTGGGTGGTGTTTGAGGTTTAAAATCACCATCGGGGCTAGATAGCATGAAATTTAAAACTTTAGAGGCTAGATAGAATGAAAATAAAAACTCTTAAGGGCTAAATAGATCGAAACAAGAGTTCGAGGGCTTCATATAAAAGTTGAGTAAAGCTTAGAGGCTTAATAGATCATACTTCCTTTAAAAGCACGAGTTTGGAAAATTTTTTTTAGACAAATATACCCCTTTATAGTTTGAACTATCTTATCTATAATCAAATTCTAATTTTTAATGGTCAATATTACCCTTCACTATTTTGAATATTTTATTTATATCTTAATCTATCCTAATCATAATCATATCTTATCCTAATCCTATGTGAACCATGTGTAGCTTAACAATTTAAAAAAACTAATATTAATAAAATATATAAAACATAAAAATGATATTAGTTTGTTAAGATAAAGAAATTACAAGTAGATAACATATTATAATACATGAAGTATTGCAAAAAAACCATAAAAAGTTTTAAAATTGCAGAAAAGATCCTGAAAAGTTCAAAATTATAAA
Organism: Asparagus officinalis; assembly: GCF_001876935.1. Classification (NCBI taxonomy): domain Eukaryota; kingdom Viridiplantae; phylum Streptophyta; class Magnoliopsida; order Asparagales; family Asparagaceae; genus Asparagus; species Asparagus officinalis. The sequence goes on from NC_033797.1 coordinate 2,172,176, forward strand.
ACTCATCCAAATGTCTCAAAACTTAAAATAAAAAACATGAAATTAAAAAATTAACATCAGTTTGCAAAGAATTTAAAATTTACAGTTAACACCTCAATGTCTCAAAAATTATAGAAACACCCTCAAAAGTTTAAATTACAGACAAGCACATTAAAATTCTAAAATTTTAAAACTTACAAACAACACAGATGAATTCAAGAGATTACCATGATACACCTAAAATTTTTGACATTTAAATTTAAATTTTTTAATTAACACCCTCAATATCTCAAAAATTATAGAAACACCTTCAAAAGTTCAAATTATAAAAAAGCACCCTAAAATTCTAAAAATTGTAAATAAAATAAGATGAATTCAAGATATTACCCTTAGACACCTAAAAAATTAAAATTTGCCAAAATTAACCTCAAAATTTTTTAAAAACTCCTTCAAAATTTAAAAATCGTAAAAAAAACTCTAAATTTTCAAAAATTTTAACTAGCAAACATCAAATTCGTCGATTGGTAGACCGCTGAAATTTAATATTTTTCAAAATTAATCTATAGTTATAATAATTGCAAAAGATACCCTCAAAATTTTAGAGTTACAAGAAATATACTAACATTTAAAAAATTACCACCAACACATGAAACATAGAATTTACAACTACCAAACTTAAAAGTAAATTTTTTTAAAAACTCTTTCAAAATTTTAAAAATTATAAATCACACCCTCAAAGTTCAAAACCACAAAAATGGGCTAAAATTTTAAAACTTGGCAAAGAAAAGTGTAATTGTTTGGTATTTTTCATATATATATATATATTAAAATTTCTAATTTAGGGATTTACTATCCATTTTCAACATCTAAGAATAGTCTAAGTTGATACTGGTAAACAAAAACAATAAGAATTGATTAAAAACATCCGGTTAATGGATAAAATTTTTAAAAATATTATAGATTAAAAATTATCGGCACTATATAAATTAAAGTAATTTCATATAATTTTAGTAATAAGTTGGGGTAGCCAAAATACATTCGTAACATTAATTGATAGATGTTTAAATCCATAGAAATGATAAAACACTATAATATTATACCTTAGCATTAATTGATTTTAATTTAGAAACTTTAATCTTTGACGTTAATAATATTTATAGGGTAAAAGAATACAAGGAATTACATATGGAGAAACTATTAGAATATTTAGAGATAACTTTAAAAGAATTGAGTTATTTCCATTGCAAATGGGAAAGTGATGGAAATAAATCTAAAATTCAGAAAACGTCAATGAATCACTTGAATTGGCATTAACATAAGACATATCTATTAATGAAGCACTGAATGAGTTACATTAAAAAATAATTTAATAACTTTATCCTAATCAAAGAAAAAATCTCCATGGAAGACATAAGAAAAATTAGTAAGTATTCATAAATTCCATACTGTGTTCTTCAAATTAAATATTAATATTATAATCTAAGAGAAATTGGTAATGAATAATGCAGGTATTTAGTTTAGATCTTTATGGAAAATGACAGGGATAGAGCAAAGGTAATATTATTGAAATAACAGAAATTCTTATTGGATGCACATCAGAAGAATTCATTTTAGAGGAAAATAAAGAGATAGCTTCTAATTTATTTAAGTAATAAATTAGGAACACAAAGAATTTTATATATATGAAATTAATATTTATTCTCATTGAAATAGAAAAAAAATCAAAGTCTATATTTTGAGCAGTTTGTGTTGAACATCATAAGTACATTTGACTTCTTTGTAAAGTTAAATGAGATGATAAAAAATTAACGAGCACAGGAAAGATAATAGCATAAAAAAATACAAAATTAGCCTGATGTCACAATTGATGTAGATGATGAAGACAATACTTTAGAATTGTCCGAGAAATGATAAATGATAAACCTGAAGAAGGATTGATCTTAACTCAATAAAAAATAAAATAGAAGAAATAAAAACAATATTTTATGAATATTTTATAGAATAGTTTAATTATTTTGAGTGAAATTAGCAATCTTTAGAAGGGAGTTTCATGAATTTTTTCAGTACTTTTATATTCTTATGTGGATGTTTTTATCATATAAAAGTATACTAGAGTTAGCATTAATCTTTAATTTATATTTTTTTATGAAGTCTATCAATGATTAGGAATAAACTTCATATTCTCTTTTGCATCGTTTTAACATACTCTAAATCAATCATTTTGCCATATTGGTTTTAAATATTCACCTTCCTTGTATAACACTATTTTAATATTTTTCACTTTGCAATGCTATACTTTCTCAAATAAAGCTTAGTTTCATATCGGTCAAAAATAATATGAAAATTCAAATTATTTTTATATTATATTTGTTTTTTGTCAATTCAAATATCAACATGAAAATTTAAATTGGGTGTATCCCATTTAAACAAACATAAAAAAATAATCGGGATGTAAGAGTTTAAAGAAAAAAGTGAGCACAAACTGTCATAAATACTTAATCATGGTATTAAATCACGTGCATTGCACGTGTGTAAAAACTAGTCAAAATAAAAGTTTAAAGGCTTCGTAGAAAAGTTGTGCAAAGTTTAGGCGCCTATTTAGACTTTGTGCTCCGCAAATGGGCAAAGGACAATTTCATCGCCTCGAAAGCGATCGCCAGCAGGATTCAAATGCCAATGCCACTGCCTGAGCGAGAGTCACCAGCGCCAGATTGCTGCTGCTACGATGGGGTCGGATTCTAAAGAGGGCAAGCGTGTAGATGTTAGCCTGTTAGGGGAGAAATTGAAATTGAAATTCGCAATTCAACCCATTTCGAATTTCGCGGGGAAACCCGCTCCCACGTGTGCAGAATTTGGGTTTGGGGAGGCGGCGGTGGAATCGGGGAGAAACCCTAAAGAGGGCAAGAGTGTAGATGGCGGGGTCTTCGCCGTTGGATGAGTTGATGATGGTGGAGGAGAAAGCGAAAGGGGTTGTGAAGCGGGTTGATCGGGAGGGGCTTGGGGCTGTGATTCCACAAATTGAAGGGGTTGTTGGAGTTTTGAATGGGGGTGCAGATTGAGAAGGGGACGGATTTATGATGGCAGGGTGTTGCAGGCTGTGGATTATGAGGATATTTGCAAGGTATTGCAGTGAGAATCGAGATTTGTTAGGTCGGTACTTGTTCTTTCTCTCATTCCTTTGTGTAAATTTTACAGATTACTTGCGACTAGTCTGCTCTATTGTTGCCTTTCTAACGTGGGAAGTTGTGGGCTCCTCAGTGAAACACTAGAGAAATTCTATGTCGTCTGTAAGCAAAGAGGTCTCAGCGTTGTATCAGACGGTGCAATGTTCAAGGATACTTGATAAAGTGAGGTCAGCAGCTTATACTTGATATGCGTGTGATTATGAGGAGACTAGAGGGATACTCAGCATTTGGAGGTCAGCGGGGACCTGCTGTCTGCTTCAATACTCAGTCGGTGGAGGGATAGAACCGTCTACTTCTCTGGTGATCCTTTCACCTTCAGCTTTGTTCTTTATTAGCTTTTTAATGATTTAAGCTTACGTACTTTATTGATATAACCAATGATTGAAACCGCAAGTGTTTTAAGATGGAAATTGTTTTTAAGTATCTTTTGCCAAATTGAATGTCCTGTGAGCTGGAGTAGTTTGGTCTACGTCTATATTTATACGCGAGAATAGATGATATTAGGAATATGGAGGAATAAACTACACAAAATTCCCCTTAATGACTGTTAATAAATTGTTTTACACTGAAGAGAAGAGAATAGGCATGTATATTTCCTGCAGCCCACATTTTGATAAGTTTTAGTTATATGAATGAACTAGAGCGGCATGAGGGTTCTAAGAACTATCCAAAAATCTGACTGCATATATCACTTAATTGATGTTACATAACCTACCGATAACAAAATGAACAAAACTTGATTGATGTTACATAATCTTTCAATAACAAACACGCAAAAAGGATTTTATAATTAAAAAAAAAATCTTGTCCTGCTGATCAATATAATTTTTGTTATCTTAACATGAAACAAACTTTTATTTCAAGGCTTAATCATTCATGATTTGAAGCTAATTTTTTTCATCTTAACATGTACACTGCCCATGAGAATCATACCTTCCAACCATCAAACTTCAAATTAGCCACTTATAGCATTATTTGAATAGATTCTGGGACTCCCAAATGATAAAAAGAATCTTATTTATAGGTACGATAGGTGAACTTAATGGTGTTAATTGCTAGAAAAATAGTTGGTGGGTGATAAATGCTATTAAAAGCATGGATGAGGGGGGTTATAGGCAATTTACCTTAATATTTATGAGAAGGTAGCAGTCCTTTTTTTCCAAAAAAATAAAAAAAATATCATTTATTATCTGCAAAATCATGAAAGCTCATTATTGGACTGAAACTGCAAATATACACTACAATCGGACTTCCTCAAAAATTTCAGAAACGTTACACTATCCAAATTGTCTTATCGGCCTTTTCAGTTAGCATCGTCCGAACTTTTTTGCTAGAGTACAAACAGAAGGTAATTAATTTAACGCCCAAACAAAACTGAGGTCCAACTTTGTGCGTCAGAGTTATAATCACCAACGCACAATAACATTGTGAAGCTCACCAACAAAAACCCTGACCGAGGAAGAAAATTCCAATTATTCTCTCTTTCATCTTACTGTTAGCCAGAATTCTGACGGAGGGCTAATGTTCTGATTCCAGCATGCAATCCAAGGTGTTGATCACAAAGCTCCATTTTTTCTTCATTTTTTGCCTATTTTTTATCTGAGTAGGGAAGTTTTACTATGTATGGTAAGATTGCCATTTATTGGTTGCCATTCTATTTGCATGGTAACATTGTATGTTTATTTTGGGTAAAATGCTTGATTTTGTTGCTATTTTTATTGATCTAGTTCTGCATGCAAATGGCTATCCAATCAACTTAATTTTGAGAGCTTTGTCGCCCTGATTCGATATTTCCAATTAATCATGCTAGGGTTTATCAGCTGCATTAGGTTGATACCTTGGTAGAAGAATTCTCGAGGGAGTATACTTAGGCAATATTGAAGCTTGCTCTTAAGGAATCCATCGCCAATCCTAAGATTCCTCTTAAAAGAAAGAATGATTTTCTGTTAAAGTAATATATAGTTTGGTAAATTTTCAGTTATTTATAATACCAATTGTGAAGTTATTCATTTCATGAGGTTCGTGCGAAGCATTCTCAATGGTATCTTCGAGATGATCGCCAAACTCCTTCTTAGCTGACTCTACCCCTGAAAATCCACTTCTTGATTGGTAATGTCTAATCAGCCTCCATTGATAACCATTGAATAGTTAACGCTGTTTCTTGTATCAGAAAATCATTACGTCCCTCTCAAACTCCAATCAAAACTTCATTCATCAAGGTAGACTTTGAAAATCTTTGTTTTTCCTTAGTTGGTCATTTCCTTCTAAATTCCTCAATGTGCAAGATTTGGTACAAGAGGGAGTAAACAGATCAATATTCTCCCATCTTGCACCTCCTCCCCATCCTTATCAGTGTATACCACAAACAACACATATGTTGTTAATGAGATCTTCAACAAGGGGACCCACTCGTATATTTTCATTTTGATGTCCAATCTTCACAACACAATGATAGGGAATTCATAAAAGTAAATTAAAAAAAGGAAATTAAAGTGAAGGATCACGTTCAATACTTGGGTGTGAATGAAACAACTCTAAGACGCATAACTTTACGTTTGAATGATCTCGATCTGCAATTCTCAGAGGATTGTATTGATGCTAAAATCGTTGAAGATGAAGAAGAATTCGGCTCTGGAATCATGGGGTCAACGGGGCCAAAAGGGGAAAAAAAAGAAGAAATCAATGGAAGAAATCTTCAGATCTATTGGTTTTCTTGAAAATTCTGCAACTCAGGTATCTCCTCAACCTATTGGTTTTCAAACTCGTCAATTAGAAAATTCCTCCATCTCTCATAATGAGGCGAGTAGTTCAAGATCTGCCTGGGCTGATGATGAAGTTGTTGAAGTTAATCTTCTTGAATCAATAAGGAAATCAAGCTCTGAATCTCTGTTTTCTGCTAAGAGAGATGAGACTAAGATAGATGCTGATAAAGTTCGAACTCAAGATAAACCAAGGGATGAGGTGGCCTTTGCTGGATTTCCCCCTATTAATGCTTTAAATGATGACATTACTTTGAATCCAGTAAATGAACCAAAAAAGAGTTGGATCAGTTTTTTTACTGATAATAGGAAATCAGGAAGTGGTATGACATTGGATTACATTCCCTCTCAATCCAAAGATTCTGTGAAATTTGAACAGGAAGAATGGATAGAAGGGGAATCCATGTGGAAATTCTCTCTCATTGGACATGTCATTGGATTAAATGCAAAATTTAAAGCTATGGAATCTTTTGTTAAGAAAATCTGGGCTCAGATAGCAAATCCTGAAATCTTCTTGTTGAAACCAGGCCTTTTTCTCTTCAAATTCAATAACATGGAAGAGTTAAATGAAATTCTTGAAAGTGGCCCTTGGTTCTTTGGTTCAAGACCTCTCCTTCTTAAACGTTGGTCTGTGAATGAAGAAATTGAGAAGTGCTCTAGTAATGTTTATCCAATGTGGATACAGTTGCCAAGTCTTAGACTCAATTTATGGAATGCAAAATGTATAAGCAAAATTGCAAGTGTTGTTGGCAAGCCAATAGCTACTGACAAACTCACAGCAACAAAACAGAGATTAGCTTATGCACGAGTCCTAGTTGAAGTTAAAATGCCATTGCAACATCCTGATCACATATCAATTCAAGGTCCAAATGGTGAAATGATAAATCAAAAGGTCTTTTATGAACATAAGCCTAAATGGTGTGAATCATGTAACTTAATTGGACATGATACATCAGTCTGCAGAAGGCAACAAAGAATTCAGAGATGGGTCCCTAAGCAGGTTTCTGTGAATAATTGCAATGTTCAAGTGAGCAAAAATTCTGGTCAGCCAAATTCAGGATTTATCAAAGAAGATCCAACCTTGAGCTCAAAATCTGAATCTGAAAAGGATTTAATTCCTGAAAATACTCTAGAAACAATGGTTGCTAAGACTATGGATGAAAAGCAAACTCAGTCTGGAAATTCTGTGCATGTTGTGCATGTTTTGCCAACAGCTCAGAATACACAATTGCAAAGCCAGTCTGGAAAAGAATCACACTCCACTTTAGCAGGAGCAAATCATGCTTTGCCAACAGTTCAGAACACTATGGAAAAGTCAGCATCATTCTTGCATTTAGGGTCTGCTGGTTCCAATCCTATGCATGTTATATCTTCAGCTTATGGTTCCAACAGACAAGGACCTGAAAATTCCTGGATGAATGTTAAAAAAGGGAAAAACAGAATGAATGCTATTAATTCTTTTTCCCCTTTGGTTGACATAGTTAATGAGATGGATCCCTCTATTTTAAATAGAGGTGAAACAAAATAATGAACTGGTCTTTTTGGAATGTTAGGGGTCTGAATAAATCCCCTAAACAACACATGGTGAAACAGCATCTATTTCAAAATCATCTCTCTTTCATTGCTCTTTTGGAAACTAAATTGAAGGACACTAAAATCCCTAGTGTGACTAAAAGAATTGCTGTAGACTGGAAATGGCATTCTAATGTGACAAACTCAGAGAAAGCCAGAATTATGATTTTATGGAACTCTGATATTCTGGATGTTCAAATCACTCATGTTTCTTCACAACAGATAACATGTCGAGTGAAATCAGTGGATGGCAGAACAGATTGTATAGTGTCAGCTATCTATGGTTCTAATCATCAGGTAATTAGAAAAGAGTTATGGGCTGAACTCTGTCAAATATTTCAAACAACTGAAAATTTACCATGGCTATTGTGTGGGGATTTCAACACAATGATTAGTAATGAAGAAAAGTTGGGAGGTTCTGTGCTCACTGATTCAGATACAAATGATTTTACCTCTTTCATAGAAAACTGTAATCTTTCTCATCTGAAAGCTTTGGGTAGCTTCTTCACCTGGAATAATAAACAGGATCATGCTACAAGGGTTTGGTGCAGGTTAGACAGAGCTCTAGTTAATGATTCATGGATCCAAATTCACAACTCAAGTCATGTGGAGTTCTTGCTACCAAATTTTTCTGATCATTCCCCTGCAGTGGTCTCAATCTATGAAGATGATCTTCAAAGGAAAAAGCCTTTTAAGTTCTTCAAAATGTGGACAAATCATATCAATTTCTTACCCACAGTTTCTGCTACATGGAATAAAAAAATTGAAGGATATAGTATGTTTTCTGTTGTCACCAAACTCAAGCTTTTGAGGGATGACCTGAAAGATTTAAACAGAAAACACTTTGGAAACATAAGTGAACAAGTCCTTAGAGCTAAAATTGCTTTGGAGGATATTCAGGGGAAGCTTCAGGAAGACCCCCTCAACCCTGTGTTGATTAGTCAGGAAAAAGAAAGCCTTTCAAAATACAATAATCTTCTAAACTGTGAATTATCTTTCCTCCAACTGAAAGCTAGAACTCAATGGAGCATTAAAGGAGATAGATGCACAAACTATTTTCACTCTATTCTCAAAGCCAAAAGACATCAGAATAGGATTTTGGTCCTATACAACAGCTCAGGTATCAGACTCACAGAGGGAGATGACATTATTAATGAGCTAATCTCTTTTGGTCCTATACAACAGCTCAGGTATCAGACTCACAGAGGGAGATGACATTATTAATGAGCTAATCTCTTTTTATAAAAACCTGATGGGAAAAGCTAGTACTCACAGAGGGAGATGACATTATTAATGAGCTAATCTCTTTTTATAAAAACCTGATGGGAAAAGCTAGTACTGTATCCCCTCCTGACATCAAGATTATTCAAAATGGCCCCTGTCTGAATGAAGATTAGGCTAGGATTTTATCCTCACCTATATCCAGAGAAGAAATCAAGAATGCAATATTCTCCATGTCAGATAACAAGTCCCCAGGACCTGATGGCTATGGAGCATCTTTCTTTAAATCTGCATGGCCAGTGATTGAAGAAGAGATTACACTTGCAATTGAAGACTTCTTTAAAAATGGCAAATTACTGGGAGCAATAAATTCAACCTCCATCACACTCATACCTAAGGTACAATGCCCAAGCTCCCCATCTGACTTTAGGCCAATTTCCTGTTGTAATTGTCTATACAAAATTATTTCAAAAATCCTAGCTAACAGAATACAATCTGTTATGAGGGTGCTAATAAATGACTCTCAATGTGCTTTTGTAAAAGGGAGGCATATAGTAAATAACATTTTGTTAGCCCATGAGTTAGTAAAGAACTATGGCAGGAAAAGCATTTCACCAAGAGCTATGATTAACATTGATATCAAAAAGGCTTTTGACACCGTAAATTGGAAATTCATAGAGAATATGCTGGATGGTCTGGGTTTTCCAAAAGTGCTGACTAGCAGGGTTATGACTTGTATCAGTACTCCAAAATATTCTATCTCATTAAATGGATCTTTACATGGATACTTCAAAGGAGAAAGGGGGCTGAGACAAGGAGATCCTCTCTCCCCTTACCTGTTTATCTTAGCCATGGAATACCTCTCAAGAAGCTTAGACCTGTTGAAGCTAGACAGGGACTTCAAATACCATCGAAAATGTGGGAGGCTCAAAATATCACACCTAATCTTTGCTGATGACCATTTATTATTTAGCAAAGGTGATTTGATTTCAATACAGAAGCTATATCAGTGTGTCACAAAGTTCAGTGAAGTATCTGGCTTAGAAGCAAATCCTAGCAAATGTGCTATATTTTATGGGGCTGTTGATGATGAAGCCAAGGAATCTATTCAATCCTATCTGGGGTTCACTGAAGGGAAAATGCCTATCAAATATCTAGGGGTTCCCCTAGTGTGCAAGAGATTGACATTTCTGGACTGCTCCTCTCTATTCTCAAAAATTTCCAACCAGTTTCAGAATTATTTGAAGCACAAAAACTTGTCTTATGCAGGCAGGTTACAGATCATTAAAAGTGTCATTCTTGGCATACAAATATATTGGACTTCCAGTTATGTTCTTCCAATCAAGGTGCTCCAAAAGGTGGATTATATATGTAGGAATTTTCTTTGGGGGAAAAATCCTTTGGTATCTTGGGAAAGAACCTGCACAGATAAAAAGTATAGTGGACTGGGGATTTTTTCCTCAATCATATGGAACAAGGCTGCAACTTTAAAGACTCTATGGGACATACACACTAACAAAGAGCTTCTATGGGTTAAATGGGTCCATGGTACATATCTCAGGAACATGAATGTATGGCAAGTGGAAATCAAAAACAATGATTCCTGGTTATGGAAGCAGCTGCTGAAAATCAGAAACCAAGCTCTGGATTATTGTGGAGGAGTGGATAACCTAATTAGCCTAATTAATTCCTGTCGCAAGAGCTCAAAAACCATCCTGTCAGATTTATACCATGCTCTTATTCCTATTTCAAACAGAGTGCCAGTACCATGGAGTATCACAATTTGGGGAAAGCTAAACTACCCTAAGCACTATTTTATTTCTTGGTTAGCAGTTCAAGATAGATTACTAACTCAGGATAAGCTGCTGAAAAGAGGGATCATTCAAATCAACAAGATTACTAACTCAGGATAAGCTGCTGAAAAGAGGGATCATTCAAATCAACAAGTGTGTGCTATGCGCAGGGTCAGGATCTGAAACTCGTAATCACATAAAGAGGGATCATTCAAATCAACAAGTGTGTGCTATGCGCAGGGTCAGGATCTGAAACTCGTAATCACATGTTCTTTGAATGCAAATTTTCGACAGATATATGGAATGCAATTATGAGCTGGTTGCAATTCCATTGGAAAAGCTGTAACTAGAACCTTTTGATAGGATGGTATGAAGCTAACCAAAGGAGGAAAGAATTCAAGATCAATGTCAAAAGAATGGCTCTCACCTCCTCAATTTACAACATATGGCTGGAACGTAATGGAAGGATTTTTAAGCAGTCTTACAGGAGTGTGGAGCAAATTATCAAATGCATCAAAATGGACTTAATGACAGTTATCCTTAACAGTGAGATGCCACGGAATTACAAAAATTGGTTGATCTCTTTATAAGCATAGCAATACACAATCTGATGTCGGATGGTGCACTGACTGGTAGTGTCAGTTGTTCTAAAACAGCAGCAAGAAGCTCAGGAGATGCATAAACCTGTTGATGTGATTTTTGAGCATATCTGGTGTATAAAATCTCTTCTTTTTGAACTCTAGATACAAATCATTGTCATCTCACAAAATGTGATGAGATTCTTGATGTATATATTCTTTCATATTGGTTGATGAATAAAATTTTTCATTTACCAAAAAAAAAAAAGCTTTACGTTGAAGTTTTAAGCAGTCCTCGTTTAATTGGTCTTATCAACAAGAAATTGTGATTGAGTGGATAATCATCATTGTTCTTGCTAAAAGGCTCATCTCCTCATTAGCAGTCTACTTCATGTCTTTCTACCATCTTTCTTGGTCTTTATTTCATTATATCATAAAATCTGTCAGAATTTTTTTTGGGTTCATGAAGGAAATAACAAAATTCACTTTGGACTTTGTATTCTGAAGGACTGAGGAGGATTAGTGAGGTTAATCTCTGGCATCTCAGGATATCTTTGCTAGCCTCAATTTACTTTGGATTATTTTCTAATTCACAACTACTAGAAAATATCTTATATTCATGCCTTCCCAACAATGTTCATTTGTTCTTCTTCTTTGTGTGTGCTCGTGCTTATGGATACATTTCCCTTTAGGCATAACACAACAAAAACAGCTCTGACTTTCTTCAACATCATTAGATTCATGATAGGAGTTTGTGTTTAGCTCATATATTAATGTTTGTCGAAAGTGATTCCATTGTTTCACACTTTAACCTTCACTTTCAGTTGCCAGATGCCTCCTGTCATTGCAATGATATTTCTAAGGGGTGGCTTTGCAACTTTAGTTCTAAAACATGGCTGATCATGTTCTACATATTTTGGAACAAATATACGAAGAAAATACATGTGACAACTAATATCTGGATATCTGGAAGTTTTGGACTGGTTGAGAACCTACTGATAAATAATTTCAGCTTTTGTTTCTCATTTTATTTTAATCATCCATCAATTGTTTTGCATGGAAACTTTTTGGGAATTTTAGCATTTCCTATTATTATATCAGATATGAGAATCCCCATTACGTTAAGAGCTCTGCCACTTTAGCTTAGCTTAGATGTCCTTCTTATGTGCGTTTATTTATTTTTGCCTTTATAACTAGGCATTAATTTTTTTTCTCATTGCATTAAATTGTTCACTTATCATTTTATTCTATTTCTTGATGCTACAGTTTCAGATCAACTTAAAAATTGAAAAAAATTGTGACGATGGAGGTAAACATGTCAGACACAATTCAAGCCATCAAAACCAAGGTTTATGCAAGAGAGGGAATGCCCGCGAACAATCAAGAGCTATTTTTTGAAGGCAATCACCTAAGTGACGCATCGAAGACACTAGCTGACTACAACATCTCCCAAAATTCCATGATCAACCTTTTGTTTGGAGGCACTATGCAAATATTTGTAAAGATCCTTACAACTGGGAAAACTTTGAAGCTCGTAGTGAAGGACAAAGATACCATCCAAAATGTGAAGGCTAGGATTGAAGCTATGGAGGGAATTTCTCAGAATCGTCAAGGGCTCGTCTAACATGGGAAAATCTCTTGAAGATAACCATTCATTACTTGCTTGCAATATACAAAATGGTTCAACCCTTCAGATGATTCTATGTCCAGTGGATAAGTTTGATATCTTGATCTGCACAATGAATGGGTATCTTATAAAACTTGAAGCAAGATCTTGGTATACTATCCGAGATATCAAGCTGATAGTTGAGGGTATGAAGGATATTGATGCAACCAAACAAAGGCTTTTTTGTGATGTCACAGAGCTGGAGGACAGCCTCACGCTTTCCGAATGCAGAATATTCGATCGGACAATTCTTCACTTGCATGTTGAGATTTAGATGTTCATAGATATTTCGAACTGGAAGATTATCACACTAACGATTGATAATTATGATTTCATTGATCCGGACATTTTGTCTGGTCTTTAGTAGGTATTATCATATTTGGGAGTTTAAAGTTGTTAAAACATTGGACTTTTGTCTTTCTTTTTATGTGGTAAAAACTTTTGAGCATGAGGGAGTTTATGGAATCAACGCTAATGGTTTTGTGGGGTCTTTCGCTGATTTCAGTGGTTTATCTATGAAATTTTGATTGGGAATGTCGTCTTGCTTATGTTCACTGTGTTGAATTGTGTGTCTGTATCTGATGCCTTTCTCTGCCAAGTTTGCCCATGAAATACGAAGGATTGTATCTCGAGTTTTTTCTAGCTCAAAAGATTGCTTTCTGTTTCATGTTATGTTTTAAGCAGAGATGGATTGTCATTTCGCAACTGGTTTTACATTGAAGGTGGTATTTTGATTTCCAAAGAACTCTTCTCTTTTGTTCGTTTTCTTTTCGCTAATAACCTTTGGATCGTTTATTTACCGTGTTTCTATGCCCGGATTCGCGCAATGAAATACGAAGTAGTTTATTAACTATGTTAGATGGATAGTAAGTTTGTAACTGCTTTACATTAATGGTGGTATTTTTGATTGCACATATAGGATTGTTCTCAAGAATGATCTAGCGGAGCTCATAAAGTCTTTTCTTCTCTGTTTTTTCTCCTTGTTTGTTTATTTCGATATGCATTGTATTCATGCTCGTCAATATTTTCCGTGAAGGATGCTAATGAGAACCGTGAAACTAATGCTGTGAGACTTCAACATTTATACTAAAAGTATGCCTAGTTTTGACTTGTTGCACGATAATCTAAAAAAGCATAGTTCACTTTCCAATTCAATTATTTATCAATGCTCTATCAACTACTGCATTCGCGCTAGAGAAACAAGAAGGATGATCAGTCTTTTTGATATGTTACAGTGGCTCAAGTTACAAGGAATGTAAAGATCATTGTAGATTAAGATTCTGTGGTAGTATTACATAAAACCATTCACTCTATTGAATACAAGAACGAAGAAAATCTAAAGATTTAATTCAATGACTACCCTTTTAGGAGTACAGTTAGGTGGTAGTTCCTCGTGTTGAATCAAATGATTTTGATTAGCAAATACCTTCTTGCTTTCACAGCCTATTCGTTTCAGAGGCACAAGGCTCGGCATGTAACTTGTGTGAAGACGCCAGGTACTTGAAACTGCAGGTTCCTCGTACATCTTGCACCCTTCTTCAGAATTCTTTGCTTCATCGTACAGGATCATCACATCGTGTAACCAAACCTGCAAAGCATCGTCGCGTTGCCACAGGCCAACGAGTCTCGGAAACCTGGAAGGTGTCCCTGCCGGTGCGCGGGGGAGCTCAATGATATGCGTTCTTTCCCAGGAAACTATGTTGTGGTATTCCTTGAGAGTCCATATCTTGATGTCCGACTCTGAAGTAATGATGACAGAGATGCCCTCTTTGAGCTGTGTGAGCTGCAACTGACCGTCGTCGTTCGGAACATTGTCTATTACCTTACCCTCTTCAGTTCCGAGGTCGATAGATAACAGGTGCAAATCTGTTGATGAATTAGCATAGGAGATTGTCCAGTGTATCTTCCCGTCGATATAAATAGGACCATGGCGTGTATTGAAATAAATATCTCCGGCATCTCTCCATGACTCTTCGGCGCCCAGAGTGCGTATGGATAGCTTGCCCGGGGACCCTTCTTCTGGGCGAGAAAAGTTGTAGCCATGATCTTTAGCAATCACGACTACTTTGTACTCTTTCGTTGAGGGACTGAAGCCCAGCCCGACTGAGCAACTGAAAATATCCTGCATCGGGTAAGCAGGAAGCGTGCTGTACTCAGCACAGAGAGGATTACAGATCTCAATAGGTTGTCGGTAATTATTAGGCCTAAAGCAGAGAAGTCCGTTGCAGGTGTTAGCGAGCTTGTAGTCGTCCTCGTTCCACGTACCGTTATTCCACGTCGCGAATGACTGTCACTCAGCACCGAGGGGATTACAGATCTCAATAGGTTGCCGGTAATCATTAGGCCTGAAGCAGAGAAGTCCGTTGCAGGTGTTAGCGAGCTTGTAGTCGTCCTCGTTCCACGTACCGTTATTCCACTTAGCGAATGACTGTCTTTTGAGGATATACCACATCTTAGGCTTCCCTGCAACGTAGTCTTGGGCCAAGGAGATGGCAATGATGGAGATGTTTACGTTCCTTCGGATGGAGAAGAAGAGAGGCGTAGGATTGTCAGAGGGCAAGTGGTCGCAATGTAGGCTTCGGAGATGATGGTCCTTGTGTATAATATCTCGCCATGCCTTTGAAACACAGGGGGAACGAAGGAGAGACTTGGTCGGAATTCTGGAGAGGACTTCAAGAAGCAATTCTTCAGGGATTCGCTCCATTGATCAACTTTATGAGAGAGAAGGTGAGAAAATAATTGATTGATAATTAGTTCTTCTCCTGGGTCTATATATAGACGTATAAGGCTTCCTAAAGTTTGAAGAGTCCTAATGTAATTAACAAAAGGGTAAAATATTAAAGGCAACATCGATCAGAACTTTTATTTGGAAACAATTATTATCTTTAAAATACTTCTTATTACATCAAAACTCTAAAATTATTAATGATTTCGGGTTTGTTGCAAAAAAAAAAAACATATTCTGTAAGATTTCAATAGACTATATAAACGCCACGCTGGATCATCATCATCATAATCATCATCATCATCCCGATGATGTTTTGTTAGAAATCCTATCAAAATTACCCATCAAATCCGTGCGTGTCGAAATCATGGCGATCCCTAATCTCCGACCCCCAATCCCACAAGAAGCTGCCGCCGGCGATGGCCGGCCTCTTCTCAGCCCCAAATTTCTCTCCCTCGCTTCTCGATCCTTCGTCGATCCGTCCACGATCGACTACGGACTCTCTTTCTTGCCCGAACCCGGCCGAATTCTCTGCGTCTGCAACGGATTGCTCCTCCTCTCAAACCCTAATTCCCTCTTCGTCTGCAACCCCGCGACGAGAAAGCGGGCGAAAATCCCAAAGCCGCCCAGGGTTTCCAGAGAGCTGGCCCTTGCTTTCAATCCCAATTCCGATACCCGCTCCTTCAAGATCGTATCTTTCCCGTTGCCGGGGGATGATCCCGTGCGCCGCTGGACCTCCGGCGAGATCGACGTCTTCTCGTCGGATAACGGCAGCTGGAGCACTGTCGGTGGAATCGCCGGCCTCAGTGAGGTTTGCTCCGCAAACACCCGCATTGCTTGCTCAAAGAATGAATCTTTTTACGTTCTTGACGTCTATTACGGCCGTACTTTTGCGCTTGATTTGAAACTGAAGGAGCGTCGGCCGTTACATTGGCCTGATGGGTCGATTCGGAAGGCCGGTCTTTATGCGCCCTGTTTTGGGTTTTTTAGGGGGATGTTGCATATTGCATTCGTAATGCGTGAGGCTATGCATGTCTGTTCTTCATAGTCTGAAACAAATAAATTTATGTACAAAATGAAAAAGACCCAGTTCAGAAATCAAGAAAGAAAAGTAAGGTTTAATTCAGACATCAACAAGCATGCCAAAGAAAGAAATAATAAAGATGCGCCAAATTAATTTCTAAACATTACATTAGCATAGAGACGCACCTGAATCATGAAGTCCTGAGGCGGCTGTTTTGGGCCACAGAGCTTTGCTCGGATGCCAGAATATTCTGGCTCTAGACATCCGTCCTTTAGATTTGTAGAATCTAGCAGATCGATCAGAGTTGACAGTATAATCGAACCTGGAGCATGTGCAAACTATAAATTTCAGAATTCGCACACTATGACTGGAATTAGTAAGTGATGAGTAAACATAAATACCGGCAATGAAACTATAGAAAATATATGATGACAATGTCAAGAAGAAGTTACAAGAGAACATCAGAGTGGATAGTATGGGTTGTGCGTCGAAAGAAATTAAGGTAGGGGATAATGTACGTGTTATCGTTTTGTTTAGCTAGGGGATAATGTACGTGTTATCGTTTTGTTTCTGCTTAATCAGTCTAGTTCAGTATCTTCCAATATTCATGTTTCTAGTGCCAGTAACCTCCCTAATTAACTGCATATGAGCTCTATTTCTGCTCAATCAGTACCTCGTTATCAGATTTTCCTATTTTGACATTTCTAGCAACTGTTGTTTACTTAATTGACATTTGAGCCTAGCAAATTTTTAATCAATTATTTGTCCTTGTAGGCTGGAACATTCTTTTATTCACCAACAAACACTTCCGGCAGATTACGAGCATATCAATAACATATATGCATGGTAATTAAGGTAAAATTTTTATAACAATCATATGTATCCAATGTTTTAAATATCAGCCGATAAACCGATATTATCGGCGAATTATTGGTTTTGGGGGCCTTCCGCTATGATAAGTTCGATTCTAAATCAGTTATCGTTTTTGGATGTTTATCGCTGATAATGCGGCGATAAAGTGAGTTATTGGCCGATATTGTCGGCCCAAAAATAGGAATTATCGGCCTTTGTTTGAGTTTTGACTTCGGGTAACGGGCACCTATTGAATGGACTTTAAAACCCGACCCGACCTGAGTTTTACCTTTGGTTAGTGATTCTAAACATAATTTTTTACATTTACATTTTGGTATGTTTATATTTCATTACATATGGTTAGATTAAATTTTAATATACTATATTATGTATATCATCACCATCTGGTAATGTCACTCTGATAAATACTACTTATCCTCGATATCCGCTATTTGATATGAATTTTGACCGCCCGATAAATCCCCACAAACCAATATTTAAAACATTGTATGTATCTTCCTCAAAACAATCCTTATTCTGTCTTCTTTTGGAGCTAGCCGATACACTTTTTGAATAAAAACTTGTTGAAGACCCATTTGTTGTGCTAGACTTTCCTTGCACTCTTGCCTAGTTTCTAAAACTTGTTATATTTTGTAATGGTTTTTCTTTCTGAAAAGAGAAGATTTTTACAAGCCATTTTTCTTGCTTTGTTAACAGAATCCTTAACTCTTCCAACTTTTCTTGCTCAATCATGTTTCATTTTGCAGATGACCTTGTTTAATTATTTATGAAAATGGATATGTTATGCCATCAACCAGCGGCTATAACATCAATGACTTAAACTTAAACCCTTATTTCCATTTGCCTAATAAAACGTATATAGTAGATATAGGATGATGATGTGTAAATTTATTGTATTCCCAGGCTCTGCGGATTCTAAGCGAGACAAATACAAGATTTTGTGCAAGTATAACCTGATTACATGTGTATATAATTTATGTGGCAACTGCAGACAAATTATGTGGCTAATGTATATGTAGGGGGAAAAAGCATACATGATGAAGAAGTAGTCTTTGCCTTTTCCCGTTTTGGCACTTCCAAAAAGAAAAAAAGATCCACCTTGATCAAACTTCTTTGCCTTTCCCCTTGTTCAGGAATTCGAACCTGTTTCTAAAAAATGGCTGCTGGATCATGTTGGTTTTAAGAGATCTCAAATTTAGAATCAACAGTAAAAAAAGATAATCTGAAACTTGAAAACTTTTCTCAAAAATTTGAGATAGCAATAACATAAAATCTGAAATTTCTATATATAGATAATGATAATATTAAAAATTGTCATTGCCCATGCCTGTGCATGTGTGTTTGTGTGTGCGCACATGTATTCATGTATGCGAGGTGTGTTCATGCATGCATATATAGTGCATGTATGGGTGTGTAATGCATGCATGTGCCTCACGGACATGCATGCAGAAGTGTGAGTGTCAAGAACCTTTGAATTTGAAGAAAATATATTCGGAGATATCTTATTCTACTCACTTTATATTCACCAGATTTATCAGAATCCATGTACATCAAACTGACTCACATTGCTGACTATGCTCCTTCGCTGCATCTGCAGATCATGGCCGTCCTTTACAAATTCCATCATGGCAGATGCTCATTGTGCAACAAATTTTCAGCACCAGGTTCATCATGGGCTCATTGTGCAACAAAGGTAATTTCCGGATTATAACATTTTAGCCTATTTTTTAAAGTAGTTGTGGAGGCTGAAGATCAAATCATGTGATAACAATGTTAGTTTCCTTTCGGCTATATTGGATAACGTGTTTGTCAAAATATTCAATGTCTTATTAATGCTGTTTATAAGTAACTGATTCATAGTCTTGTGCCTTCCAACACAAGTTAAAACTTATTTTAGTAGATCTCAAATATAGTATCATACTACTTGAAATAGAAATTTTATACTTTTAACTTAAAACAGGAAGAAAACAATCTCATAGGATTTGATATTTCTATACTAGGTAGGTAGGTAGGTAGGTAGGTGTGTGTGTGTGTGCGCGCATGCGCGCGCGCGCGCGTGTGTGTGCGTGTGTGTGTGGTTTATTTAATGGCTTTAAGATATTTCAAATTTAGGTATCACAGTACTGAAAAGAAGATAATTTGAAATATGAAAAGTTTCCTTAGAGTCAAAAATAGAGCAATAACATATTATTTGAAAATTTTATGTATAGCTAATCATAATATTAAGAAGATAATGTGATCTTCCTGGCTGACTCTAGGAAATATACCCTATCTCTTGTTTTCCCATGATTTCATGTTGGAATCCAATGATTCATCATTAGTTGTCGCCTTCTAACATGGAAATTTGTGGATTTCACGGAGTATCACAAGAGATATTCTATGTTGAAAGTAAGCAAAGAGGTCTCGGCTTTGAATCATATAGGTTGCAATCTTCAATCAGGAGGATACTTGATAAAGTGAGATCATGAGCTTCTGCTTGTTGTCTGTGACTATGAGGAGTCCAGCAATATCCGAGATTTTTAACTTGGAGAGCTACTAATTGAGCTGTTTGTGCCTGCACTGCCTGGAAAGACTTTAGCATCAATTGTCAGTTCTTCTTGTATTGGATTAATATAGACATGTTTATTTCTTCTATTGTGATTCATTCGCCTTCAGTATTGTTTTTTTCTTCCCTTTTAATAATTTAAACCTACTTATCTTGTTAGTACAACCAAATGACTGAAACTGCAAATATGAGGTCTCTCTGTGATATGGAGAACATAAGTTTTTAGCATATTAGAGAAGTTGATGTATCTTTTGCCAATTGAATGTCCTATGAGCTTGAGGAGACTGAGGAGTTTCGTCTTTCTCGATATGTATCCTTGGAATAGATGATATTAGAAATATGGTAGGAATGAACTACACAGAAAAATTCGTCTTACTTGATTATTATAAATTACATTTCACCTGAAGAAAATAAAATAGGCATGTTGATTTCATGGAAATCCTCCGTTCACTTAGGAGTTTACTATCAGTAGTTTTTAATTTTCAGATGTGCGAAGTAATCAGAGTGGATAGTATTGGTTGTGCGTCGAAAGAAAGAAAACTGTCAAGGATCTGAATGTATGTATCATTTGATGGATGTTACATAGGGTAACCTACTGAAAACAAAACAGGCCAAAAGGATTTATATATATTTTTATTTAAAAAAATATTGTCCTGTTAATCCATATAATTTTTTTCTCTTAACATGAAACAAACTTAAGTACTTAAGTTCACTGCTCATGAGCCAACCATAATACTTCAAATTAGCCTCTAAAACATTAGTTGGAAATTACCTGGGACTCTTGACGTTAAAAAAAAAAAATTCTTACTGAGTAGTTTAACTACCCGATTTAGGGATGTTAAAGTGCTCATAAAATAGTTGAAGGGTGATAACTGATTAGCGGCATTGAAGGCATAGATGAGGGGATTATAGGCGACGTTTCTTAATATTAATAACAACTTACAACTCTTTTAGGCAATATGAACACACTTCGAAAAGAATGGGGCGGTTCTCTGGTGCACGTTAGCAGGCGATTTTCCTGCTAACCTGCGCCCCCACCGAGGTTTGAAAAAATGGCAAAAAAGAAAGGAAAAAATAGGAAGAAAACCCTTGAAATTGGCTTAAGATCGTCGAATTCAAACTTTTCTCCATCTGAGGATCATGCTGATGCTGGATTTGATGAAGACGATGAAGGATCCACCTCGGATCTTATGGGATCAACTGGTCCTGAGGGAGAAAAGAAAAAAGTTCTAATGGCAGATCTTCTGATTTCTGATCCACATCCATCGCAGCTAGCTGAATTCAGATCTCATCGGAATCTTGTTGCAAGTGATTCCTCGAAGATTTCTTGGGTTGAGGATATAGCATCCACCGATAATCTTTCACAGCGGCATCAGTTCTTGAATTCAGCATGTAATTCTGCAAGAAATCTTGATTATTCAGTGATTCCTGCAAGAAATCAGGATCGACTTACTCCGCAAGCGATTGTTGGATCTCCGAACTCATCAACTCTGTGATTCTTTGGGGTCTCGATCCGGTACTTGTGGATCTGGTAAGGTTTCTTGGGCTGATGAAGTTGAATTTGGTGCTTCTCGTGACCAGTTAATCTTGAATCCTGCTAGTTCATTAGATGCCAATGCTCAGAGTAATTTGATTTCATTACTGGATGATTCGTCTGTTCCTATAGAGAATAATTTCAAGGATCTAAATGCTGGAAATTTGAGCTTAAAAGCTACTGGGAACTTGGATTCCCCTGATAAGAATGTTGTTAATAATGAAGGAAATCTATTGGAGAAACCTTTGATTATTGATTCTGAAAATGTCAAGAAAAGTTGGGTTAGCCTATTTGCTGATAATAGGAAAATTGGCTGTGGTTTGAACTTAAACTTTGTGAAGCCAGAGAATAATGATTTTGTGCCATTTAGTGAGGAGGAATGGAATGAAGGCAATTCTAATTGGCAATTCTCTTTAATTGGTAAAGTGCTTGGTTTAAATGTCAAATACAAAGCTATGGAAAATTATGTGCACAAAGTCTGGGCTAAATGGACTACCCCAGATTTGTGCTTACTCAAATCTGGACTGTTCTTGTTTAAATTCCAAAGCAAAGAGCAAATGGAGGACATACTTGTGAATGGCCCATGGTTTTTTGGCTCTAGACCTCTCTTGTTGAAAATCTGGTCCAATGATGATGATATTGATAAGATTAATGGAAATGTTTATCCTTTATGGATTCAATTGCCAGGACTAAGGTTAAACCTGTGGAGTTCAAAGGCTATAAGTAAAATTGCAAGCCATGTGGGTAAACCTGTTGCCACTGATAAGCTCACTGCAAGTAAGCAAAGGTTGGCTTATGCTAGGGTTCTGGTTGAAGTCCATATGCCCTCCTCCCTTCCAGACTTTATTCCTATCCATGGACCTAATGATAAAATATATAATCAAAAAGTGATCTATGAGTTAAAACCTAAATGGTGTGATAGTTGCAAAATTGTGGGGCATGATACTAATTTCTGCAAAAAACATCCTAAGATTCAGAAATGGGTGCCTAAGACTGGTGCAGGAAATTCTGACAAGTTTATTCATGTACATAACCAGCAAGAGGATCAGATATGCAAAAGCCCTAGCAAACCTGTGCATGTTGTGCATGTTCAGGCACAAACTGCAAATGTTGCTGGATCTCTACCTAAGTTGTCTGGAGGTGGTGAGAATCTGAAGAGTAATCAGATATGCAAAAGCCCTAGCAAGCCTGTGCATGTTGTGCATGTTCAGGCACAAACTGCAAATGTTGCTGTTGAAGACACTAGTCTGCCTAGGGCATATAAGAGCTTTACTGAATCTATTTCTAAGAATAATGTGTATGTCCAGGAGCTTGAGCTGGAGGGCTTTTCTAGTAGGGATAATGTTCAGGCATT
The DNA here is from genome assembly GCF_001876935.1 of Asparagus officinalis. Lineage (NCBI taxonomy): Eukaryota > Viridiplantae > Streptophyta > Magnoliopsida > Asparagales > Asparagaceae > Asparagus > Asparagus officinalis. Next base: position 2,194,984 of record NC_033797.1, read on the forward strand.
TTCTGCTGGAAAAATAAAAGGCTTGGCTGATAATAGCAAGAATTCACCAGGGAGTAAAACTGTGCATGCCGTGCATGTTCAAGAACATGGATTTGTTGGATCAAATGAAGGCAAAAGTTTGCAGTCCATTAAGTCATGGTCTGGTATGCAAAATACTGGTCTGAAAGTCTTTCCAGGCTTGGGGAACTTTTTTTCTCATCTCAATAATCTAATTGATGATCCCTCTACAATAGATAGGGGGGAACTACAAGATTATGAATTTTTCCTTTTGGAATATTAGAGGGCTAAATAAGTCCTCTAAACAACATTTGGTCAAGATCCATATTCAGCAATATCATTTATCCTTTATGGCTCTCATTGAAACAAAAATCAAAGCATGCAATCTCCCAACTATAGCTAGGAAAATTGCTTGTAATTGGAAATGGTGTTCAAATGTTATCAACTCTACCAAAGCTAGAATTCTGATTTTATGGGATCCAAACACTTTGGACATCCAAGTTGACAGTTACTCTCCTTAACATATTACTTGCCTAGTTAAATCCATAGATGGGAGAATAGACTGTTTTATCTCCTCTATATATGGATATAATCAAATTGAGAATAGGAAAGCTCTTTGGCTTGAATTAAGGCAAATTCAACATATAGTTGGTAATAAGCCTTGGATTCTCAGTGGTGATTTCAATGCTATATCTGATGATGAGGATAAAATTGGTGGAGCTATGGTTACTGAGGCTGAAACACTGGATATCAGGGAATTCATTGATGACTGTCAACTTACTCATTTGAAAACTGAAGGGTGCTTCTTTACTTGGAACAACAAACAAGAGGCAAATTCCAGAGTATGGAGTAGACTTGATAGAACTCTGGTCAAACAACAAACAAGAGGCAAATTCCAGAGTATGGAGTAGACTTGATAGAACTCTGGTCAATGATGCTTGGTTAAATCTATACAACTCTAGTGAACTCTGGTCAATGATGCTTGGTTAAATCTATACAACTCTAGTCATGTTGAATATTTGCTACCCAATTACTCTGATCATTCTCCTGCATTGGTGTCAATATATGATGAATGTGTCCAAGGGAAAAAGCCTTTCAAATTTTTCAATATGTGGAGCAAGCATGATGATTACTTACCCACTGCAAGGGAAAAAGCCTTTCAAATTTTTCAATATGTGGAGCAAGCATGATGATTACTTACCCACTGTGACTTCCATCTGGCAAGCAATATGTGGAGCAAGCATGATGATTACTTACCCACTGTGACTTCCATCTGGCAAGGGAAAATTCCAGGTTGTGTTATGTTTTCTGTGACCAGTAAATTGAAGCTCCTGAAGACAGCTCTCAAAGACTTGAATAAGAAAAATTTTCACAATATATCTGAGCAAGTTATCAGAGCAAGGATAAATCTGCAGAATGCCCAAAAGTATTTACAATCAGATCCTCTTAATCCTGACTTGATTGAACAGGAAAAAAAAATACATGCTCTCTTACAATAAGCTGTTGGAATGTGAAATTTCTTTCTATCAACAAAAATCTAGGATTCAATGGTGTACTCAAGGGGACAGGAGTTCAAGTTTTTTTCACTCAGCTGTCAAAGCCAAAAGGCATCTCAATAGAGTTATGGTTCTCTATGATAGTGCAGGAAACAGAATTACTGATGGTGATTTAATCATACAGGAGCTACTTGAGTACTACAAGCAACTATTGGGTTCAAGCACAATTTTAGCCAAGCCTGACAGTAATGTCATTCACAATGGTCCATGTTTAAATGATGCACAAATAAAATTCTTATCTTCAGCTGTGACTAGAGATGAAATTAGACATGCTGTCTTCTCAATGGATGATAGGAAAGCTCCGGGCCCTGATGGATTTGGTATATCCTTCTACAAGTCAGTTTGGTGCATTATTGGTGATGAGGTATCTGAAGCTATTCTGGAATTTTTTAAAATAGGTAAAATTCTGGGTATGATCAATTCTACTGCCATCACTTTGATTCCAAAAGTGAAATGCCCCAAGACCCCATCAGACTTCAGACCTATTGTTTGTTGCAATAGTCTCTACAAAATTATTTCCAAAATTCTGGCTAATAGGATTAAATCTGTGATGAGATACTTAATTAATGACAGTCAGTCTGCCTTTGTCAAAGGAAGACAAATCTCTAGCAACATTCTTCTTGCTAATGAGATTGTGAAGAACTATAACAGGAAACATATCTCTCCTAGAATTATGTTGAGTATTGATATCAAAAAAGCCTTTGATACTATTAACTGGGATTTTCTAAATGAGATGTTAAAAGGCCTTGGGTTTCCTGCTAATTTCATCAACTGGATTATGGTTTGCATCTCAACTCCTAAGTTCTCTTTATCATTAAATGGTACCCTTCATGGTTATTTCAAAGGCAAAAGGGGTCTAAGGCAAGGTGATCCTATCTCTCCATACTTATTCAATTTGGGTATGGAATTTCTCTCAAGAAGACTGGACTTGCTTAAGGAGAACAGATCTTTTAAGTATCATCCTGGATGTGGTAAGCTTAAATTATCTCATCTTATGTTTGCTGATGACCTTCTACTTTTCTCCAAAGGAGATCCTTATTCAGTGGAGCTGCTCCTCAACTGTTTTAAGGACTTTTGTACTGTGTCTGGGCTTGAAGCTAATCCATACAAATGCAAAGTATTCTATGAAGGAGTTGATGATAGCACTAAAGGATTTGTTAACAGGCTCTTAAATTTTAATGAGGGAGTCTTTCCTATCAAATATTTAGGAGTTCCATTAATATCCAAAAGGCTATCTTTCAATGATTGCTCTCCACTTTTGAACAACATAGCAGGTCAGTTTCAGTCCAGTTTGAAGAACAGACTGCTTTCTTATGCTGGCAGATTGCAAATTATTAGAAGCATTATTCTGGGCATTCAAACCTATTGGTTATCAAATTATATCCTTCCTATTAAAGTCCTAAAGAAAATAGATGAAATGTGCAGATACTTCCTGTGGAGCAAAACTGAACACACTCACAAAATTTCTCTTATATCCTGGGATAAAGGTGGACTTGGCATCTATTCAGCCTCTTTATGGAATCTTGCTGCAACTTTAAGAACTCTTTGGCTCATTCATATCAATAAGGAAAGTCTTTGGATTAAGTGGATTCATGGCTCATACTTAAACAATAGTGATATCTGGCATGCTCAAGCAAAAAGCAGAGATTCATGGATGTGGAAAAGTATCTTGAAAATAAGAGATAAGGCCCTGAGAACTTATGGTGGTGCTGACAATCTGAAGCACCTTATTCAAAATTGTGTCAGGAACTCAAAAATTCAACTCTCAGTGCTGTATTCTGCTCTTTCTCCTACTGCTTCAGCTGTTCCGTGGTACAATACAGTTTGGGTTAATTCTAATCTGCCCAGACACTCATTTATCAGTTGGCTAGCAGTTCAAGATCGATTACTCACACAAGATAGACTGTTTAAGAGAAGTATTGTGAGTGTTAACACCTGTTGCTGGTGCTCGGGTTCAGAGAGCAGAGATCATCTCTTTTTTGATTGTCTCTACTCAAGGGATGTTTGGTGCATGGTTATGAATTGGTTACAATTTAGATGGAGGTCTACCTGTTGGAGCCAGATTATCAACTGGTATTGCTATCGTTTGAGGGGGAATGGCTTTAAGCAAAAAGTCAAGAAAATGGCTCTCACCACAACAATCTATTGCAACAATCTATTGCAATTGGTGTGAAAGGAACTCTAAAATTTTCAGACAGGAAGGAAAATCAGCATCTCAATTGTTTAAAGAGATAAAATTCAACCTTCTAACAGTCATTCTCAATGGCTCTTTTTCGGCTGTAGATAAGGAGTGGATGTGCACACTGTAATTTTAGAAAACAGTGATGCTTGTAGCTGTTAAGTAATCTCAGTCTATCTGAGAAGTTTGTTGTGCTTAACATTCTATATTTGGAAGATGAATAAAATTTTCATTAACCAAAAAAAAAACTTACAACTCTTTTTCCTAAATAAAAATGAATAAAGCCTATTTAGCATTCCTTATCAACAAAATTCAAAAAATCTCATTGCTGGCTGGAACTTCAAATATACACTACAACTGGACTTCCTCAAAAAACTCAGAAACGTTACACTATCCAAATTGTCTTATCAGCCTTTTTCAGTTAGCATTGTCAGAGCTTTTTAGCTAGAGTACAAACAAAAGGTAATTAGTTTGACTCCCAAACAAAACTGAAGTCCAACTTTATGTACCAGGGCTATATCACCAACTCACAATAACATTGTGAAGCTCACAAACAAAAACTCTAATTATTCTCTCCTGGTTATTTTCTCTTTCACGTCATTGTTAGCCAGATCTCCGATGGAAGGCCAAGGTTCTGGTTCCAGCATCCAAACAGAGGTGCTGATCGCAGAGCTCTAAGTTTTCTTGATTTTTATTGCTATTTTTTTTGGTGTAATTGAGTGTATGATTATTGTGATTAGTTTATCTGATTAGGGGAATTTTACTATCTATGGTAAGATTGTGGTCTTGGCTATCTTTTTATTTGCATGGCAATACTGTATTTTTATTGGGCAAATGTTTGATTTGTTCCTATTTTTAATGGTCTAATTATGCATGCAAATGGGTATCTGATCAGCTTAATTTTGAGAGCTTTGTCTCCCTAGTTCAATATTTCCAAACAATCATGTTAGGGTTTTGTCATTTGCATTTGATTTATTCCTTGGTAATATTCTGTAAGGAGTGTACATAGGCATTGAACCCTTCTCTTATAGAATCCGCTGCCAATTCTAAGGTTCCTCTTAAAAGAATGGATGGATTTCTTCTAAATTAAAATGTTGATAAATTTCAGCTGTTTACATATAAAATTCAGAGGTATTCTTTCTTAAAATTAGTGAACTTGAGTTAAAACTTCACCTTGATAGTAGGGAAGAAGTTCATCTCAATCTGTGTTGCTTGGGAGAAAGTATCTACTGAACTGGATCCATTGGACATGTGGTGTCAAGCTCTTGAATCAATGCAGAACTCTAGGGTTTGGAGATAAGTGTACTAATCCAAGGGTTCTTTTTTCTGCTCACCACATAAGCAATCATAACCTTGTCGAACAAAAAGTTTTCCACTGCATGGTCCCGGATATGCTGACATGAGCATGGCTCTGAAAATGCACACGTAAACAAGGATACGACAAGAAGCGTCATGTCCAATATGTTTAAGGTTATTATTTGTACTAGATGTCTTCTGATATGAGATTCCTTTTTAGGAGGTTGTTGCTCAGATCTGATCACTATCGTCAACTGATTATTTTGAGGTCGCATTGACTTCCAACATCTCAACTATATTCTTGTCTCGTTTATCGCGTAAAAAAGAAAGAACATTCTCATTTCACGATTTCCATGCAATAAGCATTCTCAATGGTTGCTTCGATGATCAACAAAGTCCTTGTTAGCCGACTCCATCCAGAAAAATTCTCTTCCTGATTGGCAGCATCCAATCGGCTCCATTAATAATCACCGTCTTGTGTTGAAAAAATCATTGCATCCCTCCAAAATCCAATCAGAACTCCATTCACCAGGGTAGACTTCGAAAATCTGTCTTTGTTGGTCTTTTCTTTTCAACGTGCGAAGCTTTGATACAAGATGGAGTAAACCATCTTGCAACTCCCCTATCCTTATCAGTAACCACGAACAAGTTATATATTGTTAGTGAGGTCTTCAACAAGTCTTTTCATTTTGATGTCTGACCTTCACAACACACTGACGGAAGATTCATAAAAGAAAATAACAAAAAGGAAAGAAAAATGAATGATCATATTCAAGACTTGGGTGTGCATGAAATGATTCTAACACATATAACTTTACATTTGAAGCGTTGATCAATCATGGCTTGGAGACATTAACCGCTTGTGATTAAGTAGATAAACATCATTCTTCTTCTAAAAGTCTCATATCTCCACCAAGACGGTGGACTCATCCCCGTTAACTCCGTCTTTCCTCAGTAGCAATCTACGTCATGTTTTCTATCATTTTTCTCTGTGTTTGTTGCATAGAAGTTGAGAACTTGGGACGCCATAGAGAATCATGACCTAGGTTATTGTCCCAGATTCGCGTGGAACACAACCCAATTTAGAATTCATACTAGTTATAGTTTTGGAAAAAAACAAACTCTTTTTTAAAAGAATAAAATAAATAACAAGAAATGCGAGAACTTAAGCAAATAAAGTATGCATACCTTATTGCAACATGATTCTCAAGTTTTTTTAAGTGTTACCATTAGTTATATCAACTAGCATATTTCTTAAAGTTGACTCTTGAAAAACCTCTAATTCCTACATTTAAAAACTGAACCTAAAGCGTACCACATACCTAGCGTGTCATATAAGTCTACCCACCTCATACCCAATTCCTAATGGGTGGTGTACCATGCTTCCATACCCGTCCTGTGAACTGGATGAACGTGGTTCCATGCAACTGTGGTTTATTACATTCTATTGTTAAAATCTACAAAACATTATTTTAGAAATAAGTAAATTCATCGTGAACTTTTTCTTCCAACTTACTATTTAACCTTAGCCATCTCAAGATATCTTTTGTGCCTCACAACTACTACAGGAAATCATATATTCATGATTGCACTACATTGTGTTTGGATGTGTCCTCTTTTGGAATGATTTGGTAAAACTTTCTTCAAAAGCATTTGGGTCTTGATGAAGCTAGTGTGGCTTCGTCTCCTTTTAGCGTGAAATAAGTACTGGTGAAACTGCTTCATTACATTAAATATTACTTTTTTTGAACGTGCATGCATGGAACCCTTATGTTAATGTGCATGAAACATTGATATTGGTGGTTGTAATTCCTCAAAGTTGAATGATGATTGTGAATTTTCAATTTGTTCACTATGTCAAATATCTCAATTGGCTAAATGTCGCTTGAGCTCACATGGAATATCTCTCCTTGTATAGAGAAGCAAATGAGGGGGGAAATAGAAAATATTGGTCCTTAAATTTTTTGAAAGATAAAAGGTAAATAAAACTATTCCTTTCCTTTTGAGTTAATTATCTTCTTTATCTTCTACACTTTAAACTTCAAAAAAGAGAAAAATATTTAAAAAAGTAGAAGCAAAAAAGATATCAACAAATCATTTAAAAGACGTACAAACACGTAATTAGTTATTGAATAGTATAAAGGTGATTCTACTTGGTCTTCGTCCTATATTGGAAGGTTTTGAACATGAAGAAATTTATCAAGTGATTCTACTTGGTCTTCGTCCTATATTGGAAGGTTTTGAACATGAAGAAATTTATCAAGACACATAAATGATTGAAGGAAGAGGATGCATATTTATGAAAATGAAACAACATCTTTCCCTTATACAGTGATGCAGAGATAAGCAAAAGAGAGGGAGAAGAAAGATTCTTTGAACTAGTTGTAAATTGTATTGAGAATGGAATTGAGAGAAAAGTAGTGTCTTAGTAGAACCCTAAAATTCTATATGGATGAAAACAATACTTCTCAAATGTAGATAACAATATTTCAAGTGACAAACATATTATATTGGATTTTAGACAAGCTAAATGATCCGTTTAAAACTGGGATACCCCAAAATGGTATAGTCCTACATCAGTTGTCTATGTGAATGTAGTTAGTCAAGGAAGTCAAGTATTAGCAATGTGAATGTAGTTAGTCAAGGAAGTCAAGTATTAGCAATAGGTAGCACTTTTAGCGATGAATAGAAAAAACTTGTTTCACTCAATGGGTCTCAGGGCTTATATCACGCCAATAGGCGCACGTGCCTGAAGCCTAATAAATGATACAATAGCAGTCAACCAACCAGAAGTGTGAAACTAGGTTATATGTGAGACTAAGTGTTACATTGTGTAAGGGCAGTGGGAATCACCTCTAGAACCCATTGGAGCTACCTCTAGAATCCACTTTGGTCGATGGTGATCATAAATGGATTATTGTCATGGCATGATGAGGGTGTCATCTAATTAAGGTGAGATGATCGTGATACCCCAAAATAGTGTAGTCCCGCATCAATGTATGTTCGAATATGGATGGGTTTATATAATTAGTCAACGGAGTCATGTAGCAAAAATAGATATCAGTTCTTGCGTTGGATTGAGCTAAACAACATGTTTCACGCAGTGGGTCGTAGGGGTTGAATAGGACCAATGAACCCACGCAGACCCGTGGCGTGAAAGTATCTTATCGATATCATTGATATCGCCTAATATAACTAAAGGAATTGGCCAATAATGTATATTTTACAATGGCTATCTAAGGTTCGAAATACAAAGAAGTTGCTTTCTAGTGGTACATTAGGCAAAAATACAAAATTAGTAAAACCCAATGTTTAGACACTTCTCATATTTCTCAAATCAATAACTTGGTTCCAAAATTCTTAACCACCCACACTCCATACACCAATAAAGATGAGTAAAAGCTATAAATACTGCTAAGATTTCAAAGTCTCAGACCTTCTTATTGTACGATTGGACCTGATATGGATTGAGAACTATTAGGTTGTGAAAAAATTAATGTTTATAGGTTTGTTTGGCAACTTGAAGGTGATGATAAAAATGTGAAATGATACAATTTCAAGACACAAATAAAGGAGATGAAAATGTGAAATGATATAATTTCAAGACAAAGAAAGGATATCTTCCATATGGATTCCACACATTTATTACTTTCACATTTTCATCTCACCCTTTCTCTTTAGTATTGAAAATGGGATTTTCATTGCTTTTTATTTTTATCGTACATGTACCTACTCATTGCTTTACATATCCCCAATATATTCGATATATCCTTTTATAAGTCTTGGCACAGAATGATATAGTCTCCATATCTTTTATGGCATTTTGGGCAAATTTTGGGCAATAGATATCCCCGACATGGCGGATATATCAGCCGACATGTCCTTTTATATGGTTTGTTGCAAAACAATATAGTTCTGCGAAATTATTTTTAATTTTTTAGGAAACATTCTAACGCTACGAAGTTTTTAGCAACCTCTAGTAGGCGCTTTTCCCTAAGTTTCTACAATTGGTTAGTCCAAAACATATATAATCTGCATATTTGTGTGCTTAGATTTTATTAGGTATGTTTAAATTACACTTTTAGGGCGTTATATTATATATGCAAATCATCTGATATGTAACCACAATATTTATTACATATCCTTGATATTTTCCCAATTTCCACCATCTGATAAGGATTTTCACTGTCCAGTATTCCCCGATATTCGATATTTAAAACTGTGCTCCTACTTGGCATCTTTTTCACACTTGACTTTAGAGTTGCCAAATATCTTGTCTCTTTAACGTCTTTCTGATGTCCTTTTAATGTTTGTCAAAAATGGTTCTGTTCACATATACACCTTCACTTTCAGATTGCCAAACACCTCCTGTCATTACAACGGTATTTCTACGACTTGACTTTTTAACTTTTGTTTTAGCGCATGACCGATCATGTTGTACACATTTTGGAATAAATATATAAAGAACACACAGAATGATATTTACAACTGATATTTTGGAAGTTTCCGATGGGTTGAACAACTGACCAATAATTTCAGAGTTTTTGTCACTCATTTTATTTTAATCATTCATCGTTCATTTTGCATGGAGACATCTTGGGCTTTTTAGATTTCCTTGAAGCTTTCCAAGTCTAACTCTATGTATCTGCATCCATGCTTAAAGATGTCGTAACAGTAAGGTAAGTTTTTAAATTTCCCTACCCACCATATGGTCTTTTGTAGTTTATGGAAGGTGCTTTCTATTTCATAATCACTTGGAGAGGAATTTACAGATTCAATGGTTGGAGTCAGGAAGATAAGTGGTCATGGAAAAAGTCATAAACTTGATCCATCTTATGTTCAGTGCCTTAATAGATTGAGCACATAGGTATCTGATGCACGTGAATAAGGTACTTTCTTCCAATATTGTTTGCTTTAGTATGCATGCTCGATATGATCCCATATTTCAACTATAAGTAGCATTTCCTATTATTGCGTCAAAAATGAGAATCTTGTATCTATTAAAAGCTCTTCTTCTTTAGCTATCTTAGCGGTCGTCTTATGTACCTTAATTTGTTTTTTCCATTATCACATAACTACGTGTACAGTTTTTTCTCGTAGCTCCAAATTGTTAGACTTAATATTTTATATCGTTCTTTACTCTCTTTCTTAATACTACAGTTTCAGATCCATTTGCAAATTGAACAAATTTTGTCGATGGTGGTAAAAAGCTCAGACACAATTCGCGATATTAAATCAAAGGTTTTTGCACGGGAGGGACTGTCAGCGAGTGACCAAGAGTTATTTTTTGAAGGCAACCACCTAAGTGACACATCGAAGACATTAGCTGACTACAACATCTGCCAAAATTCCATGATCAACCTTTTGTTTGGAGGCACTATTCAAATATTTGTAAAGATCCTTTCAACTGGGAAAACTTTGAAGCTCGTGGTGAACGACAAAGATACCATCCAAAATGTGAAGGCTAGGATTGAAGCTATGGAGGGAATTTGTCAGAATCGTCAAGGACTCATCTACATGGGAAAATCTCTTGAAGATGACCATTCATTACTTGCTTGCAATATACAAAATGGTTCAACCCTCCAGATGATTCTATGTCCAGTGGATAAGTTTGATATCTTACTCTGCACAATGAATGGGAATCTTATAAAACTTGAAGCAAGATCTTGGTATACTATCCGAGATATCAAGCTGATAGTTGAGGGTATGAAGGATATTGATGCAACCAAACAAAGGCTTTTTTGTGATGTCACAGAGCTGGAGGACAGCCTCACGCTTTCCGAATGCAGAATATTCGATCGGACAATTCTTCACTTGCAAGTTGACATGTAGATATTGATTGAGATTTGGAATCGGAGGACTATCACATTAACGATTGATAGTTAGGATTTCATTGGTTCGGCCATTCGGAAGATTGAATAAGAAATGCCTGTGAGTTTCTGCATCAATTAATCAACCCCATCTTTGGAAGTATGAGATCAACTACTTTAAGACTTCTGGTGACGTTTGTTCTGGTCTTTTGTAGGTAATAACGTATTGGGATGTTTTCAAGTTGTTAAAACAATAATCTATTGTCTTTCCTTTTATGTGCAAAAAACTTGAGCATGAGGGAGTTTATGGAAATCTATGCTAATGGTTTTGATTGTTAAAATTTCCTTATATCTTCACTAGTGTTTCAACATATGGGCATTTTATGCGTTTGATCATCTTTGGATGATTTCTTTAGTTTATTTGTCGTGTTTCTCTGCAGAGGGTAAAACTGATGTTTCTGTGATTTTTATCTCAACCTCAATTGTAAGCTTGGCGTTTATCTTCAAAGTTGCTTTCTTTTCATGTTTGGTTTTAAGCACATATGGATAGTTAGTTTTGGTATTTTTGATTGCACATATAGGACTTAGTTTTGGTATTTTTGATTGCACATATAGGACTATTCTTAAGAAATTAGCCAGCTGAAATCGTTGTCTATTCTTCAATGTTTTTTCTCCTTGTTATGTCGAAATAGCACTTTATTCATGCTCATAAACTTACATTGCAAGAACAGAGTCAATCAATAATGTTTTCCAGGAAGAATGCTATTGAAAACTTTAAGAAAAAAAGCTTGGGAATTATGTTAATGGTGGATGTCAAAAGAACTGAAGAAAGAGCAATCAAATTTATGGTGAAGTTGTGAAAGCTTGGGCTTCTCTTTCTTAAGAAACCATCCGGTGGGGACGACCCGACATTAAATGTGCACGAAAAGGATGTCAACCGTTGAATTTGGACACAAGACTCTTGAAATCTAATGATCCAACGGTTGACATTATTTAGGTGCACTTTTCCATTTTTTCTCTCACGTAAAAATTTCATGTGCGCTTAGGTCCGTAACATTAAATATCCTTCAAATGAATGCTAGACCTTACATTATTGGATTTCGGAATTTATCCACAAATTTAAGGGTTGACATCCTTTAGGTGTATCTTTATTGCTAGGTACCATTCATACTAGATATTCTTTAAGTTAAAATGTTAAGTTCGTGAATCATCATTTTCCATCTATGCAAGTATCTGAGTTATGCTCTTTTTTTTATCTATTTATAACTTGACAAAAATTCACAATCTTAGTCTATTACTTTAATGAGTAACATCATCATAAAGTACAAGCATTCCATTTGCCTACAATTTAACTCGATAATTAAGAGTTTATTGGCATGTTGTTTGGTTGCATTAGGGCTTTCTCACTGGAGGACGAGGGCGCCGATGGAAATACAAAGAGATTTATTTGGAGTAAAAGTTTTGTCATATCTAAACCAGTGATATCTATTTATTTTTTTCGAAAATATTTTTTTACATAAGTTATCTTAAATATATATTGATACGGGAATAGTTTTAGGAACTATATTGGAACCTCCAACCATACTTAAATATTTGTTTGAAATATTTTTATATATTTGTTTGCGTGGACTATTTAAAATATTCAGGATTGTAGAATGTTAAAAAAAACATAATTGGTCCACATAACAAACTATATGATTTTTGTTTCTCATTAAGCCATCAATGGCCTTTTAACTTACATGGAACAACAAATAAACTTTTCTCAAATTTTCTTGAAAAATTTGCTTCATGGCCCCAAAATTCAAAAATCAATGTGCCCCAGCCCCTTACTTTTACCAATGTGCTGCAGCCCTTAAAATTTGAAAAACGTTTGCCCAAGCCCCTCCATCATGACTTCGGCTCATGTTTTTCCGATTTTTTATATTTTTTACCCAAAAACCCAATTTTACCCCTTCATCATGACTTCAACTCATGACCCCAGCTCATGTTTTCCCTAACATGTTAACTACAATAGTTAACATGTTAACTTTAATAGTTAACATGTTAACTATTATCGTTAACATGTTACGTGCTATGGATAACATGTTACGAACTTCCTCCATTTCTCAGGCTGAAACAAATCCGGCGTACATCCTCAGTCCATATATCAAATATTAATACAGTTTTGAGTGAGAACCCCTACCTAAATAGGCTTTTGAAATATCCAAATGGTGGAATTTTCATCATAAACTTGTCATCTGATAAATGTTTGCATTATTCATCATAAAAATAAATAATTTTAACGATAAATATCAACAGTCTATCAGATATTTCTTCAAACAGATGGTATAAAATCTTTGACATTCAATTAAACAAACCCAATAATATACAATAATACTGAAGATAATTCTAAGCTTAGGAACTTCTAAAAATGCAAAATGAATTAACTGAACTATCTCTTAGAAATTTCATCAAACAGGTAATCTACACGCCAAAAGCCCAACTTGACGAAGACCCATCAGCAAGCCAACGATAATAATGGAACAAACATGAGGGGTTTCAACAACGGAGGGCTTTGTGAGGCTGAGCGTTGCCTGCATAGTGAACCTCATTGCCATTAAAACCCTTCCACCAAAGCAAAATCAACGAGAGAAAAAGACATGTCGGCTCTGCAACCTCGTGAAGCAAAGAGCGGAGGAGAGAGCAGTGGTTACGGCGCCAGTCGTCATTACCATCGGGGGGTTTAGCGGCCCCAAGAGTTTGTTAGGGGCGTTGAGGAAGGAGGGTAGTTAACATGTTAACTGTTGAAGTTAACATGTTAACTATTATAGTTAATATGTTAATTATTGTAGTTAAGATGTTAACTATTGTAGTTAACATGTTAACTATTGTAGTTAACATGTTAACTATTATATATAAACTGATAGCTATTATAGTTAACATGTTAACTATTATATATAAATAATAGTTAACAAATTACAAATAACAGTTAACATATAATGGATTATAGTTAATAGTTTACTGAATATAGTTATCAATTTACCAATTAAGATTAACATGTTACGTATAATAGTTAACATATAATGATTAATAGTTAACAATTTTCCCTATAAATCTTAAGATTTGCCTTTCTATGAAAATGTTGAAACCAAATAAAATATTAGAAATCCCAAAACGTGTATAAAATCTTATGAATTTGAAATTCTCTATAAGATTACAAATCCTAAAATTTTGATATTTAAACCAAGCAGCCTCTTATCCTACAAATTAATAAATAAAGTTAGTAAAAAAAATATTAAAGATGAAAAACCGCTGTCAAGTGTATATATATACAAATTAATAAATAAAGTTAGTAAAAAAAATATTAAAGATGAAAAACCGCTGTCAAGTGTATATATATATATATAAGTTACGTGTCAGATCATGGAGAATTCGAGCTACACGTGTCTGTAGATAAGTTATTAATTAGTTTCCAAGATTAAAAAAGGACATATTTTAAGCCTTTATAACTTCTCAAAAACCCTCATAAAATTTGAGAGTCTCGTGCTCAGAACTCCAGACATATACTACCAATATCTAAAGTTTAGAACAGAAAGAGAAAATCAAGATGACGACTCCGAGATCGAAGAAGCCGAAGAGGAAAAAGAAGAAGAAGAAGAAGAAGAAGAAGAAAAAGAAATAGGATGAAGAAGTAGGCATCTAATTCCAGTGGATTGAAAAATTATTCGGAAAAAAACCTACCGAATGTTGACTCTTCGGGCATAAATATATATCCTGAATCAATTAGGGTTTGGCAAATTTGGATGGTAACAGGGCTAATTGATGACGGCTTGCATGCATCTCACCCTCGGTAATATTTTTATTTGTCTAATACACAAAGCAGAAATTGAAACCTTTGCAAATGTTAAAACCCACAAAACTGAATTATGAACTAATAACTCTAAAAACCTTGTCAAATAAAATTTATTCAAATTGCTTATCCAAAGTACATTGGTTGAAACAGTGAAAGTGACCCAGAAAACAGTGAGAGTGACCCAGACCAAAAATTGGACCAAAGCTGCCGGCGGCGATCTGCCGGCGAGCGCACATGAAGAGGCATAGGCGGCGGATCTAGAGGCGGCGGATCATCATGATGAGGAAGAAGGCGGCGGTGGAGGCGACGCCGATCTGGTCGAGCTTCGATCTTGACGACGGAGATAGCGTGAAGATGAGGGAGGAGTGGGGGATTCCGGCGGATGAAGAGCTCAGGCTCTCAAAATTTGTGAAGGATGGAGGACGATTTAACTTGGGAAGGGTAATTTGGGAATGTCTTTATTGGGGAAGGGGCCAGTACACTGTTTGGGGGTTACTTGCACTTCTTTTTCAGAATAAGGGCTTGAGGGTAATGCTTTTTGGACTGGGGAGAATAGCCAAACTTTTTTTGGTTCCTCCAAGCAATTTTCCCTTCAATTAAACAAACCCAATAATATACAATAATACTGAAGATAATTCTAAGTTTAGGAACTTCTAAAAATGCAAAATGAATTAACTAAACTATCTCTTAGAAATTTCATCAAACAAGTAATCTACACGCCAAAAGCCCAACTTGACGAAGACCCATCAGCAAGCCAACGATAATAATGGAACAAACATGAGGGGTTTCAACAACGGAGGGCTTTGTGAGGCTGAGCGTTGCCTGCATAGTGAACCTCATTGCCATTAAAACCCTTCCACCAAAGCAAAATCGACGAGAGAAAAGGACATGTCGGCTCTGCAACCGCGCGAAGCAAAGAGCGGAGGAGAGAGCAGTGGTTACGGCGCCAGTCGTCATTGCCATCGGGGGGTTTTATAGCGGCCCCTAGAGTTTGTTAGGGGCGTCGAGGAAGGAGGGTAGTTAACATGTTAACTGTTGAAGTTAACATGTTAACTATTATAGTTAATATGTTAATTATTGTAGTTAAGATGTTAACTATTGTAGTTAACATGTTAACTATTATATATAAACTGATAGCTATTATAGTTAACATGTTAACTATTATATATAAATAATAGTTAACAAATTACAAATAACAGTTAACATATAATGGATTATAGTTAATAGTTTACTGAATATAGTTATCAATTTACCAATTAAGATTAACATGTTACGTATTATAGTTAACATGTTACGTATAATAGTTAACATATAATGATTAATAGTTAACAATTTTCCCTATAAATCTTAAGATTTGCCTTTCTATGAAAATGTTGAAACCAAACAAAATATTAGAAATCCCAAAACGTGTATAAAATCTTATGAATTTGAAATTCTCTATAAGATTACAAATCCTAAAATTTTGATATTTAAACCAAGCAGCCTCTTATCCTACAAATTAATAAATAAAGTTAGTAAAAAAAAAATATTAAAGATGAAAAACCGCTGTCAAGTGTATATATAAGTTACGTGTCAGATCATGGAGAATTCGAGCTACACGTGTCTATAGATAAGTTATTAATTAGTTTCCAAGATTAAAAAAGGACATATTTTAAACCTGTACGACCTCTCAAAAACCCTCATAAAATTTGAGAGTCTTGTGCTCAGAACTCAAGACCTTTACTACCAATATCTAAGGGCCTGTTTGTTTCGGCAAAAAAATGCAGAAAATGAAGGAAAATGGCCTTTGGGAAAACTGACGCAGGGTGAATTTGTTACTTCCCCTCACAATCGGATATTTGGTTCGTTAAAAAGAAAAAAGAAAGTGAAGCAAAGAGCGGGCAAACTGACAGCTTTTTCGCCCTTCCATTTTCCGCTCAAAAACCCCCGATTACAGCGGAAAACTCCTCTTTTCTCTCTCCCGTACAAAAATCACCGATTGCTCTTCCCCTTCCATTCTCGTTCTGGTTACCCCTCTCTCCTGCTCCCGCCCCTCTCTCCCGCTCCCGCCCTTCTCTCCCTTCCGCCCAAATCAACCAAGAATTTCGACCTCCTTCTTCCCTCCTGCCTTCCAATCTAGGGCTCAGCCTATTCTCCCGCTGCGGCCTCCCGTCCACCCACTCCCTCTTCAGCGTCGACATCGCTGTCCTCGCCGACGACGCCCTGCTCCCCCTTGCCCTCCACCACCACAGCTCCTACCCCCGACATCGGCCATTTTCCTTTTGGGTCTGTTTGGATCGCATTTGCGCTGTCTGACACCGATTGAAACCTTAGCCTTCGAACAAAAGGGAAAACACGACAAGATCTTGGTTGATTTACGGAGGTAAAATGCTAAAAATCAATTCTTTTGTATTTATTTAATTTTTTTATGGCTTTCATTTATCGATTTCCTTCTTCGTTTGACGCCAGGTTTAAAATTTGTCTAAGTTTGGGTATTTTGACCACCATTTCCCACTACGATTTGCACAAACGACTTCAAATCTGTAGTTGTTGCTTGGCAGGTGTAGATATTGGAGATTATCTACTACGGTTCTCTGCTTTCTGCCACTAGGAAGGTAAAATTTTTTACTGGTGATTATTCTGTGTATTTTTCCAGTCTGCATGTCATGTATTGGAGGATCTATTTTAGTTTATATAATTTTATTTGGTTGTTTTTTGAGATTTTGGTATGCAGACATCTATTTATTATTTGAAAATTTTGATTGTAGAAATTATTAATAGCTTACCTAACTAGTCTTTGTTGGATTTAATCTAATAAATCTATTTGTGGGCACATATGATTAATCAATGTGTATTGCTATCTTTCAGGATAACTCACTTGAGTGATCAATTAAGTTGGGTTAATGGGTATTTAAATATAATCATGGGGTTATATGTTCAGATACCAGGTTGTAATTGTGATTTATTGAGGGGCTAAATTACAAATGTACAACATCTATAAATAAGGGGTTATGGTCCCTAACCTAGGGTTACATTCTCTAATTCTCTTCACCCCCATCTAGAGAGAAATTCGGCTAGAGAGAACCCTAAGGTTAGAAGATCAAAACTCATCTCAAGATCAAGCAATGGATTCAGGTATAAGCTTCCGCTCTCTTTTGATTTTGTTAATCTCTTTGAATTAATCATGGCTATATGGTTTTAGATCTCAAGTGTTATGATGTAGATCTAACAAGTGGTATCAGAGCCACCTTGATTAATTCTTAGGGATTTAAGTTTTATTGGGTTTTTGATCTTAAATCTCTGGTTAAAGATTCAATTTTTGGGTTCGGATGAACAGTAACGAAAATTTTCGGATGAACAGTAAAAATTTTTTTGTTCGGCTGAACAGTAACGAACAGTTTTCGGGTGAACAGTAACTGAAAAATATCCGTTGAACAGTAACTTTTTGGAATTTTTTGGATTTGTATTTTGATAAAATAGTTTGATCATCTGCAGATAGGAGAATTAAACAAACATTTCATAAATAATTATGATAATTTTCCTAAAAGATTTTGATCATTTGCATTTAATGTTGGTATTTGCTTTAATATGATGTTGTATTTTAGATGGATGGTGATCTCGATGAAGAGACAGTAATTAATATGTGTTCGGGTGCTGCACTATCTGTCTTAGTTTTGGTTATGACCTTCATGAGGAGAATGCAAAGCAGACGTAGATCTATACGTGCAGGTCCTAGTGTTGAGAAAACAAAACAATATCAAAATAGAAAACAACACTTGGATCGTATATATAATGGATTTAGTGATAGTTGTGTCAACTATGTTAGAATGCGTAGTGGTGCTTTTGTGAAGCTTGCAGGGATAATGAGGAGGAATGATTTATTGCGAGACTCAAGACATGTTACAGTGGAGGAGCAACTTGCTATGACTTTGAATATTTTGGGGCATAAAACTAAAAATCGAAGTATTAGGTCACATTTTATTAGATCTGGTGAGACTGTGAGTAGGTATTTCAACAAAGTGTTAGAAGCAATTTGCCTCATACGATCACGCTTTTTGTTCACAATTTCCATGTTTATATGCACAACTATGATGATGAGTGGTAATCTTACCATGGTGACCACAATCAAGTTTTCTTGATTTTTTAGTTTGAACCAAACACTAGAAAATGAGGGAATCTATTCATAATTCAATTATTTTCTTCTTTTTTCAAGTTGAACCAAACTAAGAAAAATGATGGAAAGTACCTTCACTCCATATTTTTTGGCGAAACAAACACAAGAAACATTTTTCATGAAAGTGAAGGAAACACTAGAAAGTGAAGGAAAGTCATTCATGGAAAGCGAAGGAAACGAACCAAACAGGCCCTAAAGTTCTAGACTTCCATAAATTTCCAGCTTCAATCAGGTTACGAGGCGATGGAATGCTAAACCCATGATTAAAATCATGGGAAATTAATTTAGAACAAAAAGAGAAAATCAAGATGACGACTCCGAGTTCGAAGAAGCCGAAGAGGAAAAAGAAGAAGAAGAAGAAGAAAAAGAAATAGGATGAAGAAGCAGGCATCTAATTCCAGTGGATTGAAAAATTATTCGGAAAAAAACCCTACGCATTTTGACTCTTCGGGCATAAATATATATCCTGAATCAATTAGGGTTTCGCAAAAAGAAACACTAGAGGCACACCCTTGGACACAATCCCAACTACATCCCCTCACCTGCTACAGTGCAGGGGGCCCCACATGGGATTTTTTTAAAAATCCCATGTGAGGCCCCCTGCACTGTAGTAGGTGAGGGGGTGTGGTTGGGATTGTGTCCAATGATGTGCCTCTGGTGCTACTCTTTGGCAAATTTGGATGGTAACAAGGCTAATTGATGACGGCTTGCATGCATCTCACCCTAGGTAATATTTTTATGCTAGATTTTTTTTCGAATATATCTTTATGCTTACATTTCTCCGCATGTTCATCCAAATTATTAACCGAATCAAAATCTTATAGGAATATAGATTTTTCTAATTTTCTAGCAGCATTATTATGATTTTGCTTGTGGAAATTACTGTTATGCTACCAATTGATAAGCTAAAGCGAACAAGTGAATTGATATGAAGAGCCTAAGAAGTGACATGCTGACATCTTAAACAAAATCTTCAATGCGGTGCATAGACTATACAACTTTTATATTGTATAGAGATGATTTAACTGGAACAGATTAACATATCTGTACCATAATATATTTTTTGCGTGTTATAACTTGTAAACAGTTCCGTTGATCGAGAATGTTTTTAGCTTTAAAATTTTCTATCAGGTGATACAAGATTCTCTAGATAGAATGGGTTAGTTCTGGATTCAGTAATTGGTATCTTCCTAACTCAAAGGAGTGAAGATTCAATCGGAACACCTCATAGAATGAGATTTTCTATACCATTCACAGGTTCACGTGTGGTTAGAAGGTTAGTTTGGGAATTGTGACTATCTTATCAGTGGTCATAGGATTCCTACTATACTCAATACTGCTTTGAACGATATGTCAAAAAGGAATAAGGCTAAAGTCAATATCGAGAAAGAAAACTATGATTGGGATAGCTTGAAGAAAGAGGTACTTCAGAATGGTGCTAAGTAAAGAGCGGAGCAAGGATACTATGGATTCTTTTGATTATGATGTAGTAGGATGTGCTGGAGTGAACGAAACATCTTTGGCTGTTAAAGAGCGAGGTCATCATGTCAATATTGCATTGCGGATCGAGGTATGCTTAGAAAACCTATTTTCTGAAATCATGCTCCTAGACTGGAGGTTGAATGCATTATTCGTAAGAAGCTATCTCATGCTACATCATAGCATTTGATACATAATGCCGTAGCTGTTTAGCCATACAAATGAAGTTCTCTTTACAACTGTCGCTAGTAAAAAGTGGCTCAATATACACTAGATATATAACATAAATCATGAAGTAAATTCGATTTGGAATTTTATTTGTTACAAAAGATAGCTTAGTAATGTGCTGGAGCAACATATATTTGTAGTTGAAAACCATTTACCAAAAAGCATCCACCATTGATTGTCGTATTTATTGTCTTTGCAGGAAATTCTTGATCGTATAGATTTTTACTAATCATTATACTAGGTACAAACCAATTGACGTTACTACTCCCCTGCTATGGAATATATTGAGGCGAACTGATTATTTTGGTATCTTTGAATATCAATATGTAGAGGTAATAGGACAGTAGCAATGTTATTTATACCTCAAAATAACATTTAAATGTGCAATTTAAATAATTTGCTAACTTTTTGAGAATTGTTCGTACCATCAGGTCTTACCACAAAAGAAATACAGTACTCCTTTCAAGGAGCAAGTACGAGAGCAAGACTATGATTATCTCAAACATAAGTCTCAAGATTTAACTACCAATAAAATACAACATTAAAGACACAAACAACTCCTGAACAAAATCTCAGATATAAGTGTCAAGATTCAACTTTACGCGAGATAGACCGCTCGCCGAAAGATCCACTCCCCATCTTCCTCCCAAGCTTGAACTTCCCACCAATACACGCTCTATTTCGAAAACAATAAAAAAGTACAACCATAAAAATCTCCTAACTCAAAAATCCCAGCCACGTCCCCCCACCCTCCAAAAAAATAAAAAATAAAAATAAAAATAAAACCTTGCGCCATCAAATAACATTAAATAGAAGGGCAAGAAGAGATGTGCATCTAATCTTACGGCGTCGTTTGAGAGGCATGGAGAAATAAAGTATGAAAATAAAAAAGCAAATAGGAAAAGTTTTTAGTTTTTTACAACATGGTTCTAGTTTAAAAATTAGAATAATTTAGAGACTAGAACTCTCTTTTCTGTATACTAGGTTTTTAGGCACATACAATACAGTGGTTAAAAATATAATTAAGTATTTTTTAGTTTATTTTTTTATCAAAAAATGTTTCCTCGTTCTATTTTGATTAGCGCTTTTGCTCACTTATATCATCTAAAATTTTTAGCATTGTGATTATTTATTTTTCTTTCAATTTTTATTTAAATGAGCTACACAAATTTAAATTTTATATGTTGATATTAAATTGACAGGAAATGTAATCTGCAGGCCAATTTGAATTACGCATTTTATTTAGGATGACATGTAATCAAGCTTGATCTTAGAAAAGTATAGTAGTTAAAAAATAAAAAAATATTTGAAAAAATAGTATTATAAAAGGAAGATGAAATAATTAAAGCTAATAAGACAAGTTGATTTTCGCTTAAAATTGAGCCTTAAACGACACAAAAGAAAATATGGAGCTGTTCTCTATCTTTAATAGACTTTAAAAAAAATTTCATAAATTAAAGATTAATTCTAACTCTAGTACACTTTTATATGTATGAAAGCATGCCAATAAGTATATTCTAACTCTAGTACACTTTTATATGATGAAAGCAGTCCACATAAGTATTTATAAAAGCTACTAAAAACAAGCTCATGAACAATCCCTTTTCTAAGCATTCCTAATTACTTTACAAAAATAAACTATTTCTATAAAAATATCCAGAAACAGTGCCTTTTCAATCCTTTTTTGTTTCATTTTTTAATTGAGCCGACATCAATCTTTCGTCACCTTTTATCATTTTTCAATAAAATTATACTACTTTTAGATGTATTCAAAAGGAATAATAACCTTAAATTAGAAGTTAAATTTATATATCTTAATGAAAGCAACTATCAACAACTATTTCCGTTGCTAAATTTGAAATTTTAGTCTTTTTTTTGTGATTTAAGAATTTTGAGGGCATCTGCCTTGGTGTTAAAATTTTAAAATTATTGAAGAGTTTATTTGAAAATTTTAAATTTTAAGTTGGGTGTTTGTAATTTTCATGTTTCATGTGTTGGTGGTAAGTTTTTGCAACTATAAAATTTTAAGGTTTTCTTTTTGCAATTATATATTAAAATTTTGGACTATTTTTTGTAAAATTCAAACTTTCAGCGGTCTGCTAATAATTTCTAGATTTGATATGTACTGGTTATATGTATTGAAATTTTAGGGTTTTTCTTGTGACTTAAATTTTGAAGGAGTTCCTTACATATATAACTTTGAGGTTATTTTTTGTAAATTTTAAAGTGCCTAATGGTAATCCTTTGAATTCATCTTTGTTATTTGTAAGTTTTGAGATTCAGAATTTCATGGTGATTTTTTATTATTTGAACTTTAAGGGTGTTTTTACAATTTTTGAAAACATCCATGCTGTTAATGAATTTTAAATTATTGGATGTTGTTGTTAATTTCTAAAATTCATGTTTGTTATCTTAAGTTTTCAAATGGCTGGATATTTTGTATAATTCTAAACTTGAGATATTTCGTGTAATTTTTTGAAACACTTTGGGTTATTTTATAATATTTCATATACTACAGCGTGTTAGTTTTTACCTTAAACTAACTAAAGCTAATACTGTGGTCAGCATTGTCACATGGGATTATGATAGGATATAATTATAGTTAGAATAGATTAAAATTTTAAATTAAATATTCAAAATAAATAATGGGTAATATTGACGTATTTTATTAATCTTATTTTTTAAATTGTTGAGGTGTAATTAGTTCATATGAAGATTAGGATAGGATATAGTCATGATTAGGATAGATTAAGTTTAAATTAAATATTCAAAATAGTGAATGATAATATTAACCATGGAAAGATTTTCCCAAAGCCCTGCTTTTACAGGGAGAATGAAATATATGATAAAATTAGGATAATTTTTTTTATTATCTCAGTTCTACTTTTTATCTAGTTTTAGTTGATTAACATTGTATAATTTTATCTTAGTTTTAGTTATATTGACTAACATTATAAAACTTTGTCTATAAATTATCCCGGTTCTAGTTTTGAGTTCTATTTGACAACCCTCATTGAATATTCTTATAAAATATGCACTGTATCAGGCAATGAAAAAGGATCGAATAAATAGATAATATAATATAAATGCTGATCTCGCTGGAATAAAAAGGCGTAAATAGTCAGAAACCTCTTTAACTTTGGATGATTTAATGGAAAACCTCCTATTAAATTAAAAAATATCTGAAAAAACCCCCTTTAAATATGGAATTATCACAAACCTCTTTAAACTTCTAGATTTTATTTTAGAAAACGTCGCTTTAACTGATACTTTATTAGAAAGCCCTCCCTAGTTTTTAGGGGAGTTTTCTGATAAAATCTCAAAGTTTAAGGCGGAGTTTTGTGTAACCCATATACTTAAGAGGAATTCTGATGTTTTCAAAATTAAAGGGGTTTTTTCGATAATCGTCTAAGAGTTAAGGTGGGGTTTTATTGTATTTAGGCAATAAAAAAACTTAAATTTTCTCCCAGAATCCCGAAATGAGCTTGAAAGGCTAAGCAGGCCGCTAAATTTTAACCTACTTTTCTATAAAATCCTCTACCTCGTCATTTTTATCTATTAAGCCCTTAAACTTTCGGTCCAGCTTTCCTATGAAGTCCCCAAACTATTGTTTCAGGCTATTAAGCCCCTAAAGTTTGTCTTTCATTCTTTTAGCTCCTAAAGTTTGTACTTTCATTCTATTTAGCCTTATGGTTCAACATGACTATTAAAAGGGTATAAGGGTCTTATTTGAATTGTTTTCTAGCGGAAGTAATATTGTCATGCGGTAGCCATTTGTAGAAAGATATAATTTCATATAACTAAGCAGCTTCTAGATTAGTTAAAGGGGAAAAACTAATAATTCCTCATCAATGTTTGACTTTAAAAAATACCCCAATAAAATTCAGTTGTTCATGTTGCTTCTATTCAATCAAAATTTTTATTATATTGATTATATTTACATCACAATGTTTTGAATTTTTTATTATGTACACACCAAAACTTGCATACTGGGTAGTAACTTTGAACAAATAGTAGATAGATCAAAGCTCAAATTGTAAGGCTCTTCTCATGTCATTCTTTTTACGATATCCAGTTATATCCTAGCTATAAACATGCATTTTGGTGGTGCTTGAGGTTTAAACACCATCAGGGCTGGATATCATGAAATTTAAAACTTTAGAGGCTAGATAGAATGAAAATAAAAATTCCAAGGCTAAATAGATTGAAATTAAGAGATCGAGGGCTTCATAGAAAGTTGAGTAAAGCTTAAAGGCTTAATAGATTAAAATAAAAGTTTAAGAAGATTCATAGAAAAGTTGGTGCAAACTTTAGGTTCCTATTAGACTTTGAGCTCCCAAATGGGCTAGGACGATTTCGTCACCCCAAAAGCAATCGCCAACAGGATCAAGCCAAATGCTTCAGAATCTCTGATGGTACGGTCAAATGTGCCAGAAAGCAATGTAGAGACGAGAACGTAAGTTTGTCTTCTTCTATATTATACTCAGAGATAGATGATGTTAGGAATATGGAGTATAAACTACACAAAATTCCACTTAATGACTATTAATAGTTTTTTTACATTGGACCAGAGAAAATAGGCATTCTATATTATCCTTGCCACAATCCACATTTTGATAAGTTTTAGTTCTATTACATTAAGTACACGGATGGAGGGTTATTAAGAACCTATCAAAATATGACTGCATATATCAGCTTGATTGATGTACCTAAACCTACCGATACAAAATATAACAAACTTGATGATGTAGAATGTGAATGATGCTCAACTTGGGTGGCGGCGCCACGCTCTCAACAAGTTTGTAACTTTGTTTCCGCTTGAGAGAGAATTGCCCCCAACTGAACACGTGTTGAAGGCGCCACCCGACTTTTGTGCCTATGAAAAAACCTTGACAGGCTAGGTTTTTTTTACCTAAGTGCATAGTGCAAGGCTTTGCGAGAGCTTTTTCTTGTTGGCGAGCGGCCTCACGTAAGAGGTGTAGCGCTGCGGGCGTTTTCTTTTGCCGGCCTGCAGCAAAACCACCAAGAGAACAAAAGCGAAGCAGTGTTTTGGTGGCTATTCAAGGAGAAAAGCAAGTCTTTGTAGATGTTCTTTCTTTTTAGCACCTCTTGAAGAGAGCATTTGTGCACCTGAGGGATCTAAGAGGTTTGTGATTGAGAGAGGGTTTATTTGTGAGAATTGTAAACCCCATATGTATCTCTCCTCTGAATAGTAGATCTCCCCCTCTATGCCGCCGTGGACTAGGCTATATGGAACCACGCTAAACTGATCATTCTTGTCTGTGATTTGCTAATAGTTGTAGGTCCCTCGAACAGTCAGCCCTAGAACTATGAAAGTAAAGAGCCCCGATATTCATCACTTTTTGCAGCATATCGTCTTCAGATTCTTGTTTCCTTGGTGAAACAGGAATTCTTACGATCTAATCTCTTGTTGTGCACCTTGCGCACAGGATGTGCTGTCGAAATTTTTGCTGCGCACAACAAGTGGTATCAGAGCCCGGGTTGGATTTGGGGCTTGTTCGAAGGATTCGCTGAAGGATTCCTATTTGAAGAATTTGATCGACAACATGGGAGAAACAAGCACATCGGGATCGTCTCTTTCGAAGGCGATACAGAGTCTGAGCATACAAGCACATCGGGATCGTCTCTTTCGAAGGCGATACAGAGTCTGAGCATCAATAACACGAAGATTGATATTCCGAAGTTCGACGGCAAGATTAATTTCGGATTGTGGAGGTGTCAGGTGATGGACGCATTGGATGCACAAAATTTGGAGGAGACTCTTGAGTTACAAGAGAAACCCGCTGATATGGAGGACAAGGTTTGGAAGAAAATGAATAGTAGGGCTTGTGGAGTAATTCGGTCATGCTTGACGTCGGATCTTATTTATGACGTAATGAACGAGATGTCGGCGAAGAGAATGTGGGAAACACTCAATGAGAAGTATCTGACGAAAAGCATTGAGAATCGGCTTCACTTGAAGAAGAGGTTTTATCAATTTAAGATGAAGAGGGGAGTTTCCATTCGGGAGCATGTTAACAACTTCACGAAGCTAATTTCGGATATGTCCAATGTAGATATCAAGGTTGAGGATGAAGACAAGGCGATGCTACTATTGTGTTCGTTGCCGGAGGATGATTTTGGTACGTTTGTTCTCACTATGATAAATGGTGTTCGTTGCCGGAGGATGATTTTGGTACGTTTGTTCTCACTATGATAAATGAAAGAACTACAGTTAGTTACAAGGAGGTGACCTCAGCTTTAGTGAATTTTGAGTTGAGGAAGAGTGATGGCGAACCCTCCGAGAAGACATCGGGAGATGCATTAGCAGTTTGAGGCCGTGGTCCAAACCGTCGTCCAGGTGATCGCTCAAGATCGAAGACAAGAGGTGGCTATAAAAATATTGGTAGGAATCAATGTCGCTTTTGCAAAGAAGAAGGACATTGAAAGAACGACTGCCCAAAGTTAAAAGATAAAGCCGGGAAGAATAAAGGGAAAACTATACAAGCTTCAGAAGTGAATGTTGTCAATGTTAGTGACGACAATTCAGATACGAATTCTTCAGGTTATTCTTGCTCTGCATTACCGTCAGTTTGTTACGCTGACTCTACGGAGTAGATGATGGGTTCTGGTGCTACATACCATATTTGCCCTAGAAGGGATTGGTTCTCCAGCTTTGAGAAGTTGGAAAGAGGGGATGTCGTGCTCATGGGTAATGATCACGTATGCCCTATTGATGGTATTGGTATAGTACGGATCCGGATGTGTGACGGGGTGACTCGGGAGCTGAAGGAAGGGAGATTCGTTCCTCAATTGACGAAGAATATCATTTCGCTTGGAACTTTGGAGGCAGCTGGCTATAAGGTGATCTTGGAGAATGCGACTCTGAAGGTCACAAATGGGTCCATGGTGGTGATGCGAGGTGTCAGGGATAACAACCTTTACTACTTGAAGGACACGACAGTAACGAGGGGTCTGGCAGTTTCTATTACCATAGAGGAAGATGCTACCAGCTTATGGCATATGAGATTGGGACACACTGGTGATAAGTCCCTGCAGGTATTGGCGAAGCAGGGGCTATTGAAGGGTGCGAAGACCTGCAAGATGGAGCTGTGTGAACATTGCATACTTGGGAAGAAGACAAGAGTGAAATTCGGCACCGCTATTCACAATACCCAAGGTATATTGGACTATATTCACACAGATGTTTGGGGCCCTTCCAAGCACACATCACTTGGTGGGGCCAATTATTTTGTCACTTTCATTGATGACTATTCCAGGATGAATTGGGTATACCCGATGAAGCATAAACATTAGGTCCTGGATATTTTTGTGGAGTGGAAAAAGAAAGTGGAGCTGCAGATAGGTAGAAAGGTAAAAACTCTTCGTTCGGACAATGGAGGAGAGTATAAGAGATCCGTTTCTGCAGTTTTACCGGGATCACGACATTAGACGACACTTCACAGTATGTGAGACACCGCAACAGAACGGGGTGGCTGAAAGGTTGAACCGTACCTTGCTGGAGAAGGTGCGATGTATGATGACTCAGAGTGGATTGTCAAGATCCTTTTGGGCCGAAGCGTTGGTTTATGCGAGCCATCTCGTGAATAGGTTGCCGTGCACTGCGATACAGGGGAAGACTCCGTTAGAGCGTTGGTCTGGTTCGGTAACTAGTGACTATGAGTCGTTTCGGATATTTAGGTGTCCAGCTTATTACCATGTCAATGATGGTAAATTGAATCCGAGGGCGAGGAAAGCAGTCTTTGTGGGATTTAGAGATGGAGTTAAAGGCTTCAAATTATGGGATCCACAGGACAATAAGATAGTTATTAGTAGGAATGTCACATTTGATGAGGCGTACATGATGAAGCCTTAAGTTCCTCAGCAGGTGGAGGAAGATCAGACAGTTAGGATATCACAACAGGTGGAGGATGATGTGACTCCACCCACTCCAGATAGCATTGTATCCATTGAGGCTCCTACAGAGGTGACACTGAAAGGAGATGGGATGACAGACGGGCATTTAGAGGATACAGTGGATGTTGGGACTCAGGAACAGGGTTATGTTCAGGAGTCTATTGCAGCTAATAGACCAAGAAGAAATATTCATCGGCCATCTAGATATGACGATGTCATGGTTGCATATGTTTTATCAGCAGAAGTCGTTGATGATTTGATTCCTTCTACATTCAAGGAAGCAGAGTCAAGCTCTGATTCGATTAGGTAGAGGGAAGCCATGGAGGAGGAGATGCAGTCTCTTCATAAGAACGACACTTGGAAACTTGCAAAGCTACCGAAGGGTAAGAAGGTTATTGGATGCAAGTGGGTGTATGCAAAGAAAGAGGGAT
>NC_033797.1:2224861-2254562 GCF_001876935.1 Asparagus officinalis
AGAAAGAGAGAGATCAATTCGCTGAGCGAACTCCTGATGTCAATCCTTTAAGAAATACCATAGTCCTCTCTTGTAGCATAAGGCCTCCCCGCTCTTACATCCCGGGTCCTTGCAGCTAGCCGGGGAGAGAAATGAATCATAATCCAAGCCACAGGCGTCCAACTCTTGTAGCCATATTCCCATACAGTCCTTTCAACCTGGAACTGTGGCGTCGATCCTCTCCCTTTAATCTGGAATACCCGCAAGTTATCCCCACTCCATCCCATACGTCTTGCCTTAACTTCTCCCAGACGTCCTTACACTTCCTCAAATGCCATCTACCCGTGGCGGCGATCGTCGGGACCAACGAGTTGATGAAGCCAGATGTACACCAACATAATGAGTGGTCATTTCCACTCATTCTCTTCCCTCCGGAGTCCTCCTCCGGTTCTGTCCCGCCTCTCCTGTCAAGGTAACCCTCCAGGTTTCCTCCCGGCAAGGGTGTAATCGCTACCCGCCGCGACCAGCTCAGGTAAAGTACTCGTCCTCAAGGCTTCAGATCGATGGTCGGAAGCTCCCAACTCTTCCCGATGGTTTTGTCGCACTCTCCCCAGCTCGACAACTTCATTAGCTTCATCAAAGTGGACACCTCCGCGGGGTTCAACTTCTTGATGATCTCCTCCCATCCGAATAGGCTTTCAGACCCACCACCTGTTCACCTTCTCTTCCGACCCTTGCTTGTGTGCAGTAAAATTAATCAGGCAGCACTTGCTGCACAAACAGAGTAGCCACAAATTCTCGTATCTCAGAGGAAAACAAGAATCAAAACAGTTATAATTCTCATCGATGTGAGATATAAACTCTTCCTGTCATCAGATTCCGAGGACTGAGTCAAGGGAAACCCCATGCCAAACTCGAGGTCAGCATAGCGCAGCCAAGCGGCGGCAAAGCTGAGGGGGGGGCTGTTTGGGATCGGAAAAACAGGTGGCTGTTGGCAAAGGTCTGAGGGGGGGCTGTTTGGGGTTCGGTCTGGGAACAGGGTCAAGGGATCAGGGGGGGGTTCGGGTCTGGGGACAGAGGTCGGGGGGGGGGGTTCGGGTCTGGGAACAGAGGTCGCGGGGGGGGGTTCCGGGTCTGGGAAACCCAAGGGATCAGGGGAGTCGGATCTGGGAATCAGGGGGCGGGGTCGGGTCGGTCTCCGACAGGAAGGGAGACACCAGGGTTCGGGTCTCGGACAGGAGGGAGAACCAGGGGTCCAAAAGGGGCGGTAGCTTCGGTTGATCGGACGAGAAACGAATGGAGGGGGGTTGTTGTCTTTCCCGATGGCTTTGAGTGGGGCGGCGGACCGAGGAAGGAAGGGCGGGGGGCCCAGCGGTGAGGAAGAAGGAGGGCGGCTAGGGTTTTGGTGGCTCTGATACCATGAGAAATGAAAAGCCTAATTCATTATGATATCTCTTGGGCTTTATATAGGCCCCTACAAATCTTACAAATAAGTCCCTAATAATACTAATATGTCAACAGAAAGCTATATGTTTCTCTTATCATCATCATCATTGACCTTGCATTCATCAAAATGGTTTATGTGTGGAGCAAACTCAATATTGAATCAAAACTCTAAAAGGAAACAACATTACTGAGCGTGCATTTTAAGCTCATGCAATCAAGGAGAAACCTTCTAGATTCCCTGAAATTAATAAAAGAGTGTAAGGGTAGAGCAACAAACATTTGCCATAAGGAATATAAGCCACCGGTCCAAATGGAAAAACATGTTTTTAGTTATATTCAAGTTTTGTGTAGAGTTATCTGTAGCAAGAATAAGTAACAATGGTTCAAATCAGTTATACATACCAGCAAATCTCAAATTCGACACGTATGTATGTTTCGGTATTAAGTTGTTGCTTTTGTATTGACCAAATTTCCATATTTTACAGGCTCCGCATCTTGGTTTAAATTGAGGGTCATTTTCTGCATTTACTAAGAAGCTATCATCCACACTGACGATGTCCAAGAGCTCAGGACAGAGGCAGATAGTAGCATTTGAAAGAAGTCTGATGCATTAATTGGCGTCGTCATTGTGAACTGTAAAATTCCCCTATCTATGAGTATTGGTGCCGTGTACTGGGTCGGCAAGCTATTGATGGTATCCGAGAAAGGAGGTTACGGCACTATTGGTGAAATACGGGCAAGATGCAATGCTTTATTTTTGCGATCGTCTAATTTGTACGTGGAATAAGAGGAAGCGTGCATGTTAGATCCCTTTCTCATTTATTTTTATTTTTTCCCTTTTCGATTTACTTGTTCAAATGCATATACTCTATATACGTACTTTTTTCTGTGTTTATATGAAAGCTTGTCCATGAAATTACGTTGTGACATACACTGAAAGTAACTCGTTGATTTATTTACTCAGCTTTGATCTATTTATAGTTTGTTACCTGTAAAGAAACTGTAATCGCGTCCCTGAGGGTATGCGTTGTTACCGGTTGCCTAAGTATCGATCCCACTGCTAGAAGTCTAGCTTAGATCAGATTAAGGTTTCCTTCATTGAGAACAAAAACCTGTGGACTCAAGTTCAAGCAAGTCTATTCTAAAACCTTTGAATCATTAGTGTTGTTGTCTGCCCATAGTTAACTACTACATTACCTGTTCAACATTCTTTCTGAGCAAAAAGTACTGCTGATCACCATAGTCCTTGTGTCTAAATTAAGTGTCCATATTGAGATACATAGGTAAGAATGTAGGACACAGAATTTAACTAATGCTGCGGTCCCAGTCATTGTAATGTGACTAGCAAAAAAAAAAAGTCATTGTACTTTCTGACAAGAAAATCTTATTATTAATGAAAATGGTTGAACTTAAGCACCAGCATCATGATCATGAGCTCAAGGTTTGTCCCCATATGTATTATGTCATGATAATGTTGGGTTGGTGTTCTATCATTGTTGTCATGATCATAAATATCTTCTGGATTTTGATTTATATGTTTACTGCCACTGATGAGCAGCCTGGGACCCTTCCGGTTTATTCCAAAGAGAATATGCATGTTTAATGATGCCACCCGCTTTTGGGTCTCGTGTCATTATTGAAAGCTCCAGGCTTTGGACTACTGGATCCCATTGGAGGTTAGATATGCAATACTTTTCAAGCACACCAAATTAAGCCATTGTTTTTTAAGAGAAAAATATTATGTCACTGGTGGTGATGCGTTTCATGGAAGTTGGGCAATTTTAGCTTTCTCCCCCCTTTTGTTATGCCCCCATTCAATTAACTAGTGTGTAACCCGTGCAGAGTACGACCCCATTTTTTTATTTCTGCTACAGTAATTTTGTTTTTAAATGTTTTTGCCAGTACTGCGGTAATATTTTAAATGCTACAGTAATATTTTTAAACGTCACGGTTCTCATATGAGCTACAGTAATATTGCTACAGTAATTTACTGTATCGTTTACTGTGTTATGAATGGTAAATCTTTGGATCCTCCTATTATTATAGAGGAATAGATTTCTGCCTGGTAGTGAAACCATTTTGGATTGGGACTTTTTTTTTTGTTGATGCATTTTTAAATTTTTCTCTTGATGATCCACAAATTAATGATCTGATATAGTATTTTCCTAAACCGTTCTGTTTGTGCTATTTTGTTAAGACCCACATGCCGTCTATTTCCAGGTTGCATACAAACGATTCCTTTCTCGAAAGTCAATAAATTTTAACCTTGTTGTCATCGTAAAGGTGTTTAGAGGCAGGAGCATGAGATTAACAGGGAATAAAGCGGACCACCGAAAGAGATTGAGATATATGCTTTTGGCTTCCCTTGTGATGTTCACGAGGAACAAGCAAGCCTTGTTGTGTAGGCATGCTAGGCTTTTTCTCTTAAACTGGTGGTTGAAACTATAGAGATTGAGAGGGTTCCAGTGCCATTCAATATTTGAGTTTGGTTTTTATCAATTTGTGTCTAAAATCTATACCTTGAGAAGGCATGCTAGTAAATATGATAGAGTTTTTGTGAAAAAACTTCCGAAACTTCACGGGAGTTTAGCAGCTTTACTAAACTTCACGGGAGTTCAACTCCCGTGAAGTTTCGGAAGTTTTTTTCACAAAAACCGACCTGGTTTCAGCGCCAAGGCTGAAACCAGGTTGGTTTTGTGGAAATCGGTTTTTTTTGGGATTAAATGTGGAAAGAGGTCGTTTTTTGAAAATTTGTCCTTTATTTGAACTAGTCGGTCTAATTTAAAGCGCGCAAAGATGAAGGGATCTTAGACAAATACAATACTTATTACAACACAAGAGTTTGGTAGATAATAATGTCAGGCATATTCTGTTCCTTAAAAAGAGCCCTTGCTGTCCATACATTTGAATTATTCTTTTCTTGCACTTTGGTGCAAGGAGGGATTTGGGAACCCCACATTGCAGATATATACAGTAGAAAACCATTTATAATTTAATGGAAAGTTTCTTTATTGGAAAACAAATACGAGGGTAATTCAGAGGGTGTGATGATGGTCATATTTGGGACGACCCATGATGGTTCCATGTATGCACATGGTCAACTGAATTTAGGAATTGCTCCGAATGGTTGCAAAGGATGTGCATGGATGTCATCAAGAATTAATCTATGATAGCTACACCAATTCTTATTGTCACCATTATTGTATACGTGACAACATAAATTATGAAGGGTTATTTGCATATATAACCCTTAATCCATGGGTATTTGCAAAAACACCTTCCGCGCCTCTTTATTAGCAGAGCTACCCCTCAAATCATCAAATTTGAAAAGAATTACCCTCAAAGCGATTAACCATCGAGTTTGATAAGCTAATTTGTAATTGCAACATAAAAACTATTGACAAAATAGTTAAATTCCTATCACCAAGCTGATGATTTGTTGATTTTAGGGGTATTTTTTCTCAAAGTTAATTATTCCAGGGGTAGTCTTGTGAATGTTAAGACTTAAAGGATGTTTTTGTAAACACCCATGATTTAAGGGGTGCACATGCAAATAACCCAATCGTGTATATAAGAGGCATGACTCATTACTTCATCAATCTCTGCAAAAAGGAAGGTAATGAAAGGGTATATGATTGTTTGCCAATCTTAGAAGACAAGCAAAATCTGATCTCCTCCCTTCTCCTCGTAAATTAAACAAAAAGGGTGGTAATTAATTATTCCTTCATATAAGAGAGTGGGGCTTTTTGGTAACACTTCCACTCGCGAGGCCCACCTACAGCCGACGCACACATTAATGATAGTTAAATACAAACAAGTCTTATCCCAATCACAACCAATCATGTTTTGTATTTACTCGATTTGATTTGATGTTAAAAATCAAGGAAGTTGATCATTTGAAAGGTGGCACTACAGGCACACCACCAACAGAAACTTGGGGCACACCCCTCTCTCAGCTACAGTGCACGGGCCCACATGAAATTTTTAAAAAAAATTATGTGGGTCCTGTGCACTGTAGCTGAGAGAGGGGAGTGTGCCTCAAAATGTGGTTGGTGGTGTGCCTCTACCATTTCCCTCATTTGAAGCACTCAAATCTCTTTGGACAACAAAATTAGTACTTTCTATATTTCCCTGCATATATAAGTGTCATAAATCCTAACATGAAAGTTAAAGGGAGATTTGATAAAAGTTGGCTCAGTTGCGTATAACTCCTTGCAGCGTGGATTCAGATCCTCTCCATTACCAGTAAATATTGGAGAAATCACTACTACAGCACAATTATTGATTTGTTAGTAATTAAGCAGTTATGCTTTGCCTTTGAGCATAAATTAGAAAAACAGTGCAATTCATGAAGGTGTCGCGAGTATTGCATACGAAGAGAATTATAGCCATCCATTACATTAATCAACAGCTATAATTAATGTAGAGGTCTCTCGTCTACTTTTTTGATAGTGCAGAAAATCAAAATCCAGCATGGCATAGCGTCCTGCCACTTTTACTTTAGGCAAATTAATGGATATCCCGAATAAGAAAAAAGTTCGAAGATGTGTGTCCGTCCATGTCAAACTTAAGAGAATAGAATAATAAGTGACGCAAAGCAATATTACAAAAGAAAACCAGAGAAGACTAAGGGCTTGTTTGGATTGAGGGGAATGAGGGTGAAGGAAAGTTAGGGGAACCATTCACCTCCATTCACCTTGTTTGGGAACACTTAGGAGGTGAAGTTAATTCACCCTAGTTCCCCTTGGTTCACCCCCTAATAGTATAAAAATTGTTACACCCCAAATTGGGGTGTAACCAATGGTAAGGGAACTCCCTTCCCTTCCCTTCCCTCAGTTTCCCTTAACTTCCCTTCACCCCTTACAAATCCAAACAGACCCCAAGAAGAAAAAAAACAAGAACCTCCTCAATTACCTCTCTAAACAATACGCACTTCCTTCACACTCCTCGTGTAGTTTCCAGCGAGCCAACCACATGCTATTTATTAGTCGCCCTTCAACTTTGGACTGGAGCTCACCTGTCACCATAAAAGGAAGTAAGTTTAATACTTTACTCAATTATATGTATTGCACATAATATATAGTATTACTTGATTTATGCTAAACATGTTGTTGGGTTGGTCTCTCCTCCATTCTGCAGGGAATCTCTTCCTTCTTTTTATTTGGTTACTAAATTGCCAGTGGACGATATACAGGTGGAGGCATATGATTAAAAGCTTACCTACTGATTAGTATATATATATTAAGAAAAATTCATCAAGAACCCAAAATATGAGACCAATAGGGGGGACAAGTGAGGTGTCCCCCTCCTATTGGATAATGAGTTGACCATCATTAATGATGGCCAACTCATTATCCAATAGGAGGGGGACACCTCACTTGTCCCCACTATTGGTCTCATACTTTGATCCAAGATTAATAGCTTAATCTTGATTACTGTCACATAAGAATGCTTCACTTCTCGCATGTGTCCTAAATTACATTTTAGTGCTTTCTAGAACTAATTTCCAACGCAACTATACAATATCGTGCTTGGAACAATTGGGTGCTTACCCCTCCTTCCGTTGCATTTTAAAACTTCTAAACCGGCCATGAGAGTTAAATATAACAAATAGCCAAATACTGAGAGTTAAATGTTCTAAAATTAACATGTGAGCGTCGCATGAGAGTTTTTTGGAGGAAATTCTCAAGCTTGGATAGCTGAGGATGTTAAGGTATATAATGCTGTCAAAAACAATCAATGGCGTATGAGAGCGATGTAGAGGAAACTATAGGGTATGTAAGTGGAATTAACTATTAAGCCTCACTAAATGACTAATTTATTTTTAGTAAAACTATTTAAACTTAAAACATTTAATCTTAATATTGTTAGAATATCAACACATACTTCTCGTTAATTTCTCTACTTTCGCTTTTTAACCTTCAACTCCTGCGCTGATAGTACTACGTACGACAATGTTAAAACTAATTACATTTAACTCTAGCTAACTTAAATTAAGAGTGAATTTGTCATTTCTGGGGGGAAAAAGATCTCAACCCAAATAAAATATTTTAACTTTACTCCCCATCAGCTTCGGTAGAGATAAAATTGAGAGGGATTGATCAGCACAATTTGCATGTAAATTTTCAGTTTATAATCTCTTGAGGTGTACGTGTGAAAATATCTAGGAAAAAGAAATTGATGTCAACTTTACAATAGAGAAAACAATCTTTACGTTGATATAGCCTTGATTACTACCAGCTCATCATTATCTCTAAATTATCCTTTAATTGCAGTATAATAATGAGCACTGATAATAGTTATCAATTGGACGGCTTAGATCAACTCAAGACGGGCGGTTCCGATGATTCATTGCGTGGAAACTGAACCCCGCGAAACGGTGAAAAAAAATATCAACCAACAGAAGGGCATTTTCGTCATAACAGAATGCCCACGTGTCAGGATGAGGGGAAGCTGTCCATCTCGGTGCAGCGGTGGGCCCCACTTTCAGCATAACTTTACGTGTGAAGGTGGATGTCAACTCTCAAGAGCCAGTGAGGCTCCAGCTCATCCGTCTCATGGCGTCTGAGCAGCTGATACCCAGGGGTATCTTTGTCATTTAATGTTACCACATCGAGGATCTAAAGAGTCACTATTTATGTTACAGTAACTACTATAATAACTATTGTGAACAGTAGATCAGCCCCAAACATTCAACTGCAGCAAATTATTATACCATAAACAGTAAATCAAATCTTTCACTATCTTTTTAAAGTTAATGTTTATTCTGTAATTTTTTACTGTATCATAAACAGTAAATCAAATCAAATGTATTAAAACTTAAATTCTCCTCTAAGTATAGAGGAGTAGATATGATCTCTAAATAAAATGTATTAAAACTTAGATCATTCTTTAAGTATAGATGCGTAGATATAATTTCTAATTTTAAGTATATAATAATCAAATTAAATATATTAAAACTTAGAGAGAGGTAAGTTCAAAATGCAATTCTTAAAAAAATAGGGGTCGTCCCTTGCACGGGGTGCACACTAGTTCATGTTAAAAGGTAAAATGTTCCTCAACCCTAGCAATTGAAAAAATGAAAGATGAAAACAAAAAATTTAATTGAGAAAATAATTCTTGATAACTCTTTATTTAATTTTTTTGGGAAAATTGTGTCAATGTCCCAAAAGTAAAAACTTCATGTGCTGCAGCCCCTTTGACTTTTTTTCCATGTATTTTAGCCCTTAAATTAGGGATATATATTTTGCAGCCATTCTTTAGCAATTATTACATGCTAACTAAGCATAAAGATATAACAAAAAATAAAAATCCCAAAATGCCCTTATCTCCTCTATTCTTTCATCAAGTCTAAAAGCAAGGTGAATTAGACTTAACATAAAAGTCTAATTTCATGTTAAGCTCAAATTAATTCATGTTATGTCTAATTTAATTCATTTTAAGTCTAATTTAAATTATGTTATGTTTAATTCAACTTGTTTCAAGTCTAATTTAATTCATGTTAAGTCTAATTCAATTTGTTTTAAGTCTACTTTCATGTTAAGTCTAATTTAATTCATGTTAAGTCTAATTTAATTTTTTTTAAGTCTAATTTAAATTATGTTATGTCTGATTCAACTTATTTTAAGCCTAATTCAATTGGACTTAACATGAAATTAGACTTTAAAAAGTTAAATTAGACTTAACATGATTTAAATTAAACTTAAAACGAATTTAACATGATTGAAATTAGACTTAAAATAAGTTGAAATAGATGAAATAGGCTTAATATGATTGCTGTTAAGTCTAATTCAACTTGTTTTTAGACTTAAAATAAGTTGAATTAGACATAACATGATATAAATTAGACTTAAAATGAATTAAATTAGACTTAACATGAACCGAATTAGACTTAACATAAACCAAAATGGACTTAACATGAATTTAATTAGGCTTAATATGAAATTAGACATAAAACAAGTTGAATTAGACTTAACGTTATTCATGTTTAAGTCTAATTCAACTTGTTTTTAGACTTGAAACAAGTTGAATTAGACATAACATTATGTAAATTAGACTTAAAAGAAATTAAATTAGACTTAACATGAACTGAATTAGATTTAACATGAAATTAGACTTAAAACAAGTTGAATTTGACTTAGCATGATTTAAATTGGACTTAACATGAACCGAATTGGACTTAACACGAACCGAATTGGACTTAACAATATTTTAATTGTACTTAACATGAACCGAATTGTATTTAACACGAACCAGATTGGAGTTAACATATAATCCATGTTAAGTCTATTTCATTTTATTTTAAGTCTAATTTCATATTAAGTCCAACTTAAATTAGACTTAAAATGATTTAAATTAGTCTTTTTAAAATTTAAATTAGATTTAAAATGATTTAAACTGGACCTAACACGAACCAAACTGGACTTAACATGAACCAAACTTGATTTAACACGAATCAAACTGGACTTAATATAAACCAAACTTGACTTAACATGAACTAAACTGGACTTAACACTAAACTAGATTAAAATTAGACTTAAAAAGAATTAAATTAGATTTAACATGAACTAAACTGGACTTAACACTAAACTAGATTAAAATTAGACTTAAAAAGAATTAAATTAGATTTAACATGAATCAAATTGAACTTAACACTAAACTAGATTAAAATTAGACTTAAAAAGAATTAAATTAGATTTAACATGAATCAAATTGGCCTTAACATAAAGTAAAATTAGACTTAACATGAAATTAGATTTAAAATAAGTTAAAATAGACTTAACATGTTTTATGTTAAGTCTGATTCAACTTATTTTTAGACTTAAAATAAGTTGAATTAGACATAACATAATTTAAATTAGACTTAAAAGGAATTAAATTAGATCTAACATGAATCAAACTAGACTTAATATGAATCAAATTGGATTTAACATAAAATTAGATTTAAAACATGTTAAATTAGACTTAACATGATTCATATTAATTACAATTCAAATTCTTTTTAGACCTAAAACAAGTTGAATTAGACTTAACATGATTTAAATTAGACTTAAAAGAAATTAAAGTAAACTTAACATGAATCAAACTAGACCTAACATGATATATCTGGAGAGAACGAATAGGGAGGAGGAAATGATGGTATTTTGGGCTTTTATGTTCGTTTTTCTCTCTTTTGTGTTTAGTTGGCATGATAATTACATGAAAAAGGATTGCAGCACATGATGTGACATTTCATAGGGCTGAATCACATGGGAAAAAAATGGAGGGACTATAGCACATGAAGATTTTACTTTTGGGATATTGACACAATTTTCCCAAAAGTTTTACGACTATACTTAAAAAGTGAGAGGTGACATTCTCAAGTGGGAGGTGTTCTGAGTAATGTTCGGTAAGCACTAAAATTGAACTATGAAATACGATATATTAATCTCTTTTATTCTA
This sequence comes from Asparagus officinalis, assembly GCF_001876935.1. Taxonomy (NCBI): domain Eukaryota; kingdom Viridiplantae; phylum Streptophyta; class Magnoliopsida; order Asparagales; family Asparagaceae; genus Asparagus; species Asparagus officinalis. The sequence goes on from NC_033797.1 coordinate 2,235,728, forward strand.
AAGCAATTTAACATTAAAGATTTTTATGTATTATTACTAATATAATATGAGTAGAATTCTTATGAGATGGGGTGATCTAGCTTTTGTAAATAGGGCATGAAATGCTAAAATTGTCCTCTTATTTGACATATTTATGACTGATAATCAACCATGTTCATATTTGAGGAAATATCCGTCATCGTATCCGTTAAGATATAGACATGATTACTCAAATCTGTGATAATATATGATTACGAATACAATTTTAATGTGAAATATCCGGATCCTTATCTGAAATATCCGAATAAATTTTGATCATAGTGCTATAATTCTTTCAATCTTTAGATTAATGAATTTGAGACAAATTTTGATGATCAAGAGTTCCCATCTTAGCTTTTCAGATGGAACAAAAATATTAATGAATCTCTTGTATTGTATGAGCTATATTTTTCCAATATTGTTTTTTATTTTCTGTTATCCGTTTTGTATCTGCATGTATATTTGCATATACATTCTCATGTATGTCTGTATTTGATTTTATCGAATATGAATATTAGTTTTCCTTACCAAGACATATTCAGTATATGTAAATGATAAGCAAATATAAATATGATAAATATCATATATAAACATTGTCTAAAGTGTTTCCACTCCTGGAATGATGGAATTTGTATCCAGTATCCCCCGTATTTACCCCTGCCGCAGCAATGCATAGAGCGCCAACTGGCATCATGAATTCTCACAAGTACCTAAAATGCCCTTATCCACATTCACTCCCCCGTGTCCCTTTCTTTCTTCAAGAACCCGTGATCCACTTTTTCCTTTTTATTACTTTTAGGGGCTTTTAGTTTTAGTACCTTACATCTTTAAAATTGCATGCATGCCCCTTGAATCCTATATTCCTATAGGATCTTGCGGAATGGTCCCTCCGGTAGTTTTTCGGCTTAAAAGCCTAACTAAGATTGAGCTAATTACTATTCCGCATCCGCAATCCCGAGTTAACTACTAATCCAATATCTGCAATCACCAAACTGAAACTCTCCCTAATATTTCAAACAAACAGTGAAGCACAACCTTAGATTAAGATTCTTTCCTAACCATTGGAAAAGAAGAACTCAAGTGGATTTGAATTTATTTTTAACGAGGTATTGGATTTAAATCCATTAAGAAATGAGCTTGGGAACATAATAGAGGGGTAAAATGGATAATTTATCTCCAACTGTTGGATTTAATATAAGATTTGAGAGGCTAACATGCAACTAACAAAGAGACATAAGGTACCGATTGGCAAATGGTTAAGTGAGGGGTTAGGGAGACTTAACACATTCTTAGGGCATCTCCAACAGTTTCTCCAAAATAGGGAAACAAAAGTCATATTCTCCAATTTTTTTTTACACCAACTCCAACAGCTTTCCCATTTTGAAGAATCTCTTTTTTTCTCTAAAAATTTGGAGAATGCTGCAGATTTGGGGAAGCTTCCCCATTTTTTCTCCTCCATCCCTATTTTGGGGAATGAGATGAGGAATCTGTTGGACCAAAAACCTAACTAAATTCTCCAAAAGTGGGAAATAGTGAAGCTGTTGGAGATGCTCTTAACCCGCCAAACACAAAAAATCTATACAAGAGTTAAAGTGAGTTAACCCTCAATAATTTGCCAAACATAAAAAATATAGAAGGGTTAAGCTAACCCCTCTAGAGGGATTAAAATGAGTTGCCAAACATAAAAAATATAGAAGGGTTAAGCTAACCCCTCTAGAGGGATTAAAATGAGTTAACCCCTTAAAATGAGGGGTTTACTAATACTCCTACCCCTCTAGAGGGATTAAAATGAGTTAACCCCTTAAAATGAGGGGTTTACTAATACTCCTATTTAGAATGATTAAGAGTTAACCTTTCTAGTTATAAAGAAAATAGTCAAAAACATTGTTATTCCCAAACACTAAAACTAATCACACATGTTAAAATAAAACTTATTTAACGGTTTAATAATTTAGTCCTTCAGATTATCGAATGTGCTAAGTACATTAATCCTTCTTTTTAACCTCTTTTTCTTAATCATTTGCCAAAAAGGGCCATAAGGGACTAAGAACTAAAAACCACCAACTATTATTACTGTTACCATAAATAATCTTATCAAAAGAAACAACATGTTATTCAAACATAATAATAATATTATTATTAGCAGCTATTTCGTCGGTGTCTGGTGGGGGAGTCCGAGCTCGCTCCCCCGCCCTGCTCTCGTTTTCTCTCATCGCCAAATTATCTTTTTTTAATACTAAAAAAAATAATAGTTTAATTAGCTTTATTTATTCAATTAAAGCGGTCGCCATTAATAAAGAGCTTCTCTCTTCTCTTCTCTTCTCTCTCTCTCTCTCTCTCTCTCTCTCTCTCTCTTATCTTCTGGTGTTCTGAGCTTCTTCTGCTGTTCTTTTGATTTTAATTTAATTTAATTTATTTAATTATTCGTGTAAATACAAATATCATTTATTTCTCCGCAATCATTTCTTCTTTCCTTAAAAATTCCTTTTTTCCTCTTCTTCGCCGAGAGAGAGGAGAGAGAGAGAGAGAGAGAGAGAGAGAGAGAGAGAGAGAGAGGCCCTAGGTTGATTGTGATCTTGTTGCCATGAGATCGGAGGGTCGGCTGCTGGATTCAGCGGTTTTCCAGCTGACGCCCACCAGAACGAGGTACGAAAGCTAGGGTTTTTGGTTTCTAATTCCGTAGACTGGGAGGGTTTGCTGGAGTCTTGATCTAGGGTTTCGAGAATAATGAGCTGCTACTTGTTCACTGACTATCCTCGATTACTTAATAGTTGCGGAGCCTGTTTGAAGAATTGAATTATTTATCATGGATTTTTTTTATTAGCTTAGAAATTCGTCGTTTTTTATCCATACGACTTTTATGCCTTTATTGGGATTGCTGATTTGCTTCAATCTCACTCTACCTCGATAGTTTGAAATTTTAGATCTTCACTGGGATTCGTCTAATTTTTTCTTTTTTGTAAATGGGCAAATTTCATCTTTGTTACAAAATTTACTCCCCTCCCGCTTCCATGAAATAATGACTCCACTCAATTGATGGAGATTCAGTTAGTCGTAATAGTTGAATCATTTTTTGTCACAATTCGTTTTACTGTATCTACAATGCTTGTGGTAAGTTGCTATCTTGACACCAGTGATGGCTGCAAAATGGGCTTGGATTAATGTTGTGATTTGGCCATTATTTGTTCAGATGTGAGCTGGTGATCACAGCAAATGGGAAGTCGGAGAAGCTTGCATCTGGGTTATTGAACCCTTTTCTTGCGCATCTGAAGACTGCCCAAGATCAGATTGCAAAGGGAGGGTATTCTATTAGGCTTGAACCGGACCCCGCAAGCGATGCCTTCTGGTTCACCAAGGGTACACTTGAAAGGTCATTATACTTTCATACTGTTTTGCAAGTCTTTTTCCACATTAATTATGTTCTGGTGTTTGATATTCACATCATTTTTATTTAGGTTTGTCCGCTTTGTGAGCACACCAGAAGTTCTGGAACGGGTTTATACCATAGAGTCTGAGATCTTGCAGATTGAGGATGCAATTACCATTCAGGGCAATGAAAATCTTGGTTTGAGCACAGTGAGTGCTTTGCACTTTTTAATTCTGGTTTATTTACAACTTTGGTGTTTTGATTTGTTTGTTGCCACTTGTCAGTTGGAAGATCCTCAATTAAAATCCGCTGGGTTCAATGAAGGTATGTGAGTCATAAACATATTTTTTAAGTTTAGCTTATAGCCTTATAGTTTTGGCTGCCAACCTCAGTTTGTGTTCATGAATTGTACAATTGGAGGATTTCAGCTGGATGCTCGATGCCATATAAAATAAAAGATGTCTTTACTAGGCCTCTTCGCTTGGCCTAGATTAGTTAATTTGTTATGTTTCTCTCACGGCTATTTTTAAGTTGCTTGGGTCCTGTCAGTGATGTAGCGAATAACAAACAAGTTAAAACTTTATTCTAGTCAAATAGACGACATTAGCGTATCAGAAACTATTGTTACGGTCCATCTGCATGGAACTTTGTCAAGGCATTTCAGCCGATATTCGTTTCTCTTCTTTCTTGTTGCATCTCCTAAAAAGGATATCAGATTATCTCAAAAAATAAAAAAAGATCTGGTGAAGATATGTACATCCATACGCCTCAAGTGTTTAGTTGATTTTTAATTTTCGTGTCATTGTATTTAGAGGTGCTATTTTATTGAAATGATTGTGGATCTGGTAGGTAGCAAGGCCGTGTTTGATGCTGATGCAGAGAAGGCTATAGTTCTGTATAAGGTATATACACTTTGTTATCATTTCTAGTCAAATGATGATATTTATGGAGATTGCTTGAATTTTATTTCTCTTGACCCATTGCAGCCTGGGTCACAATCAAATCCTCCTGATTCAAATGGCTTTGCTGCACAGGAAGAAAATTCAAAGTATGTTCCTGTGGTATTCATACCTTTTCCATGTTAGCGCTTGTTTCATATTTAAGAGTAGATCTTTTATATTTTCTACCTCATTAGTATTGAGCCCACGTGTTGCTACGGGTATTATTTATCGAGTTATATCTATTGCCTAGTTGATAAAATGGTTTTTATAAATAACTATTTATAAAAACTTCAACGATAATTTCTTTTACTATTTACAGAGTAAATTTTCAAACTAGCTAACAAAAGAATAGGCCAATTAGCAAGTTTTATCAATTTTCTATAATAGAACTAGAAACGATTTATATTTGTGAAATGTCTGATAAAGATTAAATTCATATTTGCAATTTTTTTTAAAAGCAGTGTTTTCAAGGTTAAAAAATGTTACTACAGCTTGAGCAGTGGGTAGTGGTGGAAATGAACCAAATAATTAACAAATAGTTTGATAATTGTTCGAGTAACTATTCGGTCGTATTCGATTCAGTAGTTCATTTATCACTAAACAAATATTTTTTAGTATTCGAGTTTACTAACAAATAGAATTTAACTAGATGTATATTCGATTCGTTTGTCTATCAAATATTTGTTTAAAATTTGATCACTTATTATTTGTATTATTGCACATATAATGTCATATTTTTAACCCACTTACCATTTCTACTTGAGTTTTATGTACTAATTTTAAGACTTAAATAATCTTAAATCTATTTGCTAATGAAAATTTTGAATTAAATATATATATACATCATATATTATGAATGAATAATTTTTATTTATGAATTTAAATACTAGTTGAAAATCAAATTCTTTAGCAGAATAAATATACCTGATATCGATAAGTATTCGTGAACATTTGTGAATATTTATCAAATACCAAGTATTCACGTTCAAATTCGAAAAACTACATTTATGAATATTAGAGTCCGCATTCGAATTCAATAATTTTAAGTAAATACAAATACAAACATCTTAGTATTTGATTCGATTCAATCGTTTACCACCTCTAACAGTGGATAGAGGGCCAGTAATTCACTGTATCATATAGAGCATTTTTTCAGATGTAAAACCTCACTGTAGCATGAACAGTGTTTATATGGAAAATCATTGAAAGCGAATAGTATGGCCAAGGTGAAAAATATTACTGTGCTATGAATAGTGATTTTAATATTATGAAGCATACCATAGTAAAATTGGTGTTTACTGTAGCATGAATTGTACTTTTGAGGCTTTGCTTTTAAGTTAGAAGTAGTAGACATACTTGGTTGAAGTAGAATTTGACATATAGCAGTTAGGAGCATGAGCAATAAGACGAAATCTATGTTTCATTTGATGGTAACAATTGCGATGTGCTTGGCTTACTAAACTAACTGTACTGGATTAAGTAGAATTTGTGAGATGGATGTACTGAATCTCTGCTTCCAATTTGTTGGCCGAAATGCAGACAAAGTTAAAGCATTCAAAATGCTTATGTTGCCTACACAAACGCAACACACAGAGATACACACTGAATTCTATAGATATTTCCTACAACATTACTACATCCTAGTTTTGATATGCTGCGTAACCACAACATGCTCTGGGTGTTTCTTCATCAACAATTATTAATGATAATTTACTTCTACACAGAGTTCAACTTTTGAGAGTGCTTGAGACCCGCAAGTTTGTGTTGCAAAAAGAGCAGGGTATGGCATTTGCACGTGCTACTGCAGCTGGCTTTGACATGGATCACATGGAATATTTAATAATGTTTGCTGAAAGTTTTGGTGCTTCACGCTTGAAGTAAGTTGCATGTCTTTGATAGTAAGCTGTTTATAGATTCTAGAGAAGTTGCTTTACTTTTAGTTTGCAATGTCGCATGGTTGCTATTTGGAAAAAGACACAGAAGCATATAATTACTGTATATGAGAGCATTTTCAATGAAAATAGAGAACAATCTATTATATAATAATGACTACCGACCCTGTGACAAATATAGATAACTAATATAACTCAGGGCTGCTCATGATGAATCTTTTTGGACGATGCCTTTCTCCTTAATTTTAGTCCTACCTCGACAGGGAAGCATGCTTAAGGTTTATGGAATTATGGAAGGTAAAACATGAAACTGGACAATGGATTGAAGTTGAAGCTGAAGCAATGTCTACGCGCTCTGGGTTTCCTCCATTCAATGCGTCAGGAATTGTATTCACTGAGGATACAAGGAATGATGGTGACTTGGGCATGGAGAGTATTGGAAATGGTGCAACAACAGATCCTGGCAGCGGTAAGCAATTCTGATGTAATAATTATTGAAAAGTTGGCATTTAAGTGTATCAGGGAATTTGGCTTCATTATATTGATATGCAGTCTGCTTTTTTAGTCTGATGTAAATTTAAGTGTATCAGGTAATTTGGTTTCATTATATTGATATGCAGACTGTTTTTTTAGTCTGATGTAAATTTCCCTCTCATTTTCTGTTTATGACAAGACAAAGTTCATTTAATTTGATGAACTAGGGCCTTTAAACATTTATCCTTTTCTATAGCAACTTTCAGGCTGATTGTATATGGTAAAGTAGAACTTCTAACTCCAGTACTATAAAAGACCTGAATCTTACCATCTGAACTGCCGTAACTTTCTCTGTTACTACTATTATCAGGAGTATTACTACTTTGAATGCGATTAAACATTATTGTTAGTATTAATAATTTGAAACTAAAATTCTGCATGGAATTCTCTCTACATTGTCTCTTGGAAGCATTGCCCCTTAAGATTTCTAGTAGAGATCCAAAAGACCATGCTGTATGTGAATTGCTTTGGATAGTTGCCACTGTGTACAAAAATCTACTCGTCATCATCATTTTTGCAGTACTTTGGACACTAGAAATGATTGATTCTATTTTTTGCTTACAATCACCAGATAAAAGGCTCCCTTTGGATTCTCAGATGCCACAAGGACAGCATGAGCATTTTCAAGGTCATTTTCAGCAGCCTGCATTTCCGCCATGGGCTATGCATCCTCCACCAGGCCCGCCTGTATATCAAACATATCCCATGCATGGCATGCCTTATTATCCTAATTATCCAGGAAGTGGCCCATTTTATCAGTCAGCATATCCTTCCTCAGAGGATCCTAGAATCAATACTCATAAAAGAATAGGAAGGAGAAGGCATTCAATGAATAGCAAGGATAATGATGTAGATTCAGAAAGCTGGGAAGAAGATGTTGATCAAAGTTTGTCAGAGCCTGAGAAAGAAGCATCTCATGGGCATAAATCACATAAAAGGAGTGGTCGCTCAGGGAAGAAGAAACCAGGTGTGGTGGTCATTAAGAACATAAATTATGTCAAATCAAAGAAACATGAAAAATCGGGTGATGAGTCGCCATCAACTTCTGATGCTGACACTGAAGATGAAACTGAGAATTCTGATGCTGTGGAAAGAAAGCATGAGAAATCTTCCAGGTCATCAAAGAAGAATGACGGTCGCAAGAGATCTTCAGGATCAACATACGACAGGGATGATATGGTGTATGACAAAGACGCAGATTCGGGAAACTGGCAAGCATTTCAGAGTTTCTTATTGAGAGCTGAAGAAAAGATGGAAACTACTGTTGATGGAGACATGTTTGCTGGTGAGAAAGAACCTACAACGAAAAGAAGGCAGAATTTAAGTGAAGCTGAGCCTATCCTCACTTCTGAACGAGATTCTGATAACATTCATGAGGCAAAGATCCTGGAATTTGACACAGTAAATGGGAAGGGGAGTAGAAGAAGAATGGTGGCTTCGAACGACGAATTGATAACTTCAGGCGAAGGAAGGAGTTTGAGAGAAGGCCGTCTAGATGCTCAATTCATAGAAATGGAAGGTGGAGGTGGAGGATACCGGAGGGGGAGTAGTGATGATTTCATGATCTATGGACAAGGAAATCAAATAAAGAGTACAAATTCTTCTGACCCACTTGCTGAAGAAGGATATGTACTTCCTAGCAATCTGAAGAGCTCATATATTGCAGCGGACGAGTCCTTCATTGTTCCGGTTAGGTCAAGTTCACCTGGTCAACTTGAAACAGAGATTAGACCTGCCATTGATATGGATTTGGAGTTCCCCACATCTCTTCAAAGAAAAGAGGATTCCTCCAATAACAGAGATTGCCAGATTAGATATGAACCAGATGATCTCACCATGATGCCTGAGCGTGTAACTGGAAGTGAATATATTGGTTATGATCCAGTAGATTATGATATGGAGATACCTGTCCAAGTTGCTGTCAAACAAGAAACGGGAGACGAAGAAGATGTCTCAGCAAGCACCAAAGAAGACTTGAAGAATTCTGAGAAGAAGAAGTTAAAGCCACAGGATGCGATGGAGAAAAGAAGGAAGGATGCACTGATGAGAAGGGGAATATCCTCAAAGTCGAGTCCCTTGACTGAAGCACAAAAACGTGCAGAGAAACTGCGAGCTTATAAGGTTGATCTTCAGAAGGCAAAGAAAGAAAATGTAAGTCTCTCACCTTTTGATTATGCTGTTTTCTAGGCCATTTCTTAGGGAGTTGTCAGTTCAAAGTAGTTAGGAAGTAACAACTCTTCACGACAAGGAAAAATGTTGGCTTGTTTGAACAGCCTAAGTGGTAAACCTTCATATGGAAACTGAATAACCCCATAAGAGTAGGTTATATTATTCTGGTAGATGTCCTTCCTCATTTTATTTGCTAATTGCTTCAGTGGTTTCTCAAGGCAAGTAACTTGATAAGTTTGTTCTGCATTTTCTCCGTCTTCCAAAGATATGGTTCAAGTTGTGCAAACCAAAAGACCAAAAGACAATAGAGAATCTAAAGTCTCATGCTAGAATTTTTGCATATTACTATGCGTAGTGTAATAATCTGCACCTTTGATAGTTCATTAGTTCCTGAGTTATTTAAAATAAACTGTAATTAAATCATTCCAATTCGTACTTTATCCCTTCAAAATGTTCTGTTGCTAGAAGGAGCAAGTTGATGATGGCAACTAAAGAATGATTGCTTAAATATCTCATGTTCATAAAATCCTAACACTGGAAATATTGATTAAAACTAATTAACACTTAAATTGTAAAGTTGTGAACTTGTGAGTATGCAATACTAATTAGAACTAATTAGTTGTGAACTTGTGAGTTTGTCATTTTGGATGTTTAAAGGAAATTTAGCATGTGAATATGTATTAGCGACAAACCTGATTTATCTAACTTGGTCTGACCATGTGTTCCTCACTATCAGGAAGAAGAAGAGAGGAAGCGGTTGGAAGCTTTGAAAATAGAAAGACAGAAAAGAATAGCTGCAAGAAGCAGCTCAAATGCCACACAGTCACCATTAGTAAAGGATACTAAAGTTGGATTGCCAAAGAAGGCTTCTCCTAGCTCTTTCAAAGGATCAAAGTTCAGTGAAGTCGAGTCAGGGTCAAGTTCACCTCTCCAGAAGTTAAATACCAGGAGAAGTTCAACTGGGTCCAGTAATTCTCAAAAAACTACTGGAGCTAGTAGATCAATTGGCAGCAGCAATGGATTGGCTAAGTCAGTATCATCGTTGTCGGAGGCAAAGAAGGCAAGCAATGGTATCATGCCCGAAGCAAAGGCAACTGCTTCTCGTACTAAAAGACTTTCTGATCCTAGCGTGGGAAATACCCCACATGCTTCACAGAAGTCGGTAGCCACTGATCAATTGTGGAAACAAAACATTGCAAATGGGCCTCAAGTGAAGATCTCTTCAATAGTGCAGCTGGACAAAACCAATTTTGATACAGTCCAAAATAAGTCGGTCACAAAGGAGACGGTACAGCGAGATTCTGGCAACACTCTTCAAGCATCTGGAAGTTTCCAAGAAAAACAGACCAAAAAGAATCTCCCAAGGGTTAGCATCGGTGATGACAATCCAGTGATCGAGAAGAATGTTGTGATGCTCGAAAATGAAATGATCACTGCACCTGCCCTTCGGTCATCTGAAGGACTGACAGGAACAACTGATGGTGCAAAAGAGAAAGCAGGGACTAAGTCAGAATATGCAGCTGTTCGTGCTCAACCTTCACCCATTATTATGGGGGAAGTTGAGGATCCAGGTCAGCATAAGCGGGATGACCAGCCAGATAGCTACGAGGTATATTTTAGAAGCATTTGGCTCTGTAAAGTGAAGTCTTCATTTTGTCATATAATTGGGTATGTATTCATTTGGCTGTTTGGCTTTTGTCATGCGTTAGAGAAGGAAACACTTTTTCGTATAGCAATACTTCTCATGTTCCTCCATCTAGACTCTCGTCTTAGTCAAAGAAGTTAATCGCTGGTCATAACCAATAAGGTAAGCATTGCCGCCAGTTAGACCTGCTAGGTTTGTGGGAAGTCCCTCCTTTGCCAAGTTATCTTTATATGTTTCTCCTATATAGAATTGTGTTTTCTAGCCGACAATAGTTTGTGGAAATAGGTTTTAGATGATTATTTGTCATTGCTATAGGTGACTATGGTTCTTTTGTTTATAGTATCTAATAGTAAGTCCATACTCGAATCTGTTAGTTGTTCGTGTCCAAACAATTAAGTAGCAGGCATCTACCTCGTTTTTGTGGTTGTTTTTGTATGCTCTACCTAATAGAACCAATGCTCCTCCTTGTTGTTCGCCACACATGTTATGAAAGCATTATACATATATGTTTATTGTTTGTGCTTTGATCTTAACACGTTTCCATGAAATCTGCTGGATTACTATCATGTTACATGACCAACTGGACCCACTGGTTCATTAAAAGAAGCTAGCATATTCTGTTTACTGACATGGATACCTTCTAACACTTTATTCCTTGTTAGTTGTCTCCTATATTTTATAGCATTCAAGGAAAATTACTTAGTCTTTACGTAGTTGCCTATGTATTACTGAAAGTAGTCCAGTGTTCACATTATGACTAGATGGATGATACTATGATACTGATACATGTTAACAGTGAATATGTCTTGGTGAACAACCCTCATATATTGTGCTTAGTGAATCCTCTCATCCTGTACTAGTACTCTTCCTTGTGGTGGATTTCAGTGTTTACCTGACAAGTTTGATCAAATGCACATTTCAGTGGAAGAACTGATTTAATTGCAAGTCTGAAAGGAGTTCCTGGCAACCATGAAACTAATGTTATACTCCATCTGATACCTAGGGATAATAGTTTGGGTGTGTTATTACATTCTGTTTCTTATTACTAAGAATTAACTGACTGGAGCGCAGATTCAACTCCTACGCTTTCTTCCCATCCCTAGTTCACTGTGTACCATTGTGCCATTATTCAGTGCACTATTACATGGGTTTCCTTTTCTTATACATGTTAGTATCCCCCAAGGTTGTCTTAGTATCATAAAGAAGACTTGTCCTCCTGAGCCCAAATTGTCCTCTAAATTCAGAATTTACCTATCAAAAGCATTTCTTAGTATCATAAAGAAGACTTGTCCTCCAGAGCCCAAATTGCCCTCTAAATTCAGAATTACCTATCAAAAGCATTTGTGGAACAGAGATGAGATTCCTGTACGGACGAGTTCCATACTGGCTGAGGTTGATTTAGAAGTATGTTCTGGAAGGTCAACTGTATCTAATGCAAGAAACCACACCACATTTGACGTGAGTGATTGGATTTTGATTTTATATTGTTTCACAGTTAGTAAATTGTCTTTCTTTAAATTTCCGTTGATCTATCAAGTCTCAAGTGATTAGCTTAAATAAGTTTTCAGGTTAACATTAGTAGGTTCTGACTCAACTAGTGTGTATATATACTTGGTTGGAGTTTTGAACTCTGGATGCTAGAGATGTAAACGAGTGCGTTACTCTTGAATACAAAGCTGACCTGGGTAGAAGCACAGGGCAAGTTCACCCCTAAATTCTACATTGAACATTGTTGTAAACTGCTACCTATAATTTTGCATGGATGCACATTTGCAATATTTTTGGTCTGAGATTATGTAGATTCATACAAGCATGAGTGGCTTAAGCTGGACCTGGGTTAAAATAAGAATAATGGTGAAGTAGGATCATAGAACTTCATCTAAGTGGCAAGGTGAAACAGGTCAGTTTGTCAATTTGTAACCTATGTTCTGTGTTCGCATGTCTGCAAATTGGCATTATTGAGTTGAAGTGGTGAAAAGCTTGAAACGAAAAGGTGATTTAGTAGTTATCCTCGATGACTAAGGTTGAGCCTTACTTGTAGGATTTGAGATATATAGTAGTACCAGTGTGCTGTGGAGTGACAGTAGACTTCTATGAACCATTTACATTTTATCGCTTCATTTTTAAATAATTATTTCTATTTTATATCTATCATCTTGCAACTTTTAGGAAAAGAAAGATAAGATAATTTCTGGTATAAACTATAGAAACACTGGAGTTACAACATTATATAGGTTTCCTTTTTTCCTTCTTTCTATGGTGGCTTGATGTCTCAATTTGGAGGAACAATGTTTTTTCTTTCAACAAACAGGTGGTTGATGATTCTAAGAATGATGAACCCCAGCATTTCTCTAAGTCTGTCACTGAGAACTACTATCAAGCTCCATATGCGAGAGCAACTTCTTTGGAGGATCCTGATGCCAGTGATATCAAATACAGTGAAGCACCAAGCGTACAATCAGAAATAACTTCAACTTACCCAGAAACTGTTAAGGCACTTGTATCTGATTTTTCAGACTCAAACTTGACAGAACAAACCAATGAATTGGTTGAGAAACCTCGGAGCAAAGAATCTAAAGGTTTCAGAAAGCTATTGAAATTTGGGAGAAAGAGTCACAACTGATGGATCATCTGCTAATGATCAGACTCTCTTCTAATGATGGTAAGATCTTGAAGCACCTTTTGAGCCAGATGACACTTTCTAGACCCAGCAAAGCTTTGGCGTACTCTTTTCTTTCAATCCTTAAGCACTACATTTCTAGAATCAGTATCACAGCAGTTTTAAAAAATAGAACAGGCAAAAACTGAGGCCAACTCTTATAAGTTTTTTGAAGATGATTATAATCTGTAGCACACTTCTCAATATAATTTAGTGAGGCCATCTAGAAATATTAGAACAGATTATATACTTCTTCTGTAACCTCATCTCTGGTGAATACCTACCTTTGATAATGCGTAACTTGATCAAATTCTCTACTTCAAGCTTGAACCAGGACTTAATCTTGACTATGAATTATCACAAGTGAATTGAGAATGTATAAAACTTTTCTTCCTTTCTCTTGTCACTCATGTTTTTGAGTTTTTTAGGGTTATTTGTGAACATGCCCCTTTGTAGTATCATCCTATTGTAAATAGACCCTATGTAGTTCTATATGTTGCGAATGAACCCCCTGTAGTTCTATTTGTTGCGAATAGACCCCCTAATGAATTTTTTAACTCTTAAAATCGTTAAAAATGTTTGAGGTGGATAGACACCTGGTTAGGACACCCAAATACTTCTTTTAATAACTTTTAAGAGAGTCGAAAAAGTTCATTGAGGGGTTGTATTCGCACTTGGACCAATACTACAAGGGGTCTATTCGCGACAAATAGAATTACAGGGGGTCTATTCGCAACAAAAAGAACTACAAGGTGGTTTGCAATTAACCCCCTCTTTTAGTAGAAAACTTTATATGATTGACCTCTATTGGGAAGCTCTTGATGCTGAGAGCGACTTCACAAATTTTCATTGTGTTGTAAAAAAAGAAGAAAAGGACAAAAAAAACAGTATTTGGTTTTATCATGGAGTCCATGCTCATGTTCAGTGACTGTTTCTCCTTTGTTATTCCTTAACTAACAAATACCATCTTATATTGTGTATATCGGCCTTGTGGCAAAAACATTCTGAATAGCTAAAAAGTTTCCACATTTAGACTCACTTTTTTTGGGCAAGTGAGTAACAAACAATATTACCAAAGCATTAAGTTTGAGATCTCAAATGCTCTCACCTTCTATACACGTATCTACGTAAAAATTGGAGAAGTCCTTTCATGAGAACAACACTTTCTATTCTCGACATTATTTTTCATTTTCTGTATTTCTCAAAAGTTCTCTTGTTCTTAGCCCTCCAGATGTAGTAGTTTATCCTCACTTTTTTTTTGTTTAGATTTATGCTTAGGTTTTTGTTTTCAAAATTTACTGAATTTATGACAGGACCATGCTATTGAAACTGATGGGGCAACATTTTGCTGTTTTTAATTATTTTTAGAGCACTCTCTTGTCAACACCAAAAGATTCACAATATTCATTATGACTACTTATTTCTCACGCATTTTCTTTTTCATCCTTGTCATTTAACCAAATTCCTGTGGATATGATATATGGTCGCTTCTGGCTAAACAGTTTTCGGTTCTTGTCACAGTTCATTGTCTGTTCTCCATTCTTTCACCCTTCAGAAACAGCAATAGCAAAGACAAGAAGCTGGCAGCATGAGGACTGAGGCTACTGTAAAATTTTTTATTAATGTCAGGGAGTCAGTTTCTGAGTTTTGAAATGAGAAAGAAGCTGAGGGGATCTGATTTGTTTTTATTTTTATTTTATTTTATTTATAAATCATTGTGTTGTAAAACATATCTGTAAAATTTGTATGTCTGTCCAAAATCATTTATTGTTGTTGATATAATGAGTTGTTTCCATCTTTGTTATTAAATGCAGTGTATATTTTTGGTATCCCAAACTTTTTGAGTATATGCGTATCAAAAGTGGTTGTATACATTTTCAATCTCTTCAGTATCCATGCTTGGGCTACAATCTGCACGTCATATTGATTGCATTTGTAATAGGTCTCGTCCTTCTGCAACATATTTTCTGCAGCATTGGGCTCCTTATTTCTTTTTATTATTATTAAAGAAGGTTGGAATAAGGATAGCAGAGGTAATGTTATAGCGATTAGGTATGTTTGTGGCTTTATTTTTTTTGCGCTGACACTGTATGTTCAGTTATCCCAAGGAAGTAACAGTTATTTTGTTATAAACAGGCAATATCAATAATCTTGATGTGAAATAAAATCAACGGGGCCGGACTAAATGACCTGTTTCTTTTCAAATTATCTTCTCAGTTTTTTTTTTTAAATGGAGTATTTGCAGCTTCTGGTAAAGGAGAATGTTCAATTGTATTCTATTTTCCTTTTTGGTGTTTGTATCGACTTTGGTTGAAGATGAAATGCAATTAGGATTCGATTAGAAACATGCTGTGCCCTTCTTTTCTTGTTTCTTGTAGCTCTCACCGTCGTCGTCGTTTTTATTTTGTTTTATTTTATTCTTCTTCTTTAGTTATGCAAATTGCTTGTTTAGCAAAATGAGTTGTCAACTTGTATTCATAACTTGAAGCTCTTCCTATCAATCTCACAATAATACATTTGGATTCAATAGATTATGCTTTCTCGTCTTTTTAACCATGTGTAGTACGTCCATGTACCATAATTCCTTTTTTGACTTCTCTTAAAAAATACATGTAAACCAACACCATTGTGCTAAATATTTTTCAATCTGGTCTAACAAAATCACTTAAAACTATGATTGGGAAGTCAGATTATCTCCTCAAAAACCAGCAGAAATTATCAGTTAGTGCTTGTCATTGGGAATTTATTCGCCATCGTCATGCTGAAACCAAGGTTTAGAGAACTCGCCTTCAGTCGTTTCAGTTTTTGAAACTTCAGGGAATGCTAGCTACCAATTAGGATCACATTTATTCTTTTGATGATTATATGTATGTGTTCGTGCGAATGCGTATCTCTACGTACACGAACATACATGTGCCTGTGCGAATGCATGTCCATATTCATGTGCATACACGTATACCGTAATACATCTGGATAGCTGCATCATTCCCATATATATATATATCCATGAGCTCATATCATTCATTTGCGTGCACGTGTAAGCGCACACTTTGTGTTTAAATATGGGTTGCAAATTGAACTATAACTTGTACTATATGCTACAAAAGTTTTTCTCTGAATTATGAAATATTTTAGTATGTTTAGCCGAAACATCTTGAGACACAACAAATTAAAACTAGACTTGCTACAGGCTGCCATGGAACAGATGCAAGCTGATGAAGGTGATAAATGTCACAAATGACACAGGCCAAAACATCATCCTCGTTATCAAGCTGTGACATAAAGTTCACTCCTCAAAGATGCATGACCTTATATCACAAACAAACAAACACTATCAAAAAAAAAAAAAAAAAAAAAAAAAAAAAAAAAAAAAACAATGAAGTATAATGTTCAATAAATCAATCACCAGAGTCTAGATATAGCTTGTGCGTTTTGGAGAAAACAGCTAAATACATACCAATACAATTAACGAATTATATCCAACTAACCAACAAATTTTATACGTGTCCTGTCTAGGTGAAATGGGAATTGCCTGATGATGAGCATCATTCAAGATGTACCTCAACCTTCTTCCCACATTAATCCAAATATTAACTCGATTTATATCTTCGCTTTCATCGACTCTGGCCGGTATCATTAAGAACATAAAAGTTTACCATGAAAACTAAGTAAAACAGTAAGCGTAGAACCTCAACCTCCAAACTTGACAGGGGTTTTTATGGTTGTCTGATGTTAAGATGGACGGAGCTTCTTATGGTCATAAAGTTGAGTTAAATATAGACCGAAGTGTCCCTCGACAGTCTTCATTGATGTGCCGTTCACGTGACATGCATGCATGCCACTGTAATCCAAATAATCAATCTACTCAGATTATACTTATAGTTAATGATTTGGATGTGTACCACGCTAGCAACAACATCATCAAGAATGTAGGGAGACACACCAGTCACCGTTTACTAAAAAATTTCACTTTCTACTTTCTATATCAGAGAACACAACAGAGCATACTAAAGAAGCAAGTATTCTCGAGGACTAGACAATATAATGGATGGAAAGGCTAGAATAGGATGCATATTCATGACTTGTCTACGCACCAATATTGTGTACCTTGACATGCTACATCCATATCCAACTGACAACCATGAAAGAACTACTACAATGGAGTACTTACACACTCCAGTTAGCCAACACTACAAACTATTCTTGTGAAGCCAGTACCAGGTATATAAGCAGTGACTTGAAACTCAGAGGTCAATTGTACGCTGGAAATTTCATGTAGACAATGGAAAAGTTGACAAATAAGACGCCCATAATGTCACTCTATAGAATTTTACATGAGATTGTCACCCCATATGGCTCTTCTAACTCTTTCAAGGTAGTTGAACCCTTTTATTTTGATTGAGAATCTCTTACATTCCTCCACCCTAACCCCAAGATTAACTAAGACCAATCAATTCAAGATTTCCTGTTGAACACTTTCCATTTTTGTCAAAGGAGAAGAGTTTCTCTTTTTACCAAATATATGAAGGTCAAATTAAGATCTTACAATCTAATAAGAGCAACAGATGTTCCCAATGAATCCTTTACCCTTCATTCTTCAAAAATCATAAAGATGTTTTTCTCAGGTTTGAAGTTCATTTGGAATCAGGCTCTTCTATTTTCTACTTATTACTTTGTTTATTCTTTATTCCATTTCGATTTCCTTTACTTCTTTTTTATTTTTATTCCCTTCCACAATTTCCACTATTCCTTAAAGCCCATAGGTTTGTTGATGAACAATATAACAGATGATTCAACATTTGATATTCTTTTATTGCCGTTCACTCAAAATTTTCATTTCATAGTTTGTACATCTCAAAGAACACAACATCGCATACTAAAGAAGTAAGTATTCTATGATACAAAGGATGGGTAAGGCTTGAATCTATTGATGTGTCTCAGACTGTCAGATTATCTCCTCAAAAACCAGCAGAAATTATCAGTTAGTGCTTGTCATTGGGAATTTATTCGCCATCGTCATGCTGAAACCAAGGTTTAGAGAACTCGCCTTCAGTCGTTTCAGTTTTTGAAACTTCAGGGAATGCTAGCTACCAATTAGGATCACATTTATTCTTTTGATGATTATATGTATGTGTTCGTGCGAATGCGTATCTCTACGTACACGAACATACATGTGCCTGTGCGAATGCATGTCCATATTCATGTGCATACACGTATACCGTAATACATCTGGATAGCTGCATCATTCCCATATATATATATATCCATGAGCTCATATCATTCATTTGCGTGCACGTGTAAGCGCACACTTTGTGTTTAAATATGGGTTGCAAATTGAACTATAACTTGTACTATATGCTACAAAAGTTTTTCTCTGAATTATGAAATATTTTAGTATGTTTAGCCGAAACATCTTGAGACACAACAAATTAAAACTAGACTTGCTACAGGCTGCCATGGAACAGATGCAAGCTGATGAAGGTGATAAATGTCACAAATGACACAGGCCAAAACATCATCCTCGTTATCAAGCTGTGACATAAAGTTCACTCCTCAAAGATGCATGACCTTATATCACAAACAAACAAACACTATCAAAAAAAAAAAAAA
>NC_033797.1:2254572-2274154 GCF_001876935.1 Asparagus officinalis
AAAAAAAAAAAAAAAAAAAAAAAAAAAACAATGAAGTATAATGTTCAATAAATCAATCACCAGAGTCTAGATATAGCTTGTGCGTTTTGGAGAAAACAGCTAAATACATACCAATACAATTAACGAATTATATCCAACTAACCAACAAATTTTATACGTGTCCTGTCTAGGTGAAATGGGAATTGCCTGATGATGAGCATCATTCAAGATGTACCTCAACCTTCTTCCCACATTAATCCAAATATTAACTCGATTTATATCTTCGCTTTCATCGACTCTGGCCGGTATCATTAAGAACATAAAAGTTTACCATGAAAACTAAGTAAAACAGTAAGCGTAGAACCTCAACCTCCAAACTTGACAGGGGTTTTTATGGTTGTCTGATGTTAAGATGGACGGAGCTTCTTATGGTCATAAAGTTGAGTTAAATATAGACCGAAGTGTCCCTCGACAGTCTTCATTGATGTGCCGTTCACGTGACATGCATGCATGCCACTGTAATCCAAATAATCAATCTACTCAGATTATACTTATAGTTAATGATTTGGATGTGTACCACGCTAGCAACAACATCATCAAGAATGTAGGGAGACACACCAGTCACCGTTTACTAAAAAATTTCACTTTCTACTTTCTATATCAGAGAACACAACAGAGCATACTAAAGAAGCAAGTATTCTCGAGGACTAGACAATATAATGGATGGAAAGGCTAGAATAGGATGCATATTCATGACTTGTCTACGCACCAATATTGTGTACCTTGACATGCTACATCCATATCCAACTGACAACCATGAAAGAACTACTACAATGGAGTACTTACACACTCCAGTTAGCCAACACTACAAACTATTCTTGTGAAGCCAGTACCAGGTATATAAGCAGTGACTTGAAACTCAGAGGTCAATTGTACGCTGGAAATTTCATGTAGACAATGGAAAAGTTGACAAATAAGACGCCCATAATGTCACTCTATAGAATTTTACATGAGATTGTCACCCCATATGGCTCTTCTAACTCTTTCAAGGTAGTTGAACCCTTTTATTTTGATTGAGAATCTCTTACATTCCTCCACCCTAACCCCAAGATTAACTAAGACCAATCAATTCAAGATTTCCTGTTCCCCAAGATTAACTAAGACCAATCAATTCAAGATTTCCTGTTGAACACTTTCCATTTTTGTCAAAGGAGAAGAGTTTCTCTTTTTACCAAATATATGAAGGTCAAATTAAGATCTTACAATCTAATAAGAGCAACAGATGTTCCCAATGAATCCTTTACCCTTCATTCTTCAAAAATCATAAAGATGTTTTTCTCAGGTTTGAAGTTCATTTGGAATCAGGCTCTTCTATTTTCTACTTATTACTTTGTTTATTCTTTATTCCATTTCGATTTCCTTTACTTCTTTTTTATTTTTATTCCCTTCCACAATTTCCACTATTCCTTAAAGCCCATAGGTTTGTTGATGAACAATATAACAGATGATTCAACATTTGATATTCTTTTATTGCCGTTCACTCAAAATTTTCATTTCATAGTTTGTACATCTCAAAGAACACAACATCGCATACTAAAGAAGTAAGTATTCTATGATACAAAGGATGGGTAAGGCTTGAATCTATTGATGTGTCTCAGACTCTCAAGACTCGTCCACGCTACAATTTATTGTGTATCTTAACATGCTACATCCGTATCTAACTGACAACCATAAAGAAACTGCAATAGAGTACTTACATACTATAGTTCACTTGCCTATACTACAAAATATTATTGTGAAGCCAATACCTGTGATTTCAAATCCAGAGGATAGCATACTCTTACAATTCCATGTAAGCAAAGTCTTTTGTGGTGAGAGTGGAAAAACTTGACAGATAAGATACCTATAATGTCACTCTATAGAATTATACATGAGATGCCTAATAATATTTACAGACACACAACAGAAACTGATGACATTAACTGTTCTTACGACCAACATCTACAACTTCAGATCATCATTGTAGCAGGGCGCGTAAGCAAACATAGGTTCAACGTTCTTACGAATGCAGATCTCCTCCAATTTGCCACTCCCCCAATGATAAGAGAACAATATCTCCGGCATTATTTCATTCGAACAACCCTTATACTGTAACTGGAGAAAGATTATATCCAAATCTGGATGGAAAGCAGGGATGTCCACAAGAACCATACTACAGGAAAGCTTACCCATTATCTCTCCCATGCTCTTCCTAAACCTCAAAACGTAACGACCGCTCCTGGAGTCGTCAAGGACGCAGACATGCATAGCATCACGCACTACGAATGCAATATGCAACATCCCCCTAAAAAACCCAAAACAGGGCGCACAAAGACCGGCCTTCCGAATCGACCCATCAGGCCAATGTAACGGCCGACACTCCTTCAGTTTCAGATCAAGCGCGAAAGTACGGCCGTAATAGACGTCAAGAACGTAAAAAGATTCATTCTTTGAGCAAGCAATGCGGGTGTTTGCGGAGCAAACCTCACTGAGGCCGGCGATTCCACCGACAGTGCTCCAGCTGCCGGTATCCGACGAGAAGACGTCGACCTCGTCGGAGCCACGGCGGCGCACGGGATCACCCCCCGGCAACGGGAAAGATACGATCTTGAAGGAGCGGGTATCGGAATTGGGATTGAAAGCAAGGGCCAGCTCGATGGAAGCCCTGGGCGGCTTTGGGATTTTCGCCCGCTTTCTCGTCGCGGGGTTGCAGACGAAGAGGGAATTAGGGTTTGAGAGGAGGAGCAATCCGTTGCAGACGCCGAGAATTCGGCGGGGTTCGGGCAAGAAAGAGAGTCCGGAGTCGATCGTGGACGGATCGACGAAGGATCGAGAAGCGAGGGAGACGAATTTGGGGCTGGCGCCGGCGGAGAAGAGGCCGGCCATCGCCGGCGGCAGCTTCTTGTGGGATTGGGGGTCGGAGATTAGGGATCGCCATGATTTCGACACGCACTGGAACCTGAGCAGGGATCTGATGGGTAATTTTGATAGGATTTCTAACAAAACATCATCGGGATGATGATGATTATCCACTAATGAGATGTTTACGCTCATGATGATGATGATGATGATGATGATCCAGAGCGGCGTTTATAAAGTCTCTTGGAACGAGGAGCCTCGCTTGAAATCTTACGCAACATTATTACAGAATATGTTTTTTTTTCTTCTTTTTTTTTTTGCAACATACCCGAAATCATCACTAGTTGTTAGACGACCCACCAAATATTCGTATTTGATAAAGGGTTGTGTCGACATCAGTCCCTAAAATCTTTAATAATTGTCTTAGATAATCATCTAAAAACGCGACCTAAAATCACATGATTAAATTACATTGTGGATGATCCGTTCCGTTGAATTTAATTTACATATTCTAAAACCCCAACACATCAAGTTTGGGGTGAAACCGTCGTCGTTTGACACTTCATCCACTCGTATCAATTTTAACGGTTTCGAATGAATAGAACTTTTCACATGGCTCAACGGATGGTCAAATGACGATGGGTTCATCCCAAACTTGGTGTGTTGGGATTTTAGAATATGTAGATCAAGTTCAACGGAGCGGATCATCCACAATGTAACTCAATCATATGATTTTAGGTCGCGTCCTTAGATGATTATTTAAGACATTACTTTAGGAACACTTTTCCCTTAT
Organism: Asparagus officinalis; assembly: GCF_001876935.1. Lineage (NCBI taxonomy): Eukaryota > Viridiplantae > Streptophyta > Magnoliopsida > Asparagales > Asparagaceae > Asparagus > Asparagus officinalis. The sequence goes on from NC_033797.1 coordinate 2,258,243, forward strand.
AATTTCATGTTAATCTCTTGATTATTCGAAACTGCTCATACGTCCCTCAAATGTAAGTGGTCTTGCAATGTGGTCCACTAATGACAAAATTATTTCACATCTAACATTATCTTAAATAGGAGGAATTTTGGGGGTGAAACATAAACCGACGGGTATTTTGGTCATTGGGGACCAACTTGCAAAACCCCATAGATGCCCTTTGGCAACATGTTAAGTGAGGTGTTACGGAGACTTAACTCTTTCTTAACCCGCCAAACTAGTTAAAGGTGTTAGACCCTAGAGGGGGGTGATTAGGGTCTTATGCCAATCTAATCCGATTAAATACCAATTAAAAATTAATTAACAAGTTATCCTTGCAAGTATGAAATGCAATAATATATATGAGATAGGATAAGCAATATACAATATGATATATCCTAGCAAAGAGATATATAGCAAAATATATATGCAAGGATATATAAACTAGCACAAGGGTAAACAATATAAACTAGATAGTGGATCATAAAAAGGATGAGTAATGCACAATTGGCGATATAAGATAAATGCAAAAACAACTACGCCAAAGACAAACTCAAACAAGCAATATGATCACGGAGTTCGGATCTTCCGTCCTACGTCTCCGCTCCCCACTCCCGGGGAGAAATCCACTAACACAATCCGGTTTGGAAGCCAGAACTTCTTCTACACACTCGGTTTTCTAGCTAACCGAAAACTCTACAACACACACTCTTGCAATCACACTCTACACCCACTAAGTGTTGGACCTAGCCGTGTCTCCCTCAAGTGCTCGGTTACAACCTCTCTCTAGGCATGTCAACCGACGCCACTCCTCTTGGGACGATCCCCGACTCTCACCACACACTCCTCTCGGTGTACAAGTGTATTACAAAGTGAATCTCACAATAAGCACAATATAAATCAATTGATTGTTCTCTAAACAAGGTGAGAACTCAATTAAGCACAACTCCTAGTCACAAACCCACAACCCAAAATTATACTATGAATGTAAATACAATAAACTCAATGGTTGTGTGTGTAAACAAATAGTATCAATAAAACAATTAAACTCAATATAGAAATCTAGCTTATGGAAATTAAGATCAAAACAATAAATAGCTAGAATTGAGTTTAAGGAAAACTTCTCTATAGATCAAGAGTGAGAGAGAGATGAGTTGAATGCCCAAACACCAAAGGATGATCTCCTCTTTGCTCTTGTGAAATTTGCTTCACAAACTAAACTCAAACAAACTCTTAAACTCTTTTAAACAAAACTTAAACCCTTGATTAAAAACTTTCTTAAACTTGTTTTAAAACTCTCTTGGATTGATCTTGAAAGAAAACAGCAAATGGGTATTTATACCCTCTAAAAACTCAGCCAAAACCCTAAAACAAATGACAGAAAAGTCCCCAGAAGACAACTCAGAAAAATAGCCGTTAGTGCCTAACGGATCTATTGGCGGTCGACCGACAGAACGTTCGGTCGACCGAAAAAGGAATTCGGTCGACCGACCGGAAAATCCGGTCGACCGCGACCAGGTCAAAACGAGAAAAACAAAAGATGACTTATCCGGGGATATAAACATGTAAGTGAACATGTTATAACTAGAATTTTCCAAATTACATTTCCCATTTGTGAAAAATAATCATTTTGCAAAATAGTCCAAAACATGAAAATATGAGATACTTGAATTTTGATGTTTTGACATAAACCAACTTTTGAAACTTTGTGAAATGTTTTTATAGACTTAGTAAAACATGTATAAACTGATATTGAAGTCTATAAACTAATAAGATAATATTTTCACAAAATTACATATTCTATGTAATAAGTACTAAAACACAATAGAGTATGTAATATCATAAAAACCAAAACACATGTATGTATATATATAAACTATATATATATATATATATATACAGAACCAAAACGTGTATGTGTGTATATGATTGAGCTTAAAGCACTAACACACATAATATAAATCCTAGACTAAATTACCCAAGCTTGATCTTGATCTTCATTGAGCTCAACTTGGTACACGTTGCGGATGAAGCTTAAACTTGATCTTTAACTTGAATTGTATGTAGCTTCACTCCACAAATCCGCCAACCTCCTCTTGATATGATCGTGTAGGCGCAATCCATCCATCCTCCAACTACGTTGTTTGTCTACAATACATAGGAATGTACAAACACTAGACAAACAATATTAGTAGTAAATTGTTTGTAAATCATCATCAAAACAAGAAGGCCAACAAAAGGGGGTTAATCCTCTATTTAGTTTGCTAAACACAAAAATATAGAATGGCTAAGCTAACCTTTCTAGAGGGAAATAAAATGAGTTAACCCTTAAAAATAAGAGGTTTACTAATACTCCTCTTTAGAAGGATTAAGAGTTAACCCCTCTATTTATAAAGAAAATAATCAAAATCATTGTTATTCCTAAACACTGAAAATTATCGCAAGAGCTAAAGTCTTATTTAACGAGTTAATAATTTAGTCATTTGGGTTATCGGATGCGCTAACTACATTAATCATTCTTCTTAATCCCTCTTCTTTAACCTTTTGCCAAATGAGGCCTTAGGGTTTAAGGGATTTGTGATCAATTTCAAACATCTGAGAGACTAATATGAAATTATTAAAAATTTGACAGACTAATATCTAAATAACCCTTAATTAGAATTATCCACTCAAAATCCTTGTCGTTTATATCGTGAAATTCAAGATTTTGAGCAGAAAAATTGAAACTTGGGTGGCGTTCTGATAAATGTGAGATTTTGAGGGTAAGTTAACAAACGACCAGATTTGGAGGGTTAGTTAATAAATGTTGATGTTTTGGGAGAATATGCGGCCAAAAACCGAAATAATATTTAATGACTTATTTTTAGGACCAGCTTTTATACCTAAACAGTTACACAAAGAAGATTTTTTTATTTAAGTTTAGATATCAACTTTTCGGTAAGTCTTATTTTATTATTAACTAATATTCTTGTGCAATGCGTGTATGATAAGAAGAGTGAAGAAGTGTAGCAAACTCCCTGTGATTTTGTCAAGTATGAAGACATTTTTGTTTATCCTTTAAAGTGTAAGACTATTTACAATTATTTTTTTTTTCAAATATAAGAACATTTTCAAAATTTTAAAATAGTGGCTCATAATGATGAAACAAGGGACCCCCCACAACATATAGAGTATATATAAATTAATTTTAGGAGCAGATTTACAGTGGAGAAAATGGGCAACTGTCTCCACTGAGCCCTGACGTGAAAAGAAACCTTAAAATAGTCTTGCCCAGCTTCCATATGAAAAGTTCCTTGCAAATTTTGTTAGTGGAAGCTTTGATTTGAAACTTTGATTCTATTCAAAGAAAAATATGAGGAAAGAAGATGAGTAAAGAGCTTTTTAAATTTGGCTAAAGGAGTGGATGACGAGAATTTATGATATGTTTGGAGGAGTTTTTTTTTAAAAAGATTTTTTTGCTAAATAATTAGCAAAACAGACCATTTTACTAATTATTTAGCAAAAATGACATCTTTTTGGCCAACAGGCCAAAAAGATGTCGGTTTTGAAAAACTGCATATTCGAAACATATGAGACTACTAATACTGTATGTTTAGTCGCTATTAATTGGCGACTAAACCGTAGATTTTGGTTGCCACTCAGCATAAGCCGTCGGTCATGGCCTCCCCTCGCCCTCCTCCTCCTGCCATCGATCTCGAAATCACTCTCGTCCCCTCGAAATCACCGCTCGCGTCCCCCTCACTGTCACGCCCCGGGTCAAAAACATGATAATTTGGAGCGTGACTCGGTCGGCAATGCAACCATCACTACAAGAAATCGGGTATTTAACGACCAAAATTAGCGAAGGGACCAGTTAACCGTCATTAATGTGTGTAAAATAACGACGGTTTTAAAGCCCTTCATCGAGTTATCACAATTATTAGAGAAATGATGTGAGATGGGATAACGGTTTTCTAATCCCTTTGTTGATTTGGTTCTAATACCGTCGTTATTGGGTCTACTGAAAGGCGAAGGAGTATATTACCTTCGTTGATGATACTCCTAATCATAATAGGATTGATAGTTTAACCTATTACTATTAATTAACAAGACCCAAAATCACAATCACCAAAGCCCCAAGGAGAACCCGAAACCCAAATTCCAAAATCGCCCATAAAAATCTCCTATTCATCCCTCAAAACGCTCGCCGCAAAAATAATTAAACCCTAGAATCTCAACTTCCGTAATTTCTTCACCAAACTCGTCTAGGGCCTAGATTAACAATAAATCGCCTACTGTTCATTGTTCTTCACCAAACTCGTCCGTAATTTCTTCGTCGTCTTCATCTTGCCGACAGCCGCGAGCCTCCGCTGCTCCAACTTCGCCGTCCCAACGTCTCCCGCCGTGCCGACCCAGCGCCGCCAACCGCCGCTCAGTGTCTGCCCTATTGTCGCCCCGTCATTGGCGTCGCCCCAGCATCGCCAGTTCTTCGCCGCAGCCCTTCGTCGCTGCCCCTGCCATCCGTTCGTGTGTGTGGTATACTTGCACTTAAATCCCTATAGTTTAGCCAACTTTGCACTTTTGCCATAAAGACCCTATACATTAGTTATGAATTGTTGTATTATAAGATTTAGACACTTAATCATGCTGAATGGAAATCCATAAGTGGTGTTTGCCTGTTTGTTATTTTCTCTTCGAAAGAAATGGAGATGGGCTATTACGTATTTAATTTATGTGTAAATATCTTCTGCCTAAATGGAAATCTGTGGATATTTTGATTTTAGTGTTCGTTTCCTTATTAGACACTAAGGGTGGACATGAACCAAATAATTAACAAATAGTTCAAAAATTGTTCGAATAAGTATTCGGTCATATTCGATTTGGTAGTTCATTTACCACTAAACAAATATTTTTTAGTATTTGAGTTTACTAACGAATAGAATTTAACCAGATATATTTTCGATTCGTTTGTCTATTAAATATTCGTTGGAAATTTGATCACAGCTTCTTACTTGTATTATTCACATATGATTCATATTTTAACCAACAGTATAATTTCTACTTAAGTTTTTATATACTGATTTTAAGACTGTAAATAATCTTAAATATGTTTTCTAATTAAAAATATTCTATTTAATTATACTTATATCAATAGTATATTATAAATGAATAAATTTTAGTTTTATGATTCGTAATACTATTTTGAAAAATTTAAATTCTTTAGCGGAATAAAATACTTTGATATTCTGAATAATATTCGTGATATTCATGGAATATTATCAAATACCAGTATTCGGTTCGAATTGAAAAACACAGAATATAATGAATATCAGAGTTCCACTAAGTTGCGAATTCGATAATTTTTAAAACAAATATAAATACGAACACCTTAGTATCGAATCGATTCGATCGGTTTACCACCCCTATTAGACACTTAATCATCGCTGAATTCTTACTTTGCATTACAGGTAAGACTCAAAACTAGCAATTTTGTTGTCAAGTAGTTACAGAACAGGTTTAATCAGAATTGTATGATATTTATGTATTTTGACATTCAACCTTTTTTCTTATATAATAATGATTTCTTATATAATAATTTTTCACCACTATTTTTTGGAATATTTTTATTCTTTTGTTTCTTTTGAAATGTTTCATAAATCCATTATCCCTAATCTCTTGTTTCATTCTGAGGTTAATCTGGTTGTTTTGTAAATTCCATGTATGTTGCAATTTTGACATCGGATTTCTGGTATTTGTTGGAATTCCACAAGTGATTTAACAAGACACATGCTCATCTATTTTTTTTTTCATTTCATGATGTTGTTTTGCGATGTCAGAAAAATAGGACTATCTATTTTTCATTTCATGATGTCTCCGTTGCATGTCAGACAAATTAGGCTATTATTATTTTTCATGTTCATATGGTCAAAATACAGAGAATCTTCTTTAGCTAGATTTTTGACGCAAAATTGCCTCTTTTAAAATTGTATATTTATGTGCTTTCTATTACTGATTCTTAATTGATATAACATGAATGCAATTAATTAACCACTTAGAATATATACCTTGTGCAACAATTTGCAATACCATATTGCTTTGCCTGTTAAGTAAATACATTTTTAAAGAGTACCACTAAGTTTTGTTCATTTCAAACAACATTCTCTTTGTGTTTAGTATTGATGAGGTTTGAAAAAATTTTTTTTTCAGGAAAATTTTGTACATTGCTTGAAATGGCGCCGATAAAGATGTGGATGGACCTAGTAAATTATGGTAGACTTGATTCCAAAAGTATGAAGAAAGGGTTGATAAGTTCTTAGACTAATCGTATCTGAGCAAGCTGTTGGATAGTTTATTTGAAAAGACGAAGACTTTGAAATTACGATGTTCCATGTGTAAATGCAGCAATTGGAAAGTCTGGTAATCGTGAGTCGGTAAATGACCTACTTGATTGTTCATGGAATTATTAAAAACTACAGATTTGGTGTCACTCACGGCGAAAGACAAGGTGAGTCCATTTCGAAGTTTGATGAAGAACAAGAAGAAATGACAGAAGAAAGCCAGAGTGACGTGAAATGCAAGAAATGATTCGGAGATTATTTCATAATCAACTGGCGTTGTTGCACCTGATGCCACGTCAAGCAGTCAGGATATTCTTGAGCAGGAACAGATGGACATTGCAAACAATTCTACAGTCTTTTAGGTGACTCCGAGAAACCTTTGTATGAAGGCTCTAAATGTTCAGTATCTGCTTTAGTGAAACTACTTCACATAAAAGACCTAAATAAGGTGGAGTAATAAATCATTCTCAATGTTGCTCCAGTTTTTGGAATGAGGAGCTATTGCCAGGGAATCAACACTGCCTAATTCGTACGACGAGGCCAAAAAAAAATCGAGACCTTGGCCTATCATATGAAAAATTGATTCGTGTCCATTCTCTTGCATGCTGTTTTGGAAAAATGAAGAAGATCTTGATACGTGTCAGAGATTGGTGCTTCTAGATGGAAACTTGATAAACATGGAAAAGAGATCAAGCGAAAGGCAAATGGTAAAAAAATACCACAAAAGACATTATGATATTTTCCTCTTAAGCCACGATTGCAAAGGCTTTACATGTCTTCGAAGACAGCTGTTTGTTGAAAATTTGCAGTAAAAAGACAAAGAAAGAAAAATTGACTTGTATTTCTCTCAAAATAAATTACAATTTGGATTCCGATTACAAAAGAGAGGAGAATGAATTTGATTCTCCCCTTTGTTTAAAACTGGGTTCTTCTTGGTAGCGATGGAGTGCCTCCTTCGATTGCTTGTGTCAAACTTGCTCTCCGTTGACGATCCGACCGTCCTGTCTCACGAAACCGATTGAATTGCTTGATGACTTCGGTTTAGAACTCTTGACGAGCGTAAAGAACTCTTGACGAGTTGAAAACTCTGATAAGAGTTGTTGAAAACCGAATGTCTGGTTTGATGTGATTAAGTTGGGTTGCAAGCTTAATCACGAACTCTTAAATGAGTTTCAAAACTCAGAGTGAGTTGGAACTCTGTAAAAGAGTTGTTGGAACCGAAGATTCGGTTAATTGCCAAGTTGATGATGCCCTTGATGAAAGGATCCTTTGGGATTTGATTAACTGATCGTTGATCAGTTCCTTGATCTTCAAAAGATCTCCTCCTTCGTGTTGTTGAACTACTGAGATTTGTTGACCCTAAGCGGTTTTGATACCAGCTCACCTCAACCCTATACGGTTTTTCTGCTAGAAACCGATCAACCGGTGGTTTGATCTATCCCAAAAATTCTAGTCCCGTAGGATATTGAAGAGAACTTGTTTGAATAAGTTTGAAACTCTAGCCGAGTTAAGAAACTCTTTTGAAAGAGTTAATTTCAGAAAGGATTAATAATCCTTTTAGCCAAGAATGATTGATCAATTGTTGATCTGAAGAACTTGCTAAACAAGTTTTAAAACTCTGATCGAGTTAGAGAAACTCTAAAAAGAGTTGATGATAACAAAGCAAGTTCAATCATTTCAAAAGAGTAGCTGATCTCTTTCTCTCTTCGGCCGATCTCAAAAAAGCTCCGCCAGTCCTTTATAGGTTCGGTAAAACCTCTATATCTCCAAATCTAACCGATAGAAAACAATTTCCACCGTTCAGAATTAGGAACAATAAGTTTAGTAGTCACTCTCCAAATTTCACATCGATCGGACCATGGATGAGGATCCGATCATCACACCGATCACAACTGCGCAAATCTGACTTTTCTCTGCACTCCTGGAACGACCAGCTTCGGTTAAACCTTCATATCTCCAAATCTAACCGATAGAAAGCAATCTCCACCGTTCAGAATTAGGAAAGACGAGTGTATAAGCTACCCTCCAAAGGACCACGGATGAGGGTCCGATCGTCATGCTGATCACAACTGCGCAAATCTGACCTTTCTCCTCCTCTCTTGTTCTCTCTTTCTTTTAATTTCGTCTAGCCCTCTACCACCAGCCCTATTTTTCTGTGAAAACCACCTATTTGTAGGAGTTTAAGGGGTATAACTATCCCCTTAATTAGCTCCATAATGGAGGTTAGTTGCCCTATTAAGTGGAGGACCGGTTCAAGGATTTGAAATGGTCAAACGCGACCTTTGCGTTGAAGAGATTGTCAATTATAATCTTTTTTTTTATTTTTGAACTTTTGTGAGGATCGTCAGATTGTAATCCTTACATTTAGCTCTTGATAATATGAGAGTCATCAATTTGTAACTCCCGATGTTGATTGTGAAGGCTGTTGAATTAGAGCTTTCATCAGTTGTTGTGAAGGTCGTCAGATTATAACCTTCATCAGTCTACGTGAAAGTCTTCAAATTGTAACCTTCTAAAAGTCATCAGATTGTAACTTCTATCATCGGTGTTTTGATGGGGATCAGCTATCTATTGTGATTTTTTGACAGCCTACAACAGCAGCTTCTGATATGAGATGGCACCATGAAAGACAAGTTGAGGACGGAGTGATGAGGCATCCAGCTGACTCTAAGGCTTGGAAAAACTTTAATGAGCTACATGAAAGCTTTGCCGAAGAGCCCCGAAATGTTAGGCTCGGTCTTGCAAGTGATGGTTTCCAGCCTTTCACAAATTCAAAAGTTTCTTATAGCATATGGCCCGTTTTACTTGTACCATATAACTTACCACCATGGATGTGCATGAAGCAATCTAATTTTATTTTATCTATGCTCATTCCTGGTCCAACTGGTCCTGGAGATGCTATTGACACCTACTTACAACCATTGATAGAAGAACTAAAGGAGTTGTGGGCCTCAGGCGTTCGAACATATGATGTATCTCTGAGACAGAATTTCATTTTACGTGCAGCACTAATTTGGACTATTAATGATTTTCCTGCTTATGCAAATTTATCTGGATGGAGCACTAAGGGGAAATTAGCATGTCCTTGTTGTAATAAGCACACTCACTCTATCAGGTTAAAATATGGAGGCAAGCAGAGCTATATGGGGCATCGTCGCTATCTTGATGAAAATCACAGTTGGAGAAAGGATAAGAAATCATTTGATGGCACTAGGGAGAGAGGGTATGCAGCGCCGAAGCTGACCGGAGATGACATCCTTAAGCAGGTGGAAGATCTTATAGGGATCACCTTGACCAATCATCCAGAGAAGAAAATTAAAATATCACACGAAAGACGGGGAGATAATTGGAATAAAAAAAGTATTTTTTTTGATTTGCCATATTGGAGAACTCTCTTATTGCGACATAATTTAGATGTCATGCATATTGAGAAGAATATTTGTGATAGTCTGCTGGGAACAATCATGAACATTAAAGGAAAGACAAAGGATAATATCAAAGCCCGTCTCGATTTACAAGCAATGAGTTTAAAACCGGAGTTACATCCAATCCAGAGAGGAGATAAACTTGTGATGCCAGCAGCTTGTTATACTTTATCCCAAGAAGAGCAAAGCAAATTTTGTCGATTTCTAAAGGAGTTAAAAGTTCCAGATGGATTTTCATCCAATATTTCTCAATGTGTAAATCTTAAAGAGCGTAAGATTTTGGGGTTAAAGAGTCATGACTGTCACGTTCTTTTGCAGCGCTTGATTCCTGTATCGATTCGTGGCCTTCTTCCTGCAAAAGTGTGTGAACCAATTATTGAACTTTCCATATTCTTCACTATATTATGTGCCAAGACATTAAGGGTGGATGAACTTAAGCAAATTGATGAGCAGATTCCACTTACGTTATGTAAGCTTGAGAAGATTTTTCCACCTTCAATTTTTGATGTTATGCTGCATTTAGTAGTTCATTTAGCATCTGAAGCCATACTTGGAGGGCCTGTTCGATTTCGATGGATGTACCCAGTGGAGCGTCAGCTTTATACTTATAAGTCATATATCAGAAATAGGGCACGTCCAGAAGGGTCAATTGCTGAAGGATATATAGCAGATGAATGCATGACTTTTTGCTCAAGATATCTAAAAGGCTTCGAGACAAAGTTTAATCGCCTTGAAAGAAATTATGAAGATGACAATAGAGAATGTAATGAAGCACAATATACACAAAGTGATATATCCTATATGATGAAATATATATGCAAGGATATATAAACTAACACAAGGGGTAAACAATGTGAACTAGATAGTGGATCATATAAATAATGAGCTAATGACAATGGCGACAAGAAATATAAACACAAGTATAAATAAATGCCAAAGCACACTCAAACACAAGATATGATCACGGAGTTCGGACCTTCCGTCCTACGTCTCCGCTCCCCACTCCCGGGGAGAAATCCACTATCAACCGGGTTTTCTACGTTCACCCGAACAACGTTTACACCTCACACTCGGTTTTCTAGCTAACCGAAAACTTTACAATCAACACACTATTGTAATCCCACTCTACACCCACGTTTACACCTCACAGTGTCGGTTTTCAACGCTCACCGAACAACGTTCACTCCTCACACTCGGTTTTCTAGTTCACCGAAAACTTCACAACACACTCTCGGTTTTCTAGCTCACCGAAAACCTTACTACACTCACAATGTAACAAATATAAATTTGTTCTCTACAATAGATGAGAACACAATGAAGCACAACTTAATGTTACAATCTCTCACAACCCTAATATACTATGTATGCAAATACAATAAGCTCAAAGTGGGTGTGTGTAACAATGAGTGAAATCAAAATCAAACTAAACTCAAATATAAAATCTAGCTTAAGAACAATGATAATCAAACAAGTATGTAAATGTAAAGCTAGAGTTGAGTTTAGGAAAACTTCTCTAGATCAAGATGGAGAGATGGAGATTGGAGCCCAAACAAGAAGATAATCTCCTCCACTTGTGAAAACTTCTTCACAAACAAAACAAACCCTTAAACACACTTAAACCCTTGTTTAAAACTTGTTTAAAAACTTCTTAGGTTGGTTGAAAACTGAGATCAAAGAGAGTATTTATATCTTCCAAAACCTCAGCTAAAAATCCCAAGTCAAAAGACAAAAACAGCCCCAGCAAATAGCTCAGAGAAATAGCCGTTGGAAGCCAACGGATCTATTGTCGGTCGACCGGAAATTTCGTCGGTCGACCGACGGAGAGGATCGGTCGACCGACGGAAAATTCGGTCGACCGTTATCCAGGTCGACACCGGTCGACCGACCAACTCTCTGTCGCCCAGTGATGAAAGATCAAATGATCGGTCGACCGGTGCGGTCGACCGAAAACTGACATATAAAAACTGATTTGCTGATTTTAAAACCCTGTTTAAAAATATCAAATAAATTCCAAAAAATATAAAACTTTGGAGAATGATTGTAGACATGATAATAAACATGCTACAGCGATTGGTTATCAGAAAGGACCTCCCAAATAAAAAATATCATCATTTTACAAAATAGTCCAAAAACATGAAAATATGATATACTTGAAATTTGATGTTTTGACATAAACCAACTTTTAAAACTTTGTGAAATATTTTTATAGACTTAGTAAAACATGTATAAACTGATATTGAAGTCTATAAACTAATAAGACAATATTTTCACAAAATTGCATATTCTATGCAATGTTTTCAAAAAACACAATAGTAAATATGAAATATGTGATTTCATATTATAAACATGAAAACCCAAAACCATGCATGTATATATATAACTAGATATATATACATAGAAAACAAAACTTATGTATGTATATATATATATAAAACTATATATGCATAAAAACCAAAACTTGTGTATATATATATAACTATATATATATACGAAGAAACCAATAAAATGTGTGTGTATATTATATTGAGCTTAGAGTATTTAACACACATAATATAACACTTAAACTAAAGTTACCCAAGCAATGATCTTGATCTTCATTGTAGCTCAACTTGGTACACGTTGCGGATGAAACTTGAACTTGATCTTTAACTTGAATTATATGTTGCTTCACTCCACAATTCCGCCAACCTCCTTTTGATATGATCGTATAGGCTTAATCCATCCAACCTCCAATAACGTTGTTTGTCTACAATACATAGGAAAACACAAACACTAGACAAACAACATTAGTAGTAAATTGTTTGTAAATCATCATCAAAACAAGAAGGCCAACAACAACCACACATTGAGTAAGTCACTAAAGTTTAAGATTCTACTAATAAATTTACTATAGTTAGTCAACGTTAATCATATTTATGATATTTTAATATAGGGACTACAATGAATTCGTGAGAGAACCCACAAATCACTATGATGATAAAGATTGGGATAAGAACTTTATCGAGTGGTTCCAATCTCTAGTACGTACATATCTTGCCTTATTTTTTAAATATCTTGATTGGTTCATTTTATTACATGTTCCATGACTTGATCATATTTTGGTTTTGTTTAGGTTTATCAGAGTTATCGAGAAGATGATGACTTACTTTCATTATCTCGTGGTCCAAGTAAGATTGTTAAATGTTTTACTGGATTTATCATAAATGGACATCGGTTTCATACAGAAATTTGAGATAATTGTTTGTCGACTCAAAATTGTGGGGTTGCAGTTGTTGGTGATGCTGGTGATGGTGGAGATATAGATTATTATGGTGCTTTGGTTGAAGTTGTCGAATTAGAGTATCTTGGTGGAAGAAAGGTTGTTCTATTTCGTTGTAAGTGGTGGGATGTGCATGGCAAAGGAAAAGAGACAGCTTTGAAAGAAGACAAATATGGATTTATTAGTATTAACTGTAGACACTTGCTAAAAACGAATGACCACTTTATACTTGCTGGCCAAACATCACAAGTTTTTTATGTTGAGGATATTGCCAATGAAGGTTGGCATGTAGTTCTTAAAGCACAACCCCGTGATTCATATGATATGCCACCAGATACAGATGATTGTGAGATAACAGACGATGGAGTTGAAGCTTATTTGCAAGATGAATCATTTGATGCTCAGGCTATTGCATCCACATCATTGGTAGATGATGATATCAATTTGAGAAGGAGCGATATTGATCCAATTATTGTAAATTCGGTCTCAACTTCAAAAAAGATGAAAAAGACTCAAGTAGAGGATTAAAACGCTTTCATTAAAGAATGACACTCAAATGATATTGTGTTATTGAGATAATATTTTAAGTTGTATCTTACTATAACTATTTTTTTTAGACATATGATGTTTCTTTTCTTCCTATTTTGAATTTGGCTTTGACATTGCAGCAAGTGCTTCTACATTAGTGCACTATCTATTTATTATTATGCTTGTCCTTCGTGATATCTTCTTCTTTTATTCATTTCTCTTTTGATATTTGTTTCATACATAGTGTGTAATACTTAAATTCCTTTTCATAGCAGGAAAATGAAAACTCAAGAAGTCACTTCCAAAAGCAAAAGGGCACAATTTCTAGCACCCAGGTCATAGCAGGAAAATGAAAACTCAAGAAGTCACTTCCAAAAGCAAAAGGGCACAATTTCTAGCACCCAGGTCATGACAGAGAGAAGGTGATGAACGTTATTATCTAAGTCAAAGAGGATTATCCAACGCCGACCAGTGAATCAACGAACTATTAATGACGTGGCCTGCGTGCTCATCGGCCACCAAATCGGCGAACCAAGTGGCCCGCGTGCTCACCGATCACCATCAAGTGGCCCGCACGTTCATCGGCCACCAAATCGGTGAACCAAGTGGCCCGCGTGTTCACCGGCCACCACCAAGTGGCCCGCACGCTTATTGGCCACCAAAATAACGTACAGATCAATGAATCAATGAAATATGCGTAACGACAGAACAAGTCAAAATCCGGAAGACTAAGAAAGACGCTGGCGGTCGAGTCGCATCGAAACGGCTCGGCCGAACCAGTGGTTCGGCCCATAGCCAGGTCACCAAGGGTGGCTGCGACGGCAAACACCATAATCAACCATTGGTGGCTGGGACAAGGCCGAGCCACCATTTGGTGGCTGGGACAGGTCGAGCCATCATTTGGTGGCTGGGATAAGGCCGAACCACCATTTAGTGGCTGGGACAAGCCGAGCCCCATTTGGTGGCTGGGCCCAGGCGCGCCACTATTTGGGGGCTAGGTCAGGCCGAGCCACCATTTGGTGGCTAGGCCAAGGCCGAGCCACTGGGTGACGCTTCCCGTCAGATTCGATCTAAAAGTATGATTTTTCGGTTTTCACGTATTCTCTTAAGATTTGTTGGTTCCTGAGCATCCTAACTGATCTGATACTATGGTTAATCAGTTCTTAACTAAAGATAAGGAGGAATCCATCGTTCTTATCCAAATACCCGCTTCCGAAGCTTATAAATACGAGCTCGGGTGCACATTTCAAAAAGAGGACATCAAGAGGACGAAGTGCTACCGAATTAGAGAGTGGAGCCACGAATTTACAGCAAGGGTTAGCAGATCTTGGCGATCTCATGTGCATAAAGAGTGGAGTTTAAGAGATCTGAGACCCGTCCCCTATTCCTCCGGATTTAAGCTTGGTCTTAAATCTCGAGAAGAGCCATGATTTTGCTTAGTCAAAATCACTGCTACTGCAATTACTTCTTTTGTGAAGTGAGAGCATTGATTATCCAACTTCTGCTAACCAGATCTGATCCGCGACGGTCCACGGATATTAACGTCCCCAGCACAGGCAAAGAACCCACACAAGCAGCAGGTGATAAACGTTCGTTGCGCTGTTTGACAAGAGTTATAATTTTTATTTTCATTGTGTAAAGGAGATCTTATAAAAAGACCGATTTTTTTTGAACTTATTGTAATGGTTGAAATTGTAATGAGTTCGTCACCAATAAAAATATCAACTTTTAACCCAAGCTGTCGTGTCGCAACCAAGGATCTGCATCCCGATTGAAGAAGTGGTTGAATACGAGTTCGACCAACAGAAGTTCGAGGAGTATCTGCCGTCCTCCTCCTCCAAATCCTCCGCCCCTCGCAAGCGCAGGAAGATTAAGGCTCCCGTTGCTGTAGTAGTTGGATCTCGCAACGTACTTCTGGTCTCTAATGAAGTCAGACTTATAGATCTGAACTCCTCCTCAATCAAGGAGTTGAGTACCGAAGTTATGCCAACCCTATCAAAGAGGGCGCGCCAAAGGCAACGCCAACAACTTGCGCGCCGATTTGCTAAGGCTTTGGAGCCTATTGACGGGATCAGTTATGAGGCGGATCTGAAACGCAGAAGGCACCGAGTGCCCAAACAGCAAATAAATGGTCTCTCCTCCAAACCAACAGCGAATGAGTGGATCCAAGTCAAACGGACCCGCTTAACCTTCGAGGAGCGCATTCAGAAACGTCGTGCCTTGATTGCGCATGCACGGATTCTTATACAAGAAGTGCAGAAGTTGAGGCAAAAAGAGATGATCAAGAGGCCACAGAAACCACGCCAAGTCTGGAAACCAAAGTCCGAAACGGCGTCGACAAAAAGTCAAACAGCTTCCGGAACTG